>NC_092346.1:50065468-50665468 GCF_963676685.1 Mytilus edulis | reverse complement strand
AGGCACCAACCTGTTCTTTATTACATTTAGTAATATTAACACAACATATAATATATAAGAGACAGCGATCTCGAATATCTACGTACCGTACTTCAGATCTTCGTCTTCAAACGTATGACAATCGACCCTGAGCTAGGAATCTCTCCAGCTTTTATACCCCAATGGAAGCCGTACCATTATTAAAGGAGGGGTGTTCTTCCAAAGTGTCTCATTACTCGTATCTGAGTTTCATAAGGAACACCCCTTTACATTCAACCTGACCCAAAGTTTACCCGCGAAACATCTTACTCTTTTCTATGTTTTATTAAAGTATATATACAATACATAAAATAATGCTTCTACCGAACTGTAACTTATGTAAACAATTTAACCGTAGATTCAAAAATCATCACACTAATTAAGCGTATCAACATTTATAGCTTCAGATCTAAGCTAATTAAGCGAATCAACATTTTTAGCTTTAGATCTAAGCTTATTAAGCTGATCAACATTTCTAGCTCTAGATTTAAGCTATTTTGAGAAATTTATGTTTCATGCACATATTACAAAATACACAAAAATGTTGTAATAGGTTCATACATGCATTTGTGTTGTTAAAATATTAAAAGAGACGTAGTATGGTTGTCAATAATATACCTTGAATAATACAACAAATAAACGAAAGAACAAAGATATAAACAATTGCAGTCACTGTACACCCTTCAACTATGAGCAAAATCCACACAGTAAAGAAATTATGGCACCGGGATGACAAAAGTTGAAAAATTCATAAGAGATTACCAAATATTATGCGAAAACAAGTAATGAAAAACAAATATGAGCTAGTAACAAACGACAATCACAGTATTATAGGCTTTTGGTTGGGAAATGCAAATACAATAAACAATTCGACGGGTTAAACATGTTTATGGGCGCTCGCCCTAAAAAGAAATGATGGGACAGTGGTAGTTTCAGTTCAGCAATAGAACAAACTTTTAATATCGTTTAAAAAGGGGATAGACTTATTCCGTCCCGGTATGACCTGAAGATAAATAATCTTACCAAAGACAAGATGAAAATGAATATTTTGTAACAATCAATGCAGCTGTTTGCAGGACATAGTTATGGATGCAAGCATTGGGTAGAAATGAAATTCTGTCTGCGAAAATAATAATCTGACCCCCCCCCCTTTCCAAATATAGAATAGTCGACCCTTACAATCTCTATTCGAGTCATCGAAACCCTATACCTATAGTCTTGTGACCAAATTTTGTGTGTGGCCAAATTGAATTTGGCTTTGATAAAGAAAATTATTTTGAACAGAGAAATTTTACCCAAAAACACAATATTTAATTAGCTTCTTTCGTTTATTTTGTACATAAAAGATATATCAGACATTTTTTTTATCTTTATGGAGACAAATTATATATTAGTTTTGAATGTAAGGCATATATCCATAAATCAAAACAATGACATTTTAAATTGAACATTTGAAGTTCAAATAAAACGAAAGGTATAACTTTGAAATTTTAAATTACAAGTTTACCTTGTGTTGTTGGAAGACTGCAAAAGTGAATCAATCTTTCTTTACTACAGAAGATGGGTGATAGTTGTGAATTTTTATTTGTCTAGGTCGGTGTTCAAATTCCTGAAATAAACGTGGTAATTCCCTCCTCAAATTTCCTCATTCAACATACACATTCCCCCTTAAATTTCAACGATAAAGTTACTCTCCTCCACGCACTCCAACTCTTGGAAAGTCGTGTTTGTAAGAGGTTAAAAAGTAAAATCACAAAAATACTGAACTCCGAGGAAAATTCAAAACGGAAAGTCCCCAATCGAATGGCAAAAAGCTCAAACACATCAAAAGAATGGATAACAACTATCATATTCCTGATTTGCTACAGGCATTTCCGTATGTAGAAAATGGTGGATTGAACTTGGATTTATAGCTAGCTAAACCTCTCACTTGTATGACAATCGCATTAAATAACATTATATTGACAACAATGCAAAGAAAAACAAACAGACATATTAGGTAAACATGTCAAAATAGGGGTAGAAAAATATAAATGCATATTGTTTTGCAAATAGATTTAATTTAATTTAATTTCAGTATTCATTTTTATCTAGGGAAGTCGGACATGGGTATGGTCAGAATACCGCAGTAAAGATTAAACATTTATTTAATACTATTTGAATATAACTAATTACGTTTCCTTTAGTGACAATAATGTTGTGTCGAACAATTTTGTTGTAAAAAGATTTAATTTAAAACTTTTCAATTGTACATAAATTAAATGGTGCAAAGCAAACAAATTAAAATTCATATGTCTTCAATGAAATTTAATCAAGCGTTTGATAAAAGAGCAAAATGAAATGATTATTATGTAGATACAAGAGTTCCTATCAAATCAGGAGAATCATAATGACAACTGATAGAAAGTGAATACATCAATAGAAATGTTAATCTTAAATGTACCTAAGGTACAAATAGTTAACACAAAAAGTCACAGAGAAATATCCTAGTGGGAGATGACATATTTTATTCAGATTTGATTACTTTTATTTAGCTATTTTTAGATACCTTTTATGGTATTATCCTACTACATTAAGTTAAAAAGGAGGATTTTTTTCAAATGTGTGATTTAATTTCAGATAATGTGAAAAAGTAAATGTCTGGGAAAAGTACCTTGAAACAGGTGTTTAACGGGATTCTATTTTTGTCAAGCTAGAAAGTTATACCATAGTAAAAATATAGCATATATACAGTATTTATGATGTGTTAAGTAATTCTGAGACAAGAAAAAAAAACAATATTCTAATTATGTCAAAATCAGAATACTTATATATTTATAACAATTTCAATCATCAATCATAGAAAATACTTTGATTTGAATTACAGCCAATATATATGCATTTTACACGTTATATAAAAAGTAAACACTGTAAGAAATACTCCATGGTTTCTATATGTTATCTTTTAAATATATCATTCTTTATCACCGTTTTCCCATAAAGCACTGAATAAAAAAAAACACATTCCATAACTGAAATAAGTCACCAAAATGCCCTTTCCTGTTATTCCTCCATCGTCGGCAGTTGTTGAAATGATCGTCTGTTTTTTGTTTCATCCGACATCGATGTCATTGTTCTCATTCGTAGAAACGAGGCGATTGTTGGATTGGCTTTTGAGAACTTACATGTTCTTGCAATATTAGCTTGGACAAACAATGGCACTTTATACTTTAAGTCCGGATCATATCCATGTAAATAAATAAATCCATGTAATCTGCCCTCACATTCACTTTCATCCTTTAAATTTATTGTTCCGTCTAGATTTTTTCTCGTCTTCGCCTCGTAATTCATCAAAGTGTCGTCCACTAGGGATGTCGTGTCAGACATTTTAGAAATACATGCAATGTCGTACTTTTACCGCTTTTATCATTCACTAAGAACCAATGAGTGATATAAACCGTGGAAAAGTCCACTTCACACAAACGTATCCCAATTTCAACAAGTATTAGATACTTTAAAATATCCCTATAAATCACTCCATCTGGTATCGAGTAGACATAGCGATACAGAAATGTAAATTCTAAAACCCTTCTCGCTCATAATCCTTTATACTGTGTCCTAATTCTACGAATTTCAGTGCATAAATTAATAAAATGTCATAGCATTGCTGGTATCTGAGAGGAAATTAAAACTTGTATGAACATTAACCAAATAAAATAAATCTTTTTAAATTAAATGATATTTGCCTTTTCGAGTCTAACCGAGAAAACTTAGGTAGATAGGTAAAAGTGACAGGTAGATTAAAGTGTTGTAGTATTTAATTTCAGAAGATCCGGCTATCACAAGTAAAATTTGAAGTATTGAATTATTATTAACATTAAATGTACTGGAGAAGATATTCAGAATTGTGCATCTTAAATAAACATGCACGGTTGGAAACTTGTGCGAAATGTATAACTTTAAAATTCATATGTTACAGCTAAAATAGTATAATCTACTCCTCCAACGGATTGGGGAAAAAAAGAAATAGTTATATAGCATAAGATTTATGCATTGATATTAGAGTCATTGGATAGGATTTACAAAATATAGAATACTGCACCAACAATGCAGAAAAATGGGCCTTAAAAATAAAGAATAAAGAAAATGACACACAAAAATAATGAATAGAAAAAAAGGGGTGTGGTAACTTTATAAAAAAAGAAATTATGATTATGTGTCTATAAGACAGCAACCAAACGTCCGATAAGACGAACCACCCAATCCTTTACTTTTTAGCTTATAATATAAGAAATTTGTTAGTATTATTAGTCCCATAGTATAAGTAACAAATTAAGACCGTGAGACCATGCGGTCTAACAATTTATTGTAGTAACGTTAACAAGGTCTAATTGAAAATATAATAGGAAGGTTAATGGATAGTTCGTAGTCTTATTATGGGTAATAAAAAAGACCGTGCGGTCTAACAAATTATTGTAATTGCGCTAACAAGGTCTGTTCCTTTATTGCACTTTGAATCTATGTCGACCTTGGAACCTATGACGTAATTTAACGTTTTCCTGTTTTCGAAAATTCTCAAAAGTTGGTTATTTATAAAGGTTATTTTAAAAAAGAAAGAAGAATATTTATTAACAAAAAAATGGACATCAAGAATGATTCTCGGGTAGGTACATCTATATATACTGTGCTGCTCTGAAAAAATGCAACAAAACCCTTCTCTACCGAAACTTATCATCGAATGCACGTGGTGTGTTTCAAACACAAAAGATTTGTACTGCATGCCGAGTAGATGCATCCAGACGCGTTCAAATGCCACTGAAAAAAACACAAATTTATTAAAATGTATATCAACAAAAATGCTTCGCGTTATGTACAGATGATGCGGGTCCATTTTGTACCACTTGTATTTACCCTCTTGCTACCAAATTCAAATTTCAAACGACTTTACGTACACCACAATAATGTATGGCGTTCCAACAGATAAAAAATGTACAGGGGGATGTGTTCAGTACTGTTTTTTTTTTTTCAAAAAGGGTTCTTACTCCGGATCCAACCTCCGCCTAGATCCATCACTTAGCATCTACCGCAAGTGTTTTTTTTACCCTAGTACCGGGCCTTTTTTTTTATTATTCAGCATATAACATCATTGTGGACCTATGACATGCACAGTAATGTACACGGATTCAACTGCACCCTTAGATCTCAAGAGGTGCTCCGGCTATCGGCAGAATCTACCAGCACATACATAAATGGCACCTACATAAATTCGTGTAATCCCCCTCATTCGATTGCCTCGAGTGTAATCAGCTGTTTTTTATATGTCTGAACAGTACGAACAGAGCGCCTCCGCAGCAGTTCTGTAGACCAGTTCAACAAATAGTTTTCAAATAATATGCCTGGTTATTCCTACTCAGTTATACAAAGATATGTAGTTTTAATTTTTATTTTACGGTATCGGGTCCGTTCGTTCGAGACCTGTTAAGGTTCATGTGGACCCTATAGCTAAAATGGCCGTATTTTTACCTCAAAATTTTCTCTGAGTACAGGCTAACCTGTGCATCTGGAAAAGTTTTAAGGCATAGCATACCCTAGATAAATAGAATTCAAATGCATTGTACGATTTAGAAAATTCACAACTTAATTTGCCGTACACTTTTTTTCGTCTGCAGAAGACGATAAAATTAACAAACAATTGAGTTTACCTTGATATTGTCCACTCAGTTACACAGTTTAAATAACCAATTATTGTCAGGTATCTATTGTCCATCTAATGTCCATGTCAATTAAAAATGCTCACTTTAATTTTTACCTGTGGGGAAGTTCTCAAACCTGTTTCCCAACTTAGTTTATTTTGGCACCTTCTGGAGGAATGAAAAAAAGTGCATGGCAAAATCCTGGTAAGTTTAATTTTTCTAAAACATAAAACATACTTAAAATTCATTTATCTAGGGCATGCTATGCTTGAATTTTTTTACAGATGCTCAGGTTTATCTGTACTCAGAGTAAATTTTGAGGTGAAAATACGGCCATTTTAGCCATAGGGTCCACATGAACCTTAATAGTGTTATAGGATTTTTACCTTTTTAGTTATCTGTTATTGTGAGAATGTATTTTTTGTTAACTGTTATTGGACCCCTTGCCCCCCCCCCCCCCCCCCACCACCACCCTGTAATTAGAATATTTAGTTAGTTTTGATGGTATTTGTAATTTGGTCGTTTTTCTCCATTAATTCTGCTACTTTTTTCGTTAACCCTTTGGCTGCGGGAAGGACATATGTCTCCATTGTCTGCACGCCACGGGAAGGACATATTTGTCCATACATAAATTTAACATATTTTCTTAATATAAATGATAAATGTAGTCAAATTTGTTTGTCTCCGGACTGTTTTTGTCCTTACTTGATGTTTTTGATCTTTTTGTTATAAAACAACGTTAAATCACGTCACAGTGAAGGAGTGAATGTTCACGCGAAAATGTTTTCTATGTCTTTTGCAAAGTTGTAAAATTAATGCTGCATATAACGTTACATTTGTGCACATTAACTTCGCGGCCAAAGCGTTAAGTGGTCAGGCCATAAAATATAGTGTTACCCTTGTCCCTCACTCTCTCATTCCACATCAAACAATTGTACAGAGTATTTTTCAAAACCTCTTTAGATATTATTGGGCTAATTTTTGGTATCTGAGTTCCGCATGATGAATTATAGTACAATATAAAAAAGAAGATTTGGTGTAATTGCCAATGAGACAACTCTTCACAAGAGACCTAATGACACAGAAATTAACAACATTAGGTCACCGTACGGCCTCCTACAATGAGCAAAGTCCATACCGCATAGTGCGCTATAAATGCCCGAAATGACAAATGTAAAACAATTCAAACGAGAAAACTAACGGCCTTATTAATGTACAAACAAATGAATGAAAAACAAATATATAACACAGCAACAAACAACAACCACTGAATTACAGGCTCCTGACTTGGGACAGGCACATACATACATAATGTGGCGGTGTTAAACATGTTAGCGGGATCCCTACCCTCCCCTTACCCATGACAGTGGTATAACATAGGAACAATCTATAAAAATCGGTTGAAAAGGGCTTTACTCATCAGAACGATACAAATACAAATACATCTTACAAAAAAAGAGTGGCTCAGCGCATATACATCCTAACGACAAAAAGACTATTAGTATAGATCTGAGAGTACTCGCTGTTACTGACAGCTAGTTCAAAGCTAATAACAACTAATAAAAAAATCATGCATCTAAGACTAAATTATCAATCATTAGACATAATGTAATTTTCTTTGAGCAGCAGAAAAGAAGAGTGGATTTATCTCCAGAGGAGCAAAATACTCTAACACTGGAGTGGGAAAATGGTATGCGATCCACTGGTAAACTATGCATTCAAAAAATTAAAGGAATGGCGGAGAAATTGGATTGTTCAATTGATAGAGTCAAGGTAAACACAGACCCTTTAAAACAAGTGGTGAATCAGGTGATCATTATAAATAAACAGATGTGGTATGAGTGCCAGTGAGACAACTCTCCATCCAAGTCACAATGTATTTAAAGTTACTATAGGTCAGTGTACGACCTTCAACATGGAGCCTTGGCTCACATCAAACAGCAAGCTAGAAAGAACCCAAAAATGTCCAGTGTAAAATAATTCAAACACGAAAACCAACAGTCTTATCTATATTGAAAACAAGAAACACCTATGAACCACACCAATAAATGACATCTACTGAACAACAGGCTTCTGCTAATGTTTTGGAAAGAAATTTCTGCCTCTTGCAAGAAACCTGCTTTGTTACTTTTGAAAGGTCAAGATAAGGAGAAATTAAGATTCTCTGTCATGAGAAGCATACACTCAGTAACTGTAGATCAGTGAATGGCGATGACCATAAAACCTTTTGAAGTGAAGTCACAGTTTATTGGTGAACATTTTAATGACCAAATTTAATGAAGTCAACCGAAAAATTATCCAGAAATTATCTAAAATACACCTGTATTAAATCATTTTTTAAATTTACCATATATATATATATATATATACATATAGTAGAAATAAAAGAGGTCCTTGGTACATTATAATTTATTTCAAAATAAATTCAAATTGGCACGTTAAAATTACATTTTGAAAAAACTGTTAGCATTTGGGCCATTTAATAGGCGAAAGCTAACGCAAATTTACAGATCTAACATTGTTGGACTGTTATTTAGAGTCATTATATATTATATATATACAGTATATCTTTATTAATCAAATTTGTAAAGTAGCCAACATGATTTTTATTCAATTTTAACCTATAGATGTGGATTGGAAATAAAAATGCTAGAGAAAGATCTGTGGGTACTATAGATTACTCTAAAAAGAAAACAGCAACTAAGAGGGGGCCTTCAGCTTACAATATTGTAACTGGGGATATCCCAAGAGGTAAACATCTTAACAATATGTTTTTATTATATATACATATACTAACTTCTGAACTAACAGACTAAGTGCAACCACTCCTTAATGTTGTCCCTGTTTTAATAAGTTCACATAAAAAAACAAGTTCTCTTCAATGAAAATTTTAGAATAAAGAAAAAATATACTGAAAATAGCAGTCTTGTGATAAAGATCAATCACCTTATTTTGTCCATCATTATTTGTATCAATTATAAAACACAGTAGTATTTTAACTATCATTTAATCTTTTTTAAAAGCAGCTGTTTACTTTGTCGAAAACTATAATATTTATTTTGTTGCATGATTTATGATATGAGAAATAAATTTTCAGGAATTAAGAATACTTTTTTTTTAAGGTAACATGACTGGTAGCGAATACCTTAGAAAAGCAGCAGAGGTTTGGAGAGGAGCTAGTGCTGAGCAAAAACAGCTGGCAACAGAAAAGGCAAAAAAAATTAAAATGGACCCTCTCCAAAATATGGACTCAGAGCAGGCCATAAACCACCATCTGAAAATCATCTCAAAATCTGTAAGTTGTCATTTATTTATATATTATTATACTCCTCTTCTTTTTTAACTCTGCATGTCTGTCAGTCCGTCTGTCCCTTCGTCCATCCGTCTGTCCGTCAGTCCCTCCAATGAAATTTCCATCAAATTTTTCTCAGGAACTAAACATCAACGGTTTCTGAAATTTGGTATTGAGGTTTATATGAGGAAGCTATACTGTTTGATGCAATTTCAGATGCATCACTCAACAAATTCCTGTTTACTGAACACTTACATTTTTTAACACAGAATAGCATAGTTGCAAATTTTAGTTGAATTTTTCCCAGGAACTACACGTCAGGGCTTTCTGCAATTTGATATCAATGTTTATACATGTATATACTGTGTGATACCTGTTCCGATTCATCACTTAACAACTTCCTGTTTACCCTATTGTTTTAGTATCATTAGTGAGCAGTAGCTCACAGATTCACTTTTTTTTTCTTATTTATCAACCATTCTGTTTAGGATAGTTTCTAATATTGTACACATAAAACAAATTTAATTTAATTAACTTAATATGTCATTTTTATACTCAGTCCATTCTGGATTTTTTATGACAAGCAAGTATGTATAAAAAGAGAATATGTTTGATTTTTAAAAATAAACCCTTTTTAATTCAATGGGTTCATGTAGATTGATATTGCTCAAGTTTTCTATATAACAATCAGTTGTTATATAGAAAACTTGAGCAAGGTGTGTCTAAACTTGACTTATGTGTCGATGCTTCTATTTTCATGATGCTATCTTCAATAAATATAAAAGTATAAAAGTTTATTTTGTATGGTATTAGATGCCAATCTTATTATTTTGATTTCTTTAAAGGAATTTTTCAACAAAGGTATGGTAATCAATTATTCTAATGGATTAATGTATAGGTTATTAGGTAATTAACATTACAGGTATGCGTTTTTCAGGATAATAACTGGGAATATAGGCTCATATTCCATGTCTGTGTTTGATATATGTAACTGATGAGTCTAACAAAGACAGGGAATGTGAGCCTGTAACCAGTTTGAAACCTATATAACAATTACCTCATACTTGAATGCTCTGATTTAAAGATAAATCCCTATGATTTGCAAGTTTTGACTCTGTACATCAAATTCATAATTATTTGCCTTTCAGAACAATGTCTTGACTAAATTTTTGTTCAGACAGGAGCAAAATCTTGTGCAAAAGCAAATTCTTTCAAATTTTATGTCACTATGTTACTAGTACGTGCTTTCCGATTTCTATTTCTTTTCATAGGAATACATAATATCTCCTATCAAACTAGCCAAGCAAATTGCAGGATAAGACATTGATATTTCGTTCCAGTATAATATTCCATGCTTATAGCTGTTATGAAAATTGACAAACGTATAAAAAATGAATATCTTCTTTCAGTGTGATATAATAGCATCTCTGGGATTGCAAGTTGGTGGGGTGTGTGTTACAAAGGACAAAGTGCCCAGCTACTTTGGGACACCCAAAGCCATGAGCTTTTTTAAAGACAATATCATTGAAATTGTTGATAGTCTTACAGGTATTTTGATATATTGTACTCTAGTTTAATATACGATTAATTAAAATGTACTAATAGATTAAAGAATGGAAACTGGTAATGTGTCAAAGTGACCAAAACCCGACCAAAATGTCAAAGACAACCCAAGGCCACCAATTGGTCTTCATCATTGCGAAAAAATCCAACACCTTGAGGTGGGCCAGACAAGATAAACAAAGGCTAGAGATTCCTTACTTAGGAGAGGCACAAATATGTGGTGGAGCCAAGTTCATTCTAGTATGAATTGTATACTACTTCTGTATATATTTATAACTGTTATTTTTAAAAACACAACAGAGAACAAGAAAAAAGACTTAAAAATGATCTGTAATGATGCAATTAAGCAAACAAAAACAAACAAGCAATAAGGATTGACAAAAACTAGGGTTGATTCTAGCGGCCTAGGTCAAACCAAATCCTTCCTCTTATAAGACATCTGAGAGTAACTTGTTATGGTCAAATTCAGTATAAGAGCTATATATAAGCTATGAGATCTATATATTTATTGTTAAAAAATATTGAGAAGCCTTGAACTTTTTTCATTTAGTTTTAAAATAGAAGATACAGTGGTCTTTTTCTACCAAAAAAATCTTGATTTATGAACACATATGGCTTTTAATTAATTACTCGTAGTTGTACTGAGACAATTTCTTATTTTCCTTTGTTTTAAGGTGAGGAACAAACAATCAAATCAGAAAAGCCAAAGAGGTTGGCTTTGAAAGAAGAAGTCAGAAAGGTTTTTAATGCAAGTTTTGGTAAGAACTAAAATAATTCATAACTGATCTTTTTGTATTATAGGATTAAACGCCTTTTTAAAGAAATTGATTGGTGTATAAATGGGACCAATTCACTCACAAACTAATAAAGTCTGAAGGACTTTATGATATGTTTGTGAGGGACTTGGTCCAGTTTATACACCAATAAATTCCTTTTAAAAGCCAGCCGTTTAATCCTCATAATTCTTTAAAATTACGGATAAGCGAAAATAAGTTTTTTTTAACGTCGAACCAGACTGTGTTATTTTTAGCGCCATTGGTTACAAAAAAGTAGTTCTGTCAACATCGTCTATTGAAAAATAAACAACTTCAAGAGTGACGACCGGAAGTCTTCTTAACCAATCATATGAACGTGTTCCCTAATATGCAAATCATATCAGAATTATAGAACATAAAATTTACTATATCTTGTTTATAAAGGATTGAAAATGTTTCTGAAAGAGGTAAATTGTGTTTAACTGGAATTATTCTTACACAAACAAATAAGAGTGTGAAGAAAACTAGACCTAATTATTGTTATATTCAGTGTAATAAAGGAGTATTACATTCTTGGCTTCTATGAAGGGAATGGTTTTATATTCGGTCCAGAGCTTGATCATGCTAGATAATATCCATGCATGTCTGTGTCCACATTTGTTTGGGAAGCGCATTTGTGAAAAATTCCAGTCTTAATACTTTCAATTAATAGACCACTTTCGAATTAATTAATTAATCCAAGCAGGATTAAAAACCATCAAGCATCCCTGTGATTGTTATTTAGCAGGGTGATCAGAAATAATTATTGCTTTGTAATTTGGTATCAAGGTTTATATATGCAAGCTATACCCATGCGATATGTTTTTTTTTAGATTCATTACTTAACAACTTCCAGTTTGCCCTATTCTTTCAGCGGGGGTATCATTAGTGAGCAGTAGCTCACAGATTCACTTGTTTGTTTTCTTTTAGAAAAATGTGGTATGAAAAAGGTGCCATATAAAGCTTTGTCTTTGGGGCAAATAAGCTTTTCTGTTAGTGGTTTGCCAGAGGGAATAACTTTTAAAGAACCTGGCAGCTACTCCACTTCTACAATGGAATCTATACTAAGCAGGAAAGACCAAATACATGTAGCAAAAATGTAAGTATTTTTTTTTTCGAAAAAAATGGATTGCAAAAAATAAATTGAATGACAAAACACAGCCAAAACTGAAAAACTCTTATTATCTATACAAGTCATTTGAGAAATATTTTAAGAAATTATACATCTATAATGGTTAAAGTCATATGAAACGAGTTGTTGAAAAAAAAAGTTGAATCGTTTTATTTAGCTAAATAGTTAGTTTATAGTATAAAACTTTTATCCACATACTTGTTTTAGTAAAAACTCTAATGTTTTAATGTAAAACTTCATGAAATGTACGGCTTCTGAATTATTTACTTCCAGTGAGTAATTGTTCCGATATTCATTGAATGCTTTTCCGTATGCATGATATTCCTCGTAAACAATGTGAAAAGCGTTACTGCGCAAGAGCAAATAGTAAAATTAAAAATAAACATACCACGTTGACAACTCATTGGAAAGATCTTTTTTGATCGATGATGAAAGAAATATTTTTATACACAAATTTGTTTTAAAACTGTTTTATAAGGTTGATTAACAAACAGATACGCACAATAAAAATTTTAAAATTGATTAATCAACACAGGAAAGATGGTTTCCATATAAAATCATCAAACGCATTATTTTGTTTGTAAATTACACATTACAGACTCAATATAAAAAGTGAAAATATATTACAAAGGTCTTAGTTTAGTATATGTGCATGTATTGGTTGAATAATTTAGTGGTCATATTTTTTTCCATCAACTCGTTTCATATGACTTTAATTCTTTCATAAACTGCTTTTGCATTAATTATGTGTAATCTAATCCTGACCAGGATATATCATATACCCTATTCAAAGCTGAAAAAAATCCTTAAATTACTTGCATAGTTAGATAAAGCTCCCAGGCATTTAACACTGCATGGTTTCATAGTTTGCAATTAGGAAAGAAAATATTTTTTATCAATCAATATATTTCTATATCAACTAGTTTATATGGACTGTGACACATATCTATGGTTTAATCTTTTATTCAATTACAGAAAACTCAATTCAGAACATCAATGTTTGTTCATGAAATACATTGCACACAAACAATGAAATCCAACACAAAACAATTAACAATCAGTGTCGATCAAGACTTTCAAATACTACTTTTTTTTATACCCCTAAAAAAAGCAAAGTTTTGGGGGGATATAGGAATCACCCTGTCTGTCTGTCCATATGTGTGTTAGCGCAACTCCTCCTTAATGGATGGAACAATATTGATTAAACATCACACAATTGTAGTACACAACTTGAGGATGTGCATGAATATTTCTGGTCGTAATTATTTCAAGGGAGACAATTGAATTTACTTAACAATAAATAGCACAAATCCTCCTAAATGACTGTAGCAATATTAATTGTCATCTTATTAACATAATTCAAAGCTTTATGTATCAACTATTCTTTATCTATTTAAAAACAAATACTATTTATTGTTTCATTTTTTATTATTTGAACTGATAAATTAATCTTATTATATTTCAATTTTCATTTACTTAGTTCAAGAGAGGAGACAATAGAAGGTAAATATGTGTATCATATTCTAAGAGACTGCAAATACTACTTATTACTAAATTAGTACCTTTCTATCATAAATGATTAAAATTATGAATCATATTTAAAGAATCTTCTTAATATATTTTTTATTGTCCCTGGTGCTACGCTTTGGGGACATAGAAATAAGAAATGTTGGTTGTTTAATGATGCCTTGACGTCATACAAAAAAGGGTACTAAATTATAGAACAAGCACTGAAAATATACGACTGTCGTCAAATAGAGTTTGAACAAGCAACACAAGTGTTGTCATTGTTATTTGTCAGGCATTAAATTTGTGGTTTGTTTTTGCCCACGAAATCCATTAAAACTGTTATCCCACGATTAAAAATGAATTTACAGTACACATGTAAAGTAATATTGTACACTACTTTCAAGGTTAATTTTCCCAATCCAGAAATTAATTACTATATTTTTATTTTTGTAGAAAAGGTCATTGCTAATAAAGGAAACAAGAGTATTGGCAGTCAATCAGGTGAGATAAATTAATACTTTCATTTCAATTTCATTATGTATATTAATATGTTTTGAATTGCAAAAAAGTGTTTAAATAAATATTGTACCCCAGTTTTAAGGTTAATTTTCCCAATCCAGAAATGAATTATTTTATTTATTTATTTTTGTAGAAAAGGTCAAGGCTAATAAAGAAAACGAGTGTATTGACAGTCAATCAGGTGAGATAAATTAATACAGTAGTCCCTCTATGAAACAGCCCCTCCCTGGGACGGCCACCTCCTTTGGCTTGCATTAACGCATTTACATGCAAAAATACCTCCCTCGGACGGCCAAATCTGTTATCTGTTATCCGGCAGTAATTTCATGTTTGAAAGTTAAAAATCCTACCCAAATACGGCCAGCTGCCGTTTTTTTCAAGTTGAAAATATTAAAATCCTCTAGAAAAATACAACCAACCGTTGTTTTCATGTAAAACAAATGTTATTATTTTGAAAGGAGATTGTTCGTCCTATAATTTGACCCGACTGTTGCGTATGTTTTGTCAATTCGAATATTTAAGAAACTGGCAACAACATTTAATGTTGGAAAAACACAGATAAATGATATTTCAAAAGATAAAAGAAGCCAAATTGTTTAGTTATTGGAAAATTGTATGAACAGAAAAATCGTAACATTACAAATACAAATATTTTATTGACACAATTACAATAATTTGCAAAGGCCCATGTTACAATACATTATTACAATGGATACAGCATGATGAAATAGAAATAATATGTTATTATTAACAAGATAAAATCTCATTTCTATGTTCTAAACATTTTCGTATATAGGTACTAGTCACTTTAAGGACTTTAAAAGATTTGCTATTAATGCAATATTAATTACATTGATTAAACGATAACACCAGAGGGAGAAAAATAATTACCACATGGTTGCGTTACTGTAATACGATAAAACTAGAGAAGATCGTAGTTTGATTACAATGGGAACAAGTTTACCTGTGTTATAATAGCGGACAATAAAGGTGTCAAAGAAGTCAATTACTTGATATCAAATGTATTTTAATTAATAATTATGTTATGTAACACAGTGGATGGACACTATGTATATAATTGAAGTTCATTAAACGGATTAGTTCTGATTGAACGACTAGACAGGAGAAATTTGGGAAACTTGAGAAAATAACAGTTTTCACATTAAAATTAATGGACACTATATTTTTGGGGGAATAATTCTTGGCCATTTATATGAAATCCATTGTTAATGTCAACTGACCCATTTATCCTAATATGGAATGATTGCAAATAGAATATTCAAACAACATGTTACAACCTAAGCTAGGACAGTGGTAATGACTTGCTGTCTTCAATATCATAAAAGCACATTCTCCATATCCTATAATATATATTCTATTTTTTTGGGGTGTGGGGAGCTGCTTTATATAATATAACAAATGAACACTGGTAAAAATATATTTTTATTTCTGAATAAAAAAAGCAATCAATATTTGTAATTCAATTTTATTTACAAAAACATAATATATATACACAGTACATGTTTAAATAACAATGCAGTAATACCACTCATGGGTCAATATCCTATTGACAGGGTGCAAGTGAGAACCTTTCAAAATTGATACCTCCGAGAAGAGGCCACCTCCATTATAAGGCCACTTTTCATTTGCAGCAAGGTTGGCCTTATAAGGGAGGGACTACTGTACTTTTATTTCAATTTCATTATATATATTAATATGTTTTGAATTGCAAAAAAGTGTTTAAATAAATATTGTACACCAGTTTAAAGGTAAATTTTCGCAATCCAGAAATGAATTATTTTATTCATTTATTTTTGTAGAAAAGGTCATTGCTAATAAAGGAAACGAGAATATTGGCAGTCAATCAGGTGAGATAAATTAATACTTTCATTTCAATTTCATTATGTATATTAATATGTTTTGAATTGCAAGAAAAAGTGTTTAAATTATGCAATGTACTGTCAAAGAAGAAAATGATTTTAGGTACTATCTCAGCATTCTTTTTTCTTTGAACGTACTATATTGTACATAAACAATGAATTAGCCAAACATTTGCAATTCAGTTTCTTTGCAACTGCTGCTAGGCGAAGGGGGAATAAGGTTTTACCCTAGTCTGTCTGTACTAATGTAGTTCCCTCAATTGATTGAATTCTTTAACTTGAGTTTCAATCAACCAAATATTATAAAGCTTAACACAATGCTCATTACCTCAAAATAAGTTTAAATTTGCTTGGCTTTACTTATACCATTCTTGACTTATCACCCTTTATTAATAATGGAAAAAAATGATAAATTTGTTTTCATTCTCTTGTTTAGTTTGCCTCAACAAAATGTTATGAAACTTATACACAATGCTAATTACTTTAAAATACTAATCAAGTTTAGATTTGGTTAGCGTCACTTTTACTGTTCTTGAGTTATGCCCTTTATTAATGGAAAAAAAGTCCTAATTTGTGGAATCTGTTCTCTAACTTTTGTTTGCCTTTCATTTGTTAAACCTCCACCATGAACAAAAATGAAAAATTCTCATTTAATTATCCTTTTAGGTACAACTGTGCAACAAACTGACAGTGAAGGAAGTATACAAGGTTGGTCTTTTTTTTATAAATGTTTATCTAACTTACAATTTCATTGATTGACTAAATCTATCCACCAGTATTTAAGGCCTTCAGATGTCAAAATTATTTTTTTGCTGGGTTTGATGAAATCAAAATCGTATAGTATGGTGATGTCTGGCAGACGGGAAAATGTGAAAATAATTTGTGTAATCAACTTCTCCACTGGTTTTCAAACCAGATCCTTGAAACTTTACAAGAAGCTTCTATATATATTGAAGTTGTACACCTGCAGCCGGTTGTACGAACATGCCATTAGCCTAATGTATCTTTAAGGCCTTGTGATGAATTAGGCTTAGGAAGACTTAATGACACATTAGGCTAATCACTAATTACATGTTCGTAAAACTGGCTGATGTTATTTTGGAATCATTTTAATATTTCGTCTCAATTTTCCAAATTTGGAACTTCATCATTTTTTAAGCAAGAACAAGAAAGGAGGGTACATGTTTTGTGTAATCAAATCCTTCTACAGTTTTCATCTCAGATCCAGGTAAGTTTTAGGAAACTTCTAAATATATTGAAGTTGTGCACCTGCTATATTGGAATCATTTAAAACCTCCTGCAGTTATCAACCCATATTGAAACTTTGCAGGAAGCTTGCAGGCATGTTGAAGCTGTGCAAATTCTATTATGGAATTGAATAGTTTATTTCTGGTTTTACAACAAAATTAATAAACAGGGTATTTTTATGAAATGCACCATTACCTTAAAAAACATGCATGAAATATTTGTCACTGGGCATACAAAATTAGCAACAAATAATCAATCAATTTGCACTCGTGTTAAATAAGAGGGAACCCATTTGATAAACAGAAGAGGCATACATCTTCGTTTTTATATTAAAAAGACTTTTAAACTCGTGTTTGCATGAACATGCATGAAATATTTGTCAAAATTAGCAACAAATAATCTATTAATTTTTAATTAATCTAAAAATAGGCATACATTAAAAAATCTAAACATGCATGAAACATTTGTCACTGGGCAACAAATTATCAATCATTTTTTAATTAATCTAAAAAAATAAAATGCGGAAACGTAAATAACCTTTTACAAAATCAATGTAAAAAAAATGCGGAAAAGAGTACTATAAAAATGCGGAAAAGTAGGAGTTTTATTTGCCAATTTGCGGAAACGTAAAACGCCGGAGAACCTTAAGGTGGAGCTACAGTAACACATCCAAAATTAAAGACCACAGCAAGACCAATACGAAGTTAAAGAAGCACAGGGCCAGGGTGATATACTGCCTTGGGGATAACACTGTATCAAAAGCAATGCAGATTTAATATGTTGAAAAATGTGCATTTTTTATCAAAATATTCCTCATGCATAAGTTTTTTATGTAAACCTCATTAAATACCTTTAAATGCTTGTCTAGAATACAAGCGATGTCATACATCACATGTATATTCTTGCTTTCATACTTTTCAAGTAGTTTATCTATCAGGAATACAGAGTAGCCAAGTCTAAAATTAAGATTTAATAAAAGTTCAAATGCATATAATATATCCTTTTAAATAATACTGCTAAAATTAAGATTTAATAAAAGTTCAAATGCATATAATATATCCTTTTAAATAATACTGCTAAAATTAAGATTTAATAAAAGTTCAAATGCATATAATATATCCTTTTAAATAATACATGTACTGCTAAATTTGATTGATAAGACTTCAAATGAAAATAACTCAATAGATGGTAAACAAGTCTGTTTGAAGTTTTTATTTTTAAAACTTTAACTTAGAATTCTATATTGGTTTCTAATTATTATTATTTTTTCACAAAGTTTACATCACCAGTTTCTCCATTACTTTAAGTGGTAGATGATCTGTATTTGTCTTAACTATAACTACCTTTCACCGTGTTTTAGACTGCAGAACAGCTGTGGAAATTCATGGCGACAAATAGACCCAAACACAGCTGTTTCAGACAGTTTTTTGTTCTTTATTTTGGATCTCAACTGATTTCCAGCTTGAAATTCATTACATTCCTGAAGCAAAGATTGCAAAAGTATATATATATGCTATATGTGCAGATTCTCTACAATAAAAAACTACAAAATTGTTTCTTGTATATATCAAATTCAAAATAATTTATAATACAATCTGGAATAAACCTAATCTGGGGTTATACTGTTTTCCCTTGTGGTTCCATCCCTCTATAGTTTATTTTTCAACCTGATAAAAAAAATGGGGCGAAATTTTTAGAATGCTGTCCTTGATTAACCATTAATTATTCATTTTTTATGCTTCCCTCCTCTTCCATGATTTAGCACTTACCACATCTTCTTTTTTGTTATCAGTAGTATATTCTGACATGAAGTTGTCCACAGAATCTTGATTAACAAAAAAGTGTCCTTCATGATTTGGTGGTTTCCAATTATTTCCTGATGAGCCTTTCCTTACAAGCTGAAAGTCGGCATCAAATGAAACAATAGGTTGAGTAACCTACCAATAAAAATGTTTGAGTAAATATAAGATAATATTTTAATTATAAATTGTGGATGTATATTATAAGTTCTTTCAGCACATAAATTTAAATTATTATTGGTTTAAAACATTTATTAAGCTGTATATATATAACATCTTCATGCCTTATATATCATGTACTGTAGTACGCCGCTAGATTAAAACTGACGTGGAAAGGTAACACATGCCCACCGAAAGCTCTTTTTTTGAGAGCCCAGGTGGTCTAGCGGGACGGCTGCAGTGCAGGCGATTTGGTGTCACGATATCACAGTAGCATGGGTTCGAATCCCGGCGAGGGAAGAACCAAAAATTTGCGAAAGCAAATTTACAGATCTAACATTGTTGGGTTGATATTTAGACAAGTTATATATATATATATATATAAATATAATGACTCTAAATAACAGCCCAACAATGTTAGATCTGTAAATTTGCGTTAGCAAATTTTTGTTCTTCCCTAGCCAGGATTCGAACTAAGTATGTCTGAACAAGTGACAACTCTACGATAAACTGTTCCATTGGATCACCAGTGAAGGTGACACATGGCTGAAAACACATACTATATATATAATTACTCTAAATAACAGCCCAACAATGTACGATATGAAAATTTGCTTTTGCAAATTTTTGTTATTCCCTCGGCGGGATTCAAACTCATGCTACTGTGATATTGTGGCACCAAATCGCCTTGCATTATATACTGGCCATTAAACCTCTTGACCACCTAGGCTCGACGAAAATCAGGCTTTCGGTGACCCGGTAGTACCTTTCCTCGTCAGTTTAATTTAACGGTGTAACATAATATATATATATGTATGATGTATAAAACAGTAAAACTTTATAGAAGCTTTCACAATTTATAACATTTTCCTTTGAACTGCATGAAAACAGACCAATTTGAATGGAGACTAGAATAAATTTAGCATTGACATTTATCTTTCCTCAATATCACTACATTGTAACGATAATCAAAAATATCATCACCTATCATTAATAGAATACTGAAAAATAACATGTCAACAATATTTTATTGGGGCCTTAGTAACACCCTAAGAAATTGGCAGTAATTTTTCAATTATGCTCACCTGCAAGATATGTAAGAAGTACTACCAAGGTTTTCTGCATATAGATTTCATAAAAAAAATAAGATGAAAATATGTCTTTTGGCAAGTGAGTGCAGAAAACAAGCTAAAAAGCTTCCTGTTTTTACAAACACCTGATAGTTTACCATATCTTTATAAAGAAAATTAGATAAAATATTTATCACATGAAAAGCTGGCTGAGAAGTTCTCAACTTTTGATAATGTTGGGTCAAACATTATGAAGTGGGGGTGGGTAAGTTCAGGTGAAATAGTTTTTTTTTACCATGTCACAAAGCCTTAATATGAAAAAAAAAAATCAGCTGAGCAGGTTGATATAGAAATAAGGAAGTACAATAAGGATTATTATCAGGAAGACATAAATGAAACCACTGTAAAATAACGATAATAGTATATTTTCACAGTAATTAAAAAAAAAAATACCTTATATAAATCAGCATATTAATGAAAAATCTTACATTATAGCAAGCAGGACATTCAGTGCCATCATCAAGTTTTTCACAAAGGTGCTTTGGATGTTCTTTTTTGTACAAGAGATGTCTAAACTCTTGAATTGTTTCCTTCATCAGGATCTTGTACAGGTCTTGCCTCTGTAATCATTCATATACAATAGTTAATTCAAATTTGAAGAAATGAGCCACATTATAAATATATTTTTTTCAAAGGTGCTAGTTAGTCTTTATCCATTCTTGAACTTCAAACACTGTAAAATGTAGTGATGAAATTGTTGTTGAACTGTCTTGTACTAAACTAGAAAACTGAATAGTTAAAATACAATATGTATCAAAGAAATGGAACTTAATGCAAAACTTAACTAAAATTAGTAAAGCAAGAAATGTAGGTCAAAGTGACTCAAGTGATTCTGAACTGTATCGTACTATACAAGGAGCTTGTAGTGTATAGATATCATTGAATAATACTAATTGTTTCAGAGAAATGGAGCTAAACGCAAAACTAATTGGATATAAATGGACATATCTACAGTGACAGCTGTAAATCTGTGGGACCAATCCACATTCATGGCAGGCCATAATTAACTGGAGTTTAATTAAATTATGAAATCAATGAAAGGGTGTAACATTACATTTGTGTAAAATTAAAATATCTTTAAACTAAATGTTCTTGTAAGATGGAATAATAGCAAACCTCTTTAGTTGCATAAAAAGCATTGTGTTTTGAATGTCTAGCCGTCAAAACAGCACAGAAGCTTTTTACTGAGACATGGCTCTCTAAAAGAAGTCCATTCAAGAGCATCAAAAGTTCAACATGAAATGCTAGTCTAGGGTGTTTTGGTGATGCTGGCCATAGGTTAAACCGTAGCAATGTTATAGGTTCCTGCTCACAACTGCAAAACTGAACATGTCTTAAATGTTGTCTGCCTAAAAATGAAAGTGCATGAATTATTAGAAATGTGTGGATTATATTTATGTTTCTGTAGTTGAGATGATTTAAAAATGAATTTTAGGGGAGTACTTAAAATTTTCATTTTCCATATCTTAATCGGAGTAATCATATAAATATTTCTAATGTAAGAAGTTTCTAAAATAAATATTTTTTAAAGGATTCTCCAACATTTCTTACATGATACAGTAATGTTAAACACAATTTTGACCTTATCCTATTTTTCAATAATTCTCTAGATAGGGCTGGATAATCACCAAGGTAAAGGTCAGTATCAGAAATGTGGCCAATATTCCTTTTATGGTCACTAATAATTTAGAAATTATATTAAAAAAATATGAAAATAATGAAAAATGATTGGTTTTTGTTTACTTGAAAAATGATCTACCAAACTCTTTCAGCCTAAGGAACATATATAAGCATGATTTGTTTAATTAATGAATGGAAGTTTTTTTCATTCATGTATACAGGCTGTGCCAAGCATTTTCTCTTTTGTGCCAAATCAGAAATATATAGTACATGTATCATTATGACACTATTATTGTTCCTATACTACAATCTTAATCACTGTATAAAGCTATTTTTTTCAATTATTTTCAGATATAACAAATATTTTAAATTAAATTGGTTTTTAATAATCCTTTGAGGAGCTCAAATGAAAAATGAAAAAAAAGTTACTTATGGTGTCCTGTTAACATATCTGATTTGTTGAAATAAATCAGAAATAAGGATTACACTGATATACTTTCAGTGTATGAATGTTATTTTGGCTGCTCATGTAGACTGAATGCATTATAATGGGTTTTTTTTAAGGATTTTGACTGGCTATAAACCCCTTGCATGGTCAGTATCCATATTTGTAAAGAGTACACTTACCTTTGTCATCTACAATCACCAACTCTTTTTGGTAGTTGCTCTCACATGCCACATGGTCAGTTCTTTTCCACACTATGCTGTTTACAGGGCATTCAATAAATGTTCCATGCTACAAATATTAAGTAGTTTACACATATTTTAAACTAATAGGTGAAAATCAACAATTCACGAATTTCATATAAAATAATGTAATGGCACCAGGGTGCACAAGCCGAGTTGTGGTAATCATCAAGAAACCATATTGTTTCAGATATAGATATAATTGTGACCTTGACCTTTGACACAATGACAACCAATTGCTAACGCCAGTAGTCGCCAGTAGTCGCCAGTAGTCGATCAATACTGGAGTTCAACTTTGTTGCAACTCAACTAAAAAATGACAAATTTCAACAAAAATTGATAAGCAACAGTAATAATATCTAAACAGACAATGACACGGACACAAGAGGACCAATGGTGATCCCTATATGTGGCAGTTGACATAAAAATGATACATTTATTTATTATTTTTTAAAAACGATAAATAAAGCACTTTCCAAATGTGCTATTTCACTAGGCAATGGGCATTCAACCAATCTAGCTGCTGGCCATACAGAAATAAAAAAATGGTAGCATGTGATCAATATATTTCTTAAACCTTGCATGTACAATTTTTCATAGTGCGACATACAAAGAGTAATGTTTAAGTTGCCTTACTGGTGATATTATTAATTAGAAGTCCCCAGTCAAGATAATGGCTGATATGATGGTTATGTAAAGAACAATTTGAATATTAAATAAGATGATCATGATTTGGTTTTATTAATACATAAAACATTTCTATTTCATTTGCAAATCAAGATGCAATTTTTATTAAGTTGAAAGGCATTTTTAAGTGATTAAAGGTTTCCTTTATTATTGACAGGTATTTATAGCAAGCATTGATCAGCAGAATCCATCACCTGGGACATTCCAATTATTAACATTTCTGGTTAATCATTTCTAAAAAATGAAAATAAAGTAAGGCCAAAACATAACCTTGAGGACACCAGAATCAATTCATAAATTTTTATGAAGGTTACAATATTATTATAACTTTTTATCTTAATAAAGGTTTTAGTTTAAATACTTTGCATCAAAAATAATATTTTTTAGAAATAAAAATAATCAAGTGTTTCAACAAAGGCTATACATAAATTATAAAAAAAAAGGAAAATGCAATGGGAACACTGGACTATGATGTAGTTGAAGTACACTATATTAATACTAACCATCCACTTCTCAATTGTATGTAGATGTGGAAAGGAATGACTTTTTGTCATACAGGACTGACATGTTGTAATCCACAATGCACAGTCAAGACATCTGTACAAATCTATAGATTCCACACCACAAAAATTACAAATGGAATTATATGGTTCCTCATGAGACACATAGACCTCCAATAACTGACTCCTTAACCCTTCCCAGTTTTCAAGGCGCTTGGATTTAGCTTTTGAATATGCTGAAGGAAAAAAATAGGTATATTGTATATATTGTTTTACACCAAACCAAATTTCAGGAGTATATAAATTATGTCACTTGTATAGTACCTACCTGAATATAATTAAAAAAGAATATTGACTGTTAATTATTTAAACATTGGTATAATACTATTACCTTTGATATACAATAAAATATAAAAAAGATGTGGTGTAATTGCTAATGAGACAACTCTTCACAAGAGCCCAAATGACAGTAACAAAACTTGGTCAGCACCTCATAAGGATCATTCAAGCCATGTTTGTTTTCATTCCATTAAGTCATTCTCTTAAAGAAGACATTTGTATGTATTTCCCATAGGGTACTATGTTAAACTAAATCCCCCACTGGCAGCCATCTTGGATGATAGATTGGCTACAAAGTAACAACACTTGGTCAGAACCTCATAAGAATCATTCATGCCTTGTTTGGTTTCATTCCATTCAGTTTTTCTCCTGAAGAAGACCACTGTATGTATTTCCCATAGATTCCTATGTTAAACTAAGTCCCCCACTGGCAGCCATCTTTGAAAATGAATCGGCTACAAAGTAACAATACTTGGTAAGCACCTCATAAGGATCATTCAAGCCATGTTTGGTTTCATTCCATCCAGTGGTTCTCCAAAAGAAAACATTTGTATGTATTTCCCTAATGGTAGGTCCTATGAAGTAGAGCTTTTAGGTCAGGTGAACTAAAAAAGATATGAATTATAATTTTTGTTCAAATTTTTAGAAATTCAGCATTCACCTAACAAATCTGTTTGTTTTTTTAAATATAAATGAGTTACCTGTTACTTCCTCTTCAATGTCAACAGTTGATGAACTTGAACAAGGAGGATTTGAATTGGGGTCATTTCCTGAATGTATGGAAGCAAACTGGAGTCCAGATGTAGATTTTGTTTCCTGTTTGATTTTTTTGATGACCTGAACACCCTTCTTTAATTTCCTTTTACCTTTCTCATATGTATTATGGGCATAAGGTATTCCTCTTTTCCTAACCAAAGGCATTTAATCTAAAAAAAAACAGACATAAATTCATCATGCTTTATAGACAATACACAGTAGGGAAAAAAACTATTGAAATGCTTATTGTGTTATTTTTTTTTAAAATGACGTAGCAATCTTGTTTTTGCAATTCTGGGTCTAGATAATTTATGCATAGCACACTGCGAATTAATTAGCCCACAGTCACATTGAACCTTTATAAAGATAAAACATGGCAAAACAAATGTGAAAATTAAAAGCTGATGCTTATAAAACACTAGCATTGTTCAGTAGTTTCAGAGGAAAAGATTATTTAAAGTTAGCAAACTTATTCTAAAAGATTACACATGTATTTCAATTTGTATCCAACTGATGAGTTAAGCCTTTTTCAACTGATTTTTATAGTTCATTCTTATGTTGTACTGTTACATCACTGTCACAGGTTAGGGGAGGGTTGGGATCCCGCTAACTTATTTAACCCCGCCACATTATGTATGCATGTGCCTGTCCCAAATCAGGAGCCTGTAATTCAGTGGTTGTCGTTTGTTGCTGTGTTACATTTGCTATGTTACAATGTAAATAATACATATTTGTTTTTCCTTCATTTACTTGAACATTAATTAGGTCATTTGAATTGTTTTACATTTGTCATTTCAGGGCCTTTTATAGGTGACTATGCAGTATGGGCTTTGCTCATTGTAGAAGGATGTACAATGAGCCATGTTTTTTGACGAGACAGAATATAAAACACACACTTTATTCTAAGGTTTATTCAGCTAAATTTTGGTTAGAATTGGTTCAGTAGTTTCAGAGGAGAAGATCTTTGAAATAGTTTACACCGAAAGGAAGGACGATGACGGACATAAAGTGATAGCAAAAGCAATCTCACATTTCCTTTTAGTAAAAGTGAGCTAAAAACTGAGGGAGACTAATTAGTAACTGTCTGTTCTATGGTAATATTTTTAAATATGATTCATTTGTTGCAAAACAAGATTTTGGAGGGCCATCAAAACTGATTTCCACTGAGAATAGGGACATTCAGATTGCCCATGGACTATATATATAACACAGCTTGCAGACTGCCTGTAGTAATGGACTTCTGGTATTGTATACTCAGTGGTGTAGCCTAAATTACCCTTATCAACCATACAATTTTAAAAGATCTCATCATTTAATATTGTGAATATCATTAGTACTAGTGGTGGATCCAGAGGGAGGGTTCAGGAACCCCTCTTTTTTTTGACGATCAATGCATTTGAATCGGGGATGTATATTTGGTCAATGCTTAAAATTGGTTTATCCTAAACTTCCGTCAAAAACATGCACGACAGTTGACAGACCTAATGTCATACAAAAAACCATAACATGTACCTCTACAATCTGAAGTTACACTAAGGCCAGTAAAGAGATGATAATCAGTACCAATTTCCAAAGGGCAGCGGGCTCTCTCATGTTATTGGCCCACAAAAAAATATACAAAGAACAAAAAAAAAAGGCTTGCCAGTTGCTCTTTAAACAGATTTCACGAAACTAGGTGAAAAACGAACCTTTTTAATTAAGGAGGCTCGAGGGTATAAAAATTTCAGAAAAAAATCAAACATTTGTTTTTCATTACAAATTTTATTTATTTCCTTTTGTAGTTGTTACTTTATCATATGGTACAAAAATCATTCAAAACAATCAATTCGTGGTGGCCCCAGATGACTTTCAAAATGTAGACATCATTGAAAAAGTTCCAAATTATCTCCCTTTGGTGGAAAAATGCCACTTTTTGGCTCTAAAATTGAAATATCTTTTTCAACTCATCGGTGACCTATCTTTTTTAATATAATTTCCATATAAGCTGTACTTAAACTAAATTATTGTAAAATTTTAACGATTTCTGTAATAAATTTCTTTTTTTTATTTCGATATTACCTTTATTTCTCCTATTACTTCAACAGAAAAAAACCACCTTTACAAAAATGTATGCTTCTTTCGAAGGCAGATTGTGAGCGCAAATGAACGGTGACCCCACTTTTTTATTTTATTTTTCTATTAACTATAAGATAAAGTTCATTTATAGAAAAATATAGAGAAATCCTATATAAATGATTTAGACCCGCGAACCCCCTTAAGGCTGCACGTGAAATAAAAATGGCAAAACATGTTGCATGAAAACAACACTTCAGCAACACTCTATCAGAAAGGCCAGCTGAAGGACGCCTCCAGGAGCGGGAATTTCTCGCTACTTTGAAGACCTGTTGGTGACCTTCTGCTGTTGTTTTTTTATTTGGTCGGGTTGTTGTCTCTTTGACACATTCCCCATTTCCATTCTCAATTTAATATTAATTTATTAAACATCTGACAAGAAAGGTAGACGAAGATTGAGACCATTTAAGCCTTAGGCCACACCAATTGAAAAGTAAAGGCGAGCGATTATATATTTTTTTGTAAACATAAAATAATAGGTTTTGACAATATTAATCAAAACAAGATGGTATAAAACTTGATTTACCAGGTGTATTCTAACATTTCTCTAGTTTATAAGTGAATTATTATTTCAACTGCTTTAAATTATCTCCATTGAATTGTCTTAGATGTCTTTCCTCCTTTTCTGCATATGACTTATAACTAGCAACATGGCGGCTGTCTTGCAAGAAGCAGGAACTGCTCATCCTTCCAGAACACCTGCGTTCACCTTCAGGTTTTTGGGGTTTGAGCGGTTCGTTGATGTGTGTACAATGTCTTTTTTGTGTTTTATATGTGTGTTGGGTATCTGTGTCTCTGTGGTTTTAGTGTTCTCATTTATGTTCTTTGTCTTTTTGGCACTTAAATTTGTATATAAATAAGATGTGGTATGAGTGTTAATGAGACAATTCTCCATCCAATTCATAATCAGGTTGGGAACAACTCCTCAATGCAGTAACTATCCCTTTTATTAGGGGTACATTTTAAGTATATAATATAAAGTATTTTTTGTAAAAACCACTTTTTAGTATGAAAGGGCACACATTTATAATATGTGAAAACCTTTTCCCAAGAACTATACATCTATCTGGTATTATATGGTCAACAAATGTCCAAGAATTTTGTAATATTCCTTCATTTATCTTCTTTGTTATAACAAATAATTGGACTCCTTTTTTAGATAAGTTGTTTTAAATCTGATGAATTTTGCCCCCTTTGAAGTTCATAAATCTAAGTTTTTCTTTTCTACAACAGTAAAATGATCCCTTGTCTGAGGGACAGTCCCTCATTTAAGGGATTATTCATTTGGAGGGGTGTTCCCAACCTGATAATGTGTTTAAAGTTCGGCCTTCAACACATGGATTTGGCCTAGACCAACAGCAATTAAGCTGTAAAGGACCCCAAAATGACTAGTGTCAAACAATTCAAACAGGAAAACCAACGATCTAATCTATATACAAACGGAGAAATACCTATGGCTATCTACAAACGACAACTACTGAACAACAGGCTTCTGTTTCAGGACAGATGCATAAAAATGAAGCGGTTATGGATAGTTTTGTTCCGCCGGCAAACAATATTGCAGTTAAAGGCAACACTTCTCCTTCTGCGTACTTTATTCTAACAGTAACAACGAAAATCAGGATGATTGCGCAGGGGAATGCAAGTAAGGGGAAGGAAACCATTTATAAAACTTTTTAAAGAAACGGTGCGGGAAATAGACACGATTACTTTTACTATTATATAAGTATAATTTATAATTTACGGGTTCGACGACTTACAGAAAAGAGCGACGATTTACAGAAAAGAACCGAAAAGGACCGAAAAGGACCAAAAAGAACCGAAAAGGACCGAAAAGAACCGAAAAGAATATCGATTTTTTTTTGTAATCGAAGGAAATAAGCAAATTGCAAATCATTGAAAACATTATACTGTGAAAGGACTAATTTTAACTCACATGTATTTGAAAAATTACAGGTAGGGTCGGCTGCCTATCTTATAGAATAGAAAAATAGAAAAGATTTTTTTTATTCACCAAATAAGGGCCCCTAGGAGGGCATATAGCATACAAACAATAACATATGCAATACTTAGACAATAGATATGTAGTATGAGTAATAAAAAAAAATACTACAGGAAACACGCAACAAAATAATAGCAATATACTATAATTCAATTAATTTAATTATGGTTGTCGTTTTTTGATGTGGTTTGTGTTTCTTGTTTCTCGTTTTTATATTGATTTTGGTTTTCCCGTTTGAATGTTTTTTTTTTCAATAGTCATTTTTGGGGGCCCCTTTATAATTTGCTGTTTGGTGTGTGGTCCCTGTTGAAGGCCGTATTTTGACCTATAATAGTTTACTTGTACAAATTATGAAAAAAATATTACTAAAAAAAACCAAGTTATATTGTTTCTTTTTTGTAAATTCACATATCTCTATAAATGCACAATCTAAATTTTGAATTGTGCATTCAATTTTATTATTACGACGAATTGTTAACAATATAACAAAAATCCGTGTACATTGTTTTAACTTTATTTAATAGATATATATGTATCCTCTTTTCGGTTCTTTTCGGTCCTTTTCGGTTCTTTTTGGTCCTTTTCGGTCCTTTTCGGTTCTTTTCTGTAAATCGTCGCTCTTTTCTGTAAATCGTTGGACCGATAATTTACTATTTATCTGGTTTTCTCAATATATATGTATATATGTTCCAGACCGTATGAGTATTTGGACCGTACGCGTACGGTCTGGACCGTATGCGTACTTTTTCAAAATACTCATACGGTCGGACCGTACGCGTACGGTCTGACTAATATTAAGAAGTTGGTCAAGTTTACTAGATATAAATACAAATAACAGATCAACATAACTTATTGATATAAAAAAGTTCAATTGTAATTGAAATAAAAACTTTATATTTTATCTATTTAAAAAATCCACGCTAATTAAATATGTTATCTCTTGTATTTAGTATTTCGATCAGTAATACATTAATTGAATCATGACAATTATTCTCACTGAAATTGATGATATCGGAAGTAAACATAATGTGGGCGGACAATTGTTTTAGAATATTTAGCAACTTTACAGAAAAATGCAAATGCAAAGGAACATGCATGCATGAACTGCAAACATGTAAATGTAAAACAATATTACATTACTTGTACGTGGTAGCAAGTGTCACCTTGGGCGAGAGTACCAAAATAGGATTTAGATATACAATTAAACAAATATTTAATTTCAATTGTTAGTTTGAACATTTTATCCATCTAATTGTAATAATAGCAATTTGTTAAACTAAAAATAAAGATTGCGATAAATATTCGTTTGAATTTAACCCATATGATCCAATAACATGTATGGTCAGCTCGTACTGGACCATACGCGTATACTCATACGGTCCGACCGTACGCGTATGGTCGGACCGTATGAGTATACGTATACGGTCCGGACCGTACGCGTACGGTCCAAATACTCATATGGTCTGGAACATATATATTGCCTACTGGTTTTCGTGATACATGAAAATGGCGGCAGCTTGCTATAAAAGTTAAAACGGATACTGTAACGTCTTACAGTAATGCAGGGGAAGTACGGATTATGATACTTTTTATTGCTTCTATAAGACATTTGTTAGACCGCATGGTCTCACGGTCTTAATTTGTTACTTATACTATGGGACTAATAATGCTAACAAATTTCTTATATTATAGGCTAAAAAGTAAAGGATTGGGTGGACGAACATACATCTAGAGGACAGCATACACCTTCAACAATAGACAGACAGCGTACAGCATTCAACAATAGACGGGATATATAATATGTCAAGTCATTCAACATACAGCCTCCAACAATAGATAGGGGATATATAATATATCAAGTCATTCAACATACAGCCTCCAACAATAGATAGGGGATATATAATATATTCAGTCAGACAACATACAGCCTTCAACAATAGATAGGGGATATATAATATGTCAAGTTATTCAACATACAGCCTCCAACAATAGATAGAGGATATATAATATATTCAGTCAGACAACATACAGCCTCCAACAATAGATAGGGGATATATAATATATCAAGTCAGACAACATACAGCCTTCAACAATAGATAGGGGATATATAATATATAAAGTCAGTCAACATACAGCCTTCAACAATAGATAGGGGATATATAATATGTCAAGTCATTCAACATACAGCCTTCAACAATAGATAAGGGATATATAATATATCAAGTCAGTCAACATACAGCCTTCAACAATAGATAGGGAATATATAATATGTCAAGTCAGACAACATACAGCCTTCAACAATAGATAGGGGATATATAATATGTCAAGTCCGACAACATATAGCCTTCAGCAATAGACAGAGGATATATAATATGTCAAGTCAAACAACATACAGTCTCCAACAATAGATAGGGGATAAATAATATGTCAGGTCAGACAACATACAGCCTCCAACAATAGACAGGGGAAGCTGGACAGGGGATATATAATATGTCAAGTCAGACAACATACAGCCTCCAACAATTGATAGGGGATATATAATATGTCAAGTCAGACAACATACAGCCTCCATCAATATACAAGGGATATATAATATGTCAAGTCAGACAACATATAGCCTTCAGCAATATACAGAGGATATATATTATGTCAAGTCAGACAACATACAGCCTCCAACAATAGACAGGGGATATATATTATGTCAAGTTAGACAACACACAGCCTTCATAAATAGACAGGGGATTTATAATATGTCATGTCAAACAACATACTGCCTCCAACAATAGACAGGATATATATTATTTCAAGTCAGACAATATACAGGGGATATATATTATGTCAAGTGAGACAACATACAGCCTCCAACAATATACAGGATATATATTATGTCAAGTCAGACAACATTCAGACTCCAACAATAGACGGGATATATATTATGTCAAGTCAGACAACATACTGCCTCCAACAATAGACAGGATATATATTATTTCAAGTCAGACAACATACAGCCTCCACCAATAGACCGTGGATATAAATTATGTCAAGTCAGACAAAGTATAGCTTCCAACAATTGACATGAGATATATTATATCAAGTCAGACAGCATACAGCCTCCAACAATAGCCAGGCGATATATTTATGTCAAGTCAGACAACATACAGCCTTCAACAATAGATAGGGGATATATAATATATCAAGTCATTCAACATACAGCCTCCAACAATAGATAGGGGATATATAATATGTCAAGTCAGACAACATACAGCCTCCAACAATAGACAGGGGATATATATTATGTCAAGTTAGACAACATATAACCTCCAACAATAGACAGGGGATATATAATATGTAAAGTCAGACAACATACAGACTCCAACAATAGACATGAGATATCTATTTTGTCAAGTCGGACAAGATACAGCCTCCAACACTAGACAGGGGATATAACATGTACAGTTTTAAATATGAAAATATTTATAGAACATTTTACGACTAATTACTAGTAATTAGTAATTACCAAGAACCAAATTGCTTGATATTAATGTAACCGGAGAGCATGATTTTAGAAAAAACAATCTCCACCGGGTCCCCTGTGTTTCAAGTCAACACTCTAACCTACTGAGCTGTAGATTTTCTCACGACGGATTTTCTGTGGATTCATTATTATTCGTTGAATGCCAATTTTCGTGGCTTTCATTGATACAGATGAACCACGAATTCAAATATTCGACGAATTACAAATTTTCAATAGGCTTTGTATGCAAAGATTAGTTAAACCACGAAATTGAAAATCCACGAAAATGCAAGTTTTTCTCAATCCACGAAAATAAATGAATCCAGTATATGATAATATTTTGTAAAAAAGTCCTTGCAAATACATTGTTTATATACCCTACCAAATATAAATTATCTCTTGTCAGAATAATATTGAAAACCTTTTGGAAGCTTCAAAATAATCACGAGTACTGTCTATACTACTCGATATATAGAATCATTTACATAACAGCATGGACGAGACCGTTTCTGAGCGCGTTCAGGTTATCAATTGACAGGGTCAGATTAGGTGAACGTTACTCTGTTAAGTTTACTTGTCATACTGTACGTGTAAGAGGCATTTGAACTATTGGGTCGTCAAAGGTTCTAAAAATCAAATAAAACGAATAACTAGCAGAGGACTAAACCTTGTGTGTTAATTCAAATGTTGAATACATACTTTTTTTCTTCTCGAGAACCTGCGTGTACTTTACTCTTTAATTCTATTTAAAGCACTATTGGAGAGGCTCTGACAGACTGGGTGAGCGTAAAATCTCTGTTACCAATAGCCAATGACGAACAAGTTAAAGGTAAATGATTATGTATAACTATTATTATCAAAATAAGTATTGCAGCTGTCCACACTATTATGAAAATAATTCTATTTGATACACGAACTATCTATGAAATAATTCAACACTAAAAAGATAGATTTGATATAAATAAAAATTTGTGGCATGAGTGCCAATGAGACAAGCTAAAAAGGGCCCCCAAAATGACTAGTGTAAAACCAGTGTAAAAAAACATACTAATACAAACAAGTGAACATACACTGAACGAATAAATGTTACCTATGACTCAATGTAAATACAAAATCAATTAAAAAAAAAGGGGTGAGATGTAAAAGAATATCAGAAAGACAACCATAACATTGGACAAAATGCCGCCAAATAAAATAATGTACACAGGTAAATGAAAATAATTTTGCTGTTAGGTATACAGTTGGAGAGAAAGGAAATATTTTTTTACAAAATAAATAATTTTGTTGATCATAGTGAAGTGAACTTTTATAGTCATACAAAACACTTATCAAAGTATGATTGTCAATAAGAGAACAAGTGACTTGGATATAAGCAATTATTGGTAACCGTGCGACGTAAAACTCATACCGTCTAGTCAGCTATAAAAGACCCCGACCTGACGAAATTTGATAAAAACGAAAAACCTACGGCACAATTTATATCAAACAAATTAACGAACAAAAATATCACAGACATGAACCTACGACAGCGACTGTATACCTGGCTCCTTACTTTGGACAGGAGCGGACTAACCCCCCCCCCCCCCCCCCCCCCTTTCCCGAACCTAGAACAGTGATGTACAAGCATAGCATAATAACAAACTGAAAAAATATGTTGCAAATGGCTGGTCAATAGACTGCTATATGAACGAAGCATAACAAAAACTAACAAAAACAGTAGACATAAAGAACCGATAAAAGAGTACAAGCAGGTAGTGACAGCTAGTTGAAAGTCAATTGCAACTAATTAATAATTCAGATCCTCCAAGACTAAAGTATCAATCAGTGCACATCTAAAGGTGTGTATATTTCCCAACTTGTTCGCTTGTCTGGTTGTGGGTTTCTCAGACAGTTTATTACGTCTTTAAATTAAATCAGTGTGTTCTTAACTAATTGCTACTTTCGTCTGGAAAAATCTCTTGCTAAAAAAATTGAAACTGAGATAGGCCTATAATTTGAACCGTTGTAACGATCTTCATTACAGTTGTAAATGTCTAAGAAACCTCCCAGTTCTTTTATTTAATAAGAATGTCAGAGGTATAAGCAGTGATTAATAAAATTGTCTTAAGAAATTTAAGCTTGAAATAGCTAGCAACTAACCATCCCCATGACATCAGGAAACAGTAAAAAATAATTGTTCTCCAAATATTTGTCATCTCCCTATTCGCCCGAACCCGAAACGAAGAATTCCTTTCTAGAGCACCTCCCCCTTGTTTTTTTTTTTGTTTTTTTTTTTTGTTTTTTTTTGGGGGGGGGGGTTCGTGTTGCTCAGTTCTTATATAGTTTTCTATGTTGTGTTTTGTATACTGTTGTTTGTCTTTTTTGTCTTTTCCTTTTTTGCCATGGCGTTGTCAGTTTATTTTCGACTTATGAATTTGAATGTCTCATTTGTACCTTTCGCCTCTGATTATTAATTACTCATGAGTGACTTTTAGACATAATTTTTTGTCATTGTTGCATATACAATACCTCAATTATGATACCTCAATAAATATGCCTTGTGGCCACAGGACGTTTAGCAACCAACAATCATCAATTACTACTTATGTGCAGATTCAGATTCAATATTTATTATTGTGCATGTGGGTATCTAAATATTTGATTGTATTACAAGTGGAAATAAATTATAATGTTTGAGAGTATTGATAACCAAAAATGTCAATATTTAAAACAAATATGCATGAAAACTTTATTCGTATTTGATAATGAGGCTGATATAGAAAAGTTTTAATGATGTGCGAATAATGTGATCATTAATTATAAACAAGCGGATTTTTTTTTGCAATGTTTTTTCAAAGAGGCCAAGCCAATGACATGCATCAGAGCCACCAACATTCTGCATAGGAACCTCTTTTCAACTAATTGATACAATCTGGCCTCTGCAACATTTACCATCCTAAAAATAAAAGCAAAAACTAAGGTGAAGCAATTTATTTCAAGACAATCTAATGCTGCAGATTCAATTTTATTCGTGGTATACCTATTTTTCTTAATTTTGTAGGTAAAAGTATACCAGGAATTCAATTGTTAAACGAATCTCAAATTTTCAATATGTTTTTCGAAAATCAAGAATTCAGATATCCACGAAACTACGAGTTTCGCCTTACACGAAAATAAATGAATCCAGAGTATATTATCAGATTATTACATGGCATTTTTCATATCGCATGTATTATCAGCCCTATGTTCAATATCAGCCCAAGAGCCGCATGGCTCGAGGGCTGATATTGACAGAGGGCTGATAATACATGTGATATGAAAAATGACATGTTATGATCTTTTTATCATATACTTCAACAATGAAGAAAAATAACAGATTAATATATTGATCCTTTGAAGTGGCTCTCAAATAGAAGTCAACGAGTGAAAAGTTTACGGACGTCGGACCCCAAATGTAGTACATCCAGAGGTGTATTTTCCGGAATTTGCCGAGTATCACCGGAATGCATGTGCGATAACGTTACGGAAAGGCATGTGATAAACTTTTCATATCAGCCCGCTAAGCACCAATTCGAAAAATATGGAATTTACGTAAATTTAATGCTATTATCATACGTTAAAATCATATGTTATTTCGTCTAAGTATATGATAAAAAAAACTATATAGATTAGACCGTTGATTTTCCCGTTTGAATGGTTTTACACTTGTAATTTTTGGGCCCTTTATAGCTTGTTGTTCGGTGTGAGCCAAGGCTCCGTGTTGAAGGCCGTACATTGACCTATAATGGTTTACTTTTATAAATTGTTATTTGGATGGAGAGTTGTCTCATTGGCACTCACACCACATCTTCCTATATCTATATATCCAGTAAAATAAAGACTTCTCATTGTAAAGTAAAACATATAAAATTGCACGGTGTAATATTACCATATAATACTTTATTAGATTTACTACATAATGAATTGAAAACATCAAATAGGTCCTCTTTACTCAACTAGCCATGAAATGCTTTTCTCTGAAGGGGACGAAATATATTTTGTGTAAATGGAGTACATTCTTAGGAAACGAAATTGTAAGTGTTTTATATGTCCCTTGTCGACATCTGTCCGGCTTAACGCTCGGGACAAAATAATTGAATATAAATGCCCCACCCATTATTAAATGAAAACAAATCTACGGCTGCCATGCATTATATCTTAGATATTTTGACGTTCAGAAAAACTAGCCTTTCATCTGATTTATCGAAGTCTGCGACAACACTTAAATATAAAATATTGAATTTATAAAACTGTGTGTGTAAATGGGAGATACATTTTTTATACCTAATTATTGTAAATCATTATCGTGCTATGTATACGCCATTTGTGCAAGTGTAAAAGGATGGACTCCATTCCCGCTTTTCAGTTTTTATGTAAAACAAGGTCAAAAATTAGAGGAGCGACACATATAAATTTTATCCAATCATGAGATAGCTAAGTAAATAAGTATAGTCTGTTAAATTCTCATCGTGACGTGTTTTGATTATTATTGTGAACATGTGTGCCGACTTTGAATAACATTTACTTGCATGTCCATACCTCAATTTCTTGATATAATTCTCTATCAACTAACGTTTTTTCCTTTTGCTAGTATTTTGTGTAATGAAAAAAAGTTCACTTACGTTGGTCCGGTACATAAAACGGCTGTCCAAAGAAACCCCCTGGTGGTGGTCCAAACTGGAAATTGCTTTGTTGCTGCTCTCGCTCAATAAGGAAGACCTGCTCGGCATTTCCTCCTCGACCTCCTCCTCTACCACCGCCGAATAATCCATTCCCGCCATTTCCACCGCCTATAAAATTATCTAGGAGAGATAAACCAATTAAGGGCCGGATAAGTCCGCCTGCCCCAAGTCCGGGAAATATTTGACCTTTAGTCACATGTACAATTGATGTCACTGATACTACAAACAATATAAAAGCCTTCATTGTTGATATACCTTTAATAAAAGAAAACATTTTCATATTAAGAAATGCGTCGTAATTGATCTCATCTGTTGTATTTATTTTCTTTGGTTTTATTTACTCTTTTTGTTTGAAAGTAAATAGATTTTTCTTCTATAATGTGTCGCTTTTAAAACTTTTATAAAAACAAATATATATATAAATATGTAGCCTTCTTTGCGATGCTGCACTGTGGTAGCTTTAATTATAATGTGTGTAGTCCAGTATGCCCAAGTGTGGTTGTATAATCGTTTTACAATTAAAGTCAAAACATTATCTGTTAGGATGTAACTTAAAAAAAAAGACAGGACAAAAGATTTGAGTAAAAAAAAGGCAAGATCACAGTTTTTTTTAGAAAAAGATAAACTAGTAAAAAAAAGGCAGGACCGAATAGAGTAACAAATAAAAAGACAAGATACACTTCTTTTTGTAATTTAAGCAAGAGGTAAGTGTAGCGGGAGAAATCTGTTCGCACGAAAAAAAGTCCTTTTTTTTATATAAAAGTCTGACGGATATCATGGCTATCTAAAACAACAACTTACTTCCTAGGTAAACTCAATTTGCGACAGTAAAATCTACGTTTTTCGAAGACCAAGCTTAAAATACAATTACAATTATCTAAACTATTACGTCTTATTTAAGAAAAAAGAAAAAAAAACCTGATTTAGTGAGAAAAAAAAAAGATAGAAATGACATTTTCTATTATAGGTATCACTAAGTTATTCTATCTCTGAAAAAAATGCTTTAAAATGAAAAAAAAAACTAACCTTTTGTGAGATGACCAGATATGTATCGGCTTCATCTTCAAAGGCGTATGGTTTTATACCACTGATTTGCATATTCTATGATAATTAGAAAATTGTTGCCATCGATTATAAATTTTATTTTCTTTGTTACGCGTTTATTGCAACACACTTCCCATAAATGAATGACATATTGAGATCTATGCCGCTGTAAATGAATCGCCTTAAAGCATCCATGTCAATAATGACGGACATGCGAATATATTTTTTTTTAAAGGTGAATGAACATTTAAGTATGTTTATGAGTACATGGAACTATTGGGTGACCACAAAGAGACATTGGCCAAACAACAACAAAAAAAAATCAACCATCTATTTATACGAAAACTCGGTTTACTGTTGCTTCCTCGAAGACGTTTAAAAATGCATTCCTTCCCGGTTTCATGGACGCCATTACGAATATTTATCTTTTTTACCGATGACCGCGGATGTTATATTTTTGTCGTTACAGTATTTGTCTCCTCTGTCCCTATATTTTTACATTACCAAATGTCACAGGGTAGGTACTTGCAGGAACAACATTACTAGTGTAACTTGCATGCAGAACATGAATTGCTTACCCTTCAAGTGCATATGAGCCCCCTCCCTTTGCGGTTTTTGGTGGTCTTCGTTTTGCTCAGTTCTTTACTTTCTGATGTAGTGTTCCCCTTTTTTGAATTTCTCAAATCCACTCCGAATTTAAAAATCTAGTGTTGCAATAAGGAAACAACACAAACGCATAAAGGAGGGGACTGTGTGCGTCAACAGCAAAATGTTAAAGGAAACGCTGAAGGCCGCCTCCGGGGTTCTCAATACTATTCTACAACAATCAACCGAGTGCTGCTCGATAAAGTATTGATTGGTGTATTCTACTATTGATTGGTGTATTCTACTATTGATTGGTGTAGACTATATTGATTGGTGTATTCTACTATTGATTGGTGTATTCTACTATTGATTGATTTACACTACTAGTACATTGATCGGTGTATTCTACTATTGATTGGTGTACACTATATTGATTGGTGTATTCTGTACTGATTGGTGTATTCTATATTGATTGGTGTATTCTACCTTTGATTGGTGTATTATATCTTGATTGGTGTATTCTATATTGATTGGTGTATTCTACCTTTGATTGGTGTATTCTATCTTGATTGGTGTATTCTATATTGTTTGGTGTATTCTACCTTTGATTGGTGTATTCTAAATTGATTGGTGTATTCTATCTTGATTGGTATATTCTATCTTGATTGGTGTATTATATATTGATTGGTGTATTATATCTTGATTGGTGTATTCTATCTTGGTTGGTGTATTCTATCTTTGATTGGTATATTCTATCTTGATTGGTGTATTATATCTAGATTGGTGTATTATATATTGATTGGTGTATTTTGTACTGATTTGTGTATTCTATATTAATTATTGTATTCTGTACTGGTTGGTGTATTCTATACTAATTGGTGTATTTTGACTGATTGGTGTATTCTATATTGATTGGTGTATTTTGACGGATTGGTTTATTCTATATTGATTGGTGTATTCTGTACTGATTGGTGTATTCTATATTGATTGGTGTATTTTGTACTGATTGGTGTATTCTGTACTGATTGGTGTATTCTATATTGATTGGTGTATTTTGACTGATTGGTTTATTCTATATTGATTGGTGTATTCTGTACTGATTGGTGTATTCTATATTGATTGGTGTATTCTATATTGATTGGTGTATTTTGACTGATTGATTTATTCTATATTGAGTGGTTTATTTTACCATTATATTGTTGATTTGCGTTAGAGAACAACTGGTAGTCATCGTTTTAGTCACGTAAGAAAGAAGTTGCAATAAAAAATCTTAAATTGATAATAACAAAACAAAAAGAACACACAACCCTCAGGGGCGGAATTAGGATTTTGGAAAGAGGGGGCAAATGTTTGAATATTTTATAAAAATATTTTGGGAACTTTTTTGGGCTGAAAAACATAAATAAGTGTAATATGCCCTATTTAAACGGTTCCTGGCGGGGAGCATGTATATTTAATAGTTGCTGCACAGTATAAGGGTTGGACATTTTTGTTGCTGTTATCTCCCTATCAATTGTCTATCATAAAATGATAGTATGGATCCAAAGCTATGTACTGATATATTTGATGTGGGACTTGACAGTAAAAAATAGACATGGAAATTCTCGCCGGATTGTTGTAAGTTAAGTTATCATAACCTCACATATTTCTTGTTGTAAACAAGGATTTGTATTACTATACAAATCCTTGTTGTAAACAAGATATACGCCGGGCTATTCGATGAAAATTTACAATACGACCGACTCGAGTTAAAAAAGACAAATAAACATTTTTTTATCCAAATGTTTGGTTGATATGTTTCACCCAACAAAACTAAGGGAAGTGAGGGGTTCCAAATCAACCAAAGGCTACGAAAGAGTCTGAATGACAACGAATTTACAAATGACGGTCGACAAATGGAGACATAAAGGTCACACCCAGCAGGCAGGTTACAGTCTGGTCTTGAAAAAAATATTCAATATATAAGTCCGGCGAAACAGACATTCCGGTCAGACATGCAAACCCCGGCCACAAAAAAAAAATACGCCCGTTTTTATTCATCATGTTTATTTAATGCTAAATGATTTTGTTGGAAATTTTCGTTTCTAAATGTCAAAAAATGGACAAGACTCTTGTTTTCAATCTAGATACTTCCAGAATTTTTGTTTAAGGCAAGAATCAGAGTCAAATTTGTTTTCTCTCAAATATCTCAGACTGCCTCCTCAAATCAAATGGTTCGTACCTGAGACTTGAAATCTTTCTAGAGCTTATACTGACTGTGGATCATTATTCAACTTTGTTATTTATAAGATAGGCTGGGACATTTGGGATTATACATGTTTTCGTAGGTAAATAATATTGTGGAACATTTTTTTCATGAGAGTGTAATAGTCTAGAGTATTTACTATTACTTTCTGTTTGATGGAATAGGGAAATAGAAGTCAATACGTGCTTGCTCAATCCTGTGTCGCTTTGAAGGTTTCATTATTGTCCTAAGCCTAAGCAATGTGTCACTGTAATTTTGATTTCAAGATTACCGATTTACGTTTTTTTAACGCACTGGTCAACTCCACCATAACAAATTACACGACTTTGACAATCAGTAAATACCAGCGAAAAACATCTTAATAAGTAAAGAATTGTCGTATAAAAATTAAATACACGGGAAATGGCAAAGTTCACGAAGTCTAGTCTGATTAATCATTTTACACAAAAAAAAAAAAGTCTGAATCCGCCATTGACCCTCACTTGATAGAGAAAAACGATCGATGTTAATAAAAACACTATATAAAATATTATTGTATAGAGTACAAACTGTGGGTTATATGTTCGAGATTTCGACGAGACATCGATGAAATTTATATACATTTTGGGTAGCAAATATGATACTTTTAATTATTATCGCAGAAGGACTATTATACAAGAAGAAATTTTAACGAAAAGTTTAGGAAGTAAACACTATTTATAATAATTAACGTTTTTCATTAAAGGTAATGTTACATGACTTAACAAGAAAAAAGAAAAAATATAGAACAAAACATATATACATCACAAAAAAACTATACTGTCGGGATAATTCATTCAAGAAATAAATCATTCAGGGAAATAAAATATTATGTTATGATACATAATAATTATATGATTATTATTTACATGTTTATATGAATAAAAAAATGCATTAATTCAAGGAAATGGACACGATGTATGTACACGAACGAAAATGTTAAATGATGATTACCTCTTGTAAGCTTATATAACTTATGTATAAGAAAGAATATTTGATATAATTGCAAAGTAGACCACTATCCGTAAAGATCAAATGACAAGAATGTAAGGAATGAAGCGTTATCTACGGAAGCGTATTAGCGCCACACATTTTTTTTTTTAATTTTCCTTCCTAATTTTGCGTTTTAACGCAAACATTTGCGAACATTTGCGTTATACAATATGCAAATCTTTGTGATATAACGCAAACCCTATGCGTTAAAAGGCAAACCTTTGCGTTATAACGCAAATATCTGGATTTCAATTATTCATAAAGTTTTGTATGAATTTCCGTCTGTCATTCATTTCGGTTGTGATTTACTTGTAGATAAATAAAAAAGAAACATACATACAAGACTAGACATTATAATAAATATGCATAGGAATAATGGAATACTTGAAGTGCAATTATACATAAATTAAGACTGATTTGTGCATCAGAAAAGTATATAATTTAACAAGAAAGTAGATATAGTATAGTATGTAGACATATCTTAATTGAAAGATAAAAAATAATGTCATACAATTGTGAAACTTCCAAGTCAAATAGACAAAATGATACGCAAATGTTTGCGTTACAACATAAAAGTTTGCATTATTTCGCAAATGTTTGCGTCATGTAACGCAAATGTTTACGTTATATAACGCAAATGTTTGCGTCATAAGGTTTGCGTTATAACGCAAAACGCAAAATAGAAATGCTTGCGTTATATCGCAAATGTTTGCGTTTAACGCAAAAGGATAGCGTTATTACGCAAAGGTTTGCGTAAAACGCAAAGATAGGGAAAAAAAAGTGTGGCGCTAATAGGCTTCCGTAGTAATCCATCCTATTTTCCTCCATTGAGCAAAACCAACAACAAATATATAGTTATCTGTAAAAAGCACAATATATGACACCGTAATTAACAATTATACAGTCGGAAACCCGGTTGAAATAGAACAAAAGAATCGAAGCTCTTTGTTAGAGAAGGCGATAAATGTGTACTGTATTGTTTACTATAACGACAAAAATTTTAAAAGTTAATAGAAAATTACAATTTTCTTCTCAATTACGAGGTGTTTTATTTTAAAAACACCATTTGCATAAGTTTTCAATTTATCTAGTACAAAGTTAAGCAGAACAATTAGATTTCAAGTCGACGACATGGGTATATTTCAAGTTGGATGAAGAAAATGCATAACCTCCGATTTTTTGAAAAAAAATTACCACAGACGGATAACATATCAATCTATTAGTTCAAAAATTTTCGTGTCTGCCCTTCCATTATGTAACTCAAGAAAAAAATCCTAACAATGGGTAACAATTGTATCGAGAAGAGAAAATCGAGTGCACCTTTTTATGTTAGGGCGTGTTTGAGTTGAACATTTTGTCTTGATATCGTACAAAGTAAGATTATTTCATACATCGTCTCGCTTTAGATTCTATTATTTTTATATATCAAAGCTACAGATTGACTTTATAACACAAAAAAATAACAGTACTAAAAGATGAAATAATATGGGTCAAGATTAGTGAAATACCTAGTGAGATATATTGAAAACTTATGCAAATGGTGTTTTTAAGGTTCATGTGGACCCTATGGCTAAAATGGCCGTATTTTCACCTCAAAATTTACTCTGAGTACAGGCAAATCTGTGCATTTGGAAAAGTTTTAAGGCATATCATGCCCTAGATAAATAGAATTCAAATGCATTGTATGATTTAGAAAATTCATAACTTAACTGGATTTTACCGTACACTTTTTTTCGTCCCTGCAGAAGATGATAAAATTAACAAACAGTTGAGTTTACCTTGATATGGTCCACTCAGGTACACAGTTTAAATAACCAATTATTGTCAGGTATCTATTGTCCATCTCATGTCCATGTCAAACAAAACAGCTCACTTCAATAATTACCTGTGGGGGAGTTCTCAAACCTGTTTCACAACTTAGTTTATTTTGGCACCTTCTGGAGGAATGAAAAAAAGTGCATAGAAAAATCCTGGTAAGTTTTTATTTTTCTAAAACATAAAACATATTTGAAATTTATTTATCTAGGGCATGCTATGCAGATGCACAGGTTTGTCTGTACTCAGAGTAAATTTTGAGGTGAAAATACGGTCATTTTAGCCATAGGGTCCACATGAACCTTAAAATAAAACACCTCGTAATTGAGAAGAAAATTGCAATTTTGTTTGTTTGTATTAAACTTTTAAAAATTTTGTCACTATAGTAAACAATACAGTAAACATTTATCGCCTTCTCTAACAAAAGCTTCGATTATTTTGTTCTATTTCAACCTGGTTTCCGACTGCTAGAGGGGGGGGGGGGGGGAATCTGAGTATGTTGCAGTTGAGTCAGGGGTTCCACATGGGTCAGTTCTTGGACCTAATCTCTTCTTGTACTATATAAATGACATTCCAACTGGTTTAACATCCACAGTACGTTTATTTGCAGACGACACAATAGTTTATTTGGCAATAAAATCAAATTCCGATGCATCAACATTACAAAAAGATCTCGACAAACTGGCATCGTGGGAAACTACGTGGAAAATGGCATTCCACCCAGATAAGTGTAATGTAATTTCAGTCACCAGAAATAAAAAAAACAATCACATTTAACTACACATTACACAATCATTCATTAGAACATGTAACAACAGCAAAATATCTGGGGGTCACCATCAGTTCCTACCTTAAATGGGATGTGCATATTAACAACATATGCAAGAAAGCTAATAGCACACTAGGCTTTCTAAGGAGGAACCTGAACATAAGTTCAACACCCATTAAAGAGCAAGCATATAAGTCCCTAGTAAGACCATCACTAGAGTATGCTTGCTCTGTTTGGGATCCATACTTACAACAAGACATAGATAGCATTGAAAAAGTTCAAAGAAGGGCTGCACGTTTTGTTACCAACAAATACAGAAACACCTCAAGCGTTGGTAACATGTTACAAAATCTTGAATAGCGCAGTCTTTCTGACAGAAGAAAAGACTCCAGATTGGTAATGCTTTACAAAATTGAACAAAAAAAGGTTGCAATACCTAAAAAAATAATAAATTGATTCCACAAACCAGACAAACAAGACATTCTAATTCGAACAGCTTCCAAATTCCATCCTGCAAAACACAGTACAGAAAAGAATCCTATTTTCCAAGAACTATTACAGACTGGAACAAACTACCGGATAACATTGTAAATTGCACTTCAGTAGACTCTTTCAAATCTTCAATTTCAAAGCATCAGTATTAACTCAATACATATTACTTAATTATACAAAACATGTTATTTTTTAAACTTTTTCGTATTTTTTTTAAAAATTGTGCATTTTCCAATCTATGTCTTGTTGTAAGTTTCCTCCTGTGACATAATCTTCAATTTGTTGAAGGTGGTCACTAAATGGTAGAATGGTAGAATAGTAGTATTACTAACAAAAGATTTTACAGCCGCCGACACTTGTGAATTTCATTCTATACTAGTAACAGATATTTCACAAGATCATATTTTACTGTTTATGACGTCTTACCCTAAATCCATTAGATGTTTGATGTATACTGATTGATATTTTAAAAGTCTTTGATGCATTATTTTTTTTATAAGCTGTGGGTGGCTTTGAACTATCTACCATTATCTGCGAGTACTCTCAGATCTGTACTTTTTTCTGTGTCTTTTTGTTGTTGGGATATATATAAGAAATACCCGACCACGTCCACTCTGTGTAGTATTTCTGTTTGTATCATGCATCTGATGAGTTAAACCTTTTTCAACTGATTTTTATATTTCGTTCTTATGTTGTACTGTTACACCACTGTCCAAGGTTAGGGGAAGATTGGGATCCCGCTAACATATTTATCCCCGCCACATTCTGTATGTATGTGCCTGTCAGGAGCCTGCAATTCAGTGGTTGTTGTTTGTTGATGTGTCACATATTTGTTTTTCGTTCATTTTCTACATAAATTAGGCGGTTAGTTTTCTCGTTTGAATTGTTTTGAATTTGTCATTTCGGGGCCTTTTATAGCAGACTATTCAGTATGGGCTTTGCTAATCGCTGAAGGCCATACGATGACTTATAGTTGTTAATTTCTGTGTCATTTGGTCTCTTGTGGAGAGTTTCTCATTGACAATCATACCACATCTTCTGCAAGTCAAGAGACTGTGGTTCAGGTGTTGTTGTTGGTTTCTGTCAATCAGTTTTGTTTTTCTTAAATGGTTTTGTTATAAATTAAGCTGTTAGTTTTTTCTATTGAATTGTTTTATATTTTTCATGTCAGGGCCTTTTATAGTATGGTTTTTTTTCATTATTGAAGATCGTATGGTTGCCTATAAATGTTTACATCAGCTTCATTTGAACTTGGGTTAATAGTTGTCTAATTGACCAGCATATCACATTGCTATACTTTAAGGGAAAAACCGTAAAGACTCTCAAGACTGCCTGTGTCGCTCACCTGTATTTACTGATGATGTGGAAATCATTTAAATAAGGTTTAAATCATAATTAATAGTATTAGATATTATAAGATAAATAAAAATTCGTAAGGGTTCCACGGAACCCAGTGTCTCGCCTACTTTTGCTGTTAATCGCAGACTCAACAAAAATGAGGAAAAACATCAATAAAAATTTCCCTCTCGATACTGTCTTTTGATTGAAAGAAGCTTCCAAGTTTGGTAAAAAAAAAAAGTCCAGGATAGTTTATGAATCTAATGAATGTTTTATAAACTTTAACTGCAGACTGTATGTAATGTTAACTGGAAGAAAAACTCCATTTATAAGTAAAATACGGAAAAAGTGAATTTTTTTTACAAAATTTACTTCTGAATAATATCTTATGATCAGAAACACGCTTTTGTCTAAGTTTGGTAGAAATCCAGGATAGTTTAAGAACATTATAAAACTTTTAACAAGAGTGCACACGCTGAAATGTCTCGCCTTCTATACTAATCATTGATATTATGTTGATAGTCCTTAGTATAAAGCTTAGTTTTATTACAACTGTCTCATAAACTTAACATTAACCAAGATAACTAAACAAAGACCAATGAACCTTGAAAATGAGGTCAAGGTCAGATGAACCATGCCAGGCAGACATGTACAGCTAACAATGCTTCTATACAACATATATAGTTGAACCATTACTTATAGTTTAAGAAAAATAGACCAAAACACAAAAACTTAACACAGTGCAATGAACCGTGAAAATGAGTCACCGTCAAATAAAACCTGCGCGACTGACATAAAGATCATAAAATATTTCCATACACCAAATATAGTTGACCTATGGCATACAGTATTAGATAAAAAGACCAAAACTCAAAAACTTAACTTTGACCACTGAACCATGAAAATGAGGTCAAGGTCACATGACATCTACCCGCTAGACATGTACACCTTACCATCATTCCATACAACAAATATAGTAGACCTATTGCATATAGTATGAGAAAAACAGACCAAAACACAAAAATTAAACTATAACCACTGAACCATGACAATGAGGTCAAGGTCAGATGACACCTGCCAGTTGGACATGTACACCTTACAGTCCTTCCATACACCGAATATACTAGCCCTATTGCTTATAGTATCTGAGATATGGACTTGATCACCAAAACTTAACCTTGATCACTGATCCATGAAATGAGGTCGAGGTCAAGTGAAAACTGTCTGACAGACATGAGGACCTTGCAAGGTACGCACATACCAAATATAGTTATCCTATTACTTATAATAAGAGAGAATTCAACATTACAAAAAATTTGAACTTTTTTTTCAAGTGGTCACTGAACCATGAAAATGAGGTCAAGGACATTGGACATGTGACTGACGGAAACTTCGTAACATGAAGCATCTATATACAAAGTATGAAGCATCCAGGTCTTTCACCTTCTGAAATATAAAGCTTTTAAGAAGTGAGCTAACACCGCCGCCGTAGCCGCCGCCGCCGGATCACTATCCCTATGTCGAGCTTTCTGCAACAAAAGTTGCAGGCTCGACAAAAACTTAAACCACAGAGCGAATGTTTTGTTTCTGGCAAAAAAACTAAGTCCATTTATAAGTAAAATACGGAAAAGTGAAAATTTATTTTTACAAAATTTTCTTCTTGGTACTATCTTATGATCATAAACAAGCTTCTGTCCAAGTTTGGTACAAATCAAGGATAGTTTATGAAAGTTATTAAAATTTTAAAAACTTTAACCACAGAGTGAATGTAATGTTTCCTCGCAGAAAAACTAAGTCCATTTATAAGTAAAATACGGAAAAAATGGAATTTTATTTTTACAAAATTTACTTCTGGATACTTTCTTATGATCATAAACAAGCTTCTGTCCAAGTTTGGTAGAAATTCAGTATAGTTTAAGAAAGTTATTAAAATTTCAAAAACTTTAACCACAGAGTGAATATTTGTGGACGCCGCCGCCGCCGACGACGACGACGGAATGTAGGATCGCTTAGTCTCGCTTTTTCGACTAAAGTCGAAGGCTAAGGCTCGACAAAAATGACAAAAAAACCTGCAAAATTTCCGTAAATTTCGAACTCAGGGGCAGTAACCCAACAACGGATTGTTAGATTCGTTAAAAAATTTCAGGGCAGATAAATTTAAATCTGATGAACATTTTCGCCACCTGTCTCGATTTGCTCTAAATGCATTAGTTTCAGAGATATAAGCCAAAATCTGCATTTTATCCCAATGTTCTATTTCTAAATATGGCGGCCATGCTGGTTGGAAGGCGGGGTCATCGGACACATTTTTTTAACTAGATACCCTAGTAATGATTATGGCCAAGTATGGTTGTCTTAGTAGTTTCAGAGAAGATTTTTGTAAAAGATTACAAAAATTTACGACTTTTTTTCTTTCTTTTTTTTTTTTTTTTTTTTTATTAAAATTGACTATAAAGAACAATTACTAAATGGGTCTACTGACAATTATGGTCATGTCGAATTATGTGTAGATCTTACTTTGCTGAACATTATCGCTGTTTACAGTTTATATCTATCTATAACAAGAGGCTCTCAAGAGCCTGAATTGCTCACTTGTCATGTTTTGCTTTAAATCATTCCACAATGATAATTTTGCTTTTCAATATATATCAATGAGTGTCTTAACAATTCCATTTAAGTGTTCTTTGTATCTGTCATATTTTCTTCAAAAGCGAAAAAAAATGCATTTTACCCCCTAGTTTCTATTTCAGTCATAGTGGCTATATTTCTTGATGTACATGGAAATAAAAACAAAAATTATACTAGATATTCTGAAACTCACTCATTCAGCCTAAGTTTTGCTGAAATTGATTCAGCAGTTTTAAAGCAAGCAAACAAGATGAACAAATTCAGAAAAAAAATGTCTTTAAATGGCAGTAACTCCTTTTAAGGAGTCGATTGACAATCTTGGTCATATAAACTTTTTTTGTAGATCTTACAATGCTAAACATTTTTGCTGTTTACAGTTTATCTTTATCAAGATAATAACTAAATAATTCAAAATGTCCTTAAAATTACCAATTGGGTTGTTCGATTCATCTGATAATTTCATGGCTTATAGAACTTGACCTAATGAACAATTTTTCTTCCTATCAGATTTGCACAAGTGTTTGAGATATAAGCCAATAAATTGCTTCGCTGAGCGCAGCCTGATACGGCCGCAGAGGTCGAACCCTGAACAGTTGGGGCAAATTTGGACACAATATTCAAGCTTGATACTGTCTGAATTTGGATTGTGATCAAAGTTTTGACATGATAAAGGTTTCTGACACACAAAAAATCTGGTCAAAGATCTTACAAATCTATTGAGGTTTCTTCTCGAAACTTTTCAAAAATTGGAAGTTTGACAAATTTTGAAAAAAATTATGAATCCCTTAACCCCCCCCCCCCCCAAAAAAAAAGAAGAAAAAAAACCCACCTTTTTGAACCCCACCTTGAAACAATTACCCCCAAACTCAATCCACGCCTTTGCAGTATGGAACCTTGTAGTACAATTCTAAAGAGATCCATTCACTTAAACACATGCAATTTAGTCTGGAAACAAGAAAAATGCTTGTTTTGGCCCCTTATTCCTACATGTTAGCAGCAATTACCCCCAAACTCAATCCCAAACTTCCCTTTCTAATATGGACTCTTGTGGTACAATGTCAGAGAGATACATAAACTCACAAACAAGTTATAGTCCAGAAACTACAATATTGCATGTTTATGGCACCTTTTTGGCTCTTAATTCCAAAACTGTTGTTACCATAACCCCCAAAATAAATCCCAACCTTCTACCTGTGGTATTCAACAGTCTGTGTTACAATTTCAGAGCAATCTAAATACTTATACACAAGTTATAATCCTGAAACTAAAAAATGCTAATTTTGGGACCCTTTTGGGACCCTAATTCCCAAACGGTTGGGGCCATCATCCCCCAAATCAATCTCAACCTTCCTTTTGTGGTTTTAAACCTTCTGAAAAAATTTCATAGAGATCCATTAACTTAAACTAAAGTGATTGTCTGGAAATCATGTGCGTCTTCAGACGACGACGAAATTTTTGGCGGTCGTATAAAAACTGCATTAAACCCCTATGTTCTTTTTAAGCAATGGTGACTGGGTTTTTTTACGAAACAGAAAATGAAACACGAACTTTATTCAAGATACCATAAGAATCATTCATAAGTTTGGTTAGAATTGGTTAAGTAGTTTCAGAGGAGAAGATTTTTTAAAGTTAGAAAATATGATAAACAAATTGTTAAAAATTGTCCTTAAAATGCAATAACTCCTTTAGGGTTCAATAGACAATTGTCGTCATATAAACTTATTTGTAGATCTTACTTTGCTGAACATTTTTCCGTTGACAGTTATCTTTAATAATATTTAAGATAATAAACGAATATTGCAAAATTTTCTTAAAATTACCAATTTAGTGGCAGCAATCCAAACAATAGGTTATCAGATTCATCTGAAAAATTCAGGGCTGATAAGACTTTTACCGTGGAACGGTGAGCTAATGATATATTTAACATAATAATCAAAAACTGCAAAATTTCCTTAAAATTACCAATTCAGGGGCAGCAACCCAACAATGAGTTGTTGGATTGGTATAAAAATTTAAGGGCGGATAAATCTTAACCTGGTGAACATTTCAACTCAGGTCAGATTTGCTCTACATGCTTAAGTTTCCGAGATATAAGCCAAAAACAGCATTTTACGACTAGGTTCTTTTTTAGCCATGTCGGCCAAGTTGGCTGGCAGGCGGGGTCATCGGACACATTTTTTTAACTAAATACCCTAATGATGATTGTAGCCAAGTTTGGTTAAATTTGGACATCAGTATCAAAGAAGAATATTTTAGAAAAAAGTTAACAGACGACGGACGCCAAGTGATGAGAAAAGCTCACTTGATCTTTCAGGTCCGGGGAGCTAAAAAAGGATTTTAAGAACATATATCAAATGAGAAGTAGTCTTTAATGTAAATGAACAAGTGGAAGGTCTAAACATTATAAACATTTCTAGTCAATGCATATTACCTTAACTCTGTAATTTCCCTTAAACTAGTGTCTAAAATATAAATATACATTAATACAACTCATAAGCATAAGCATAAATAAAATCATAACAATTATAAATGAGAAAATGCTTGTTTTTTACGTTATGTTTTATAAAGAGAGAAAAAAATGGCGAAATCACTATCATCGACACTGATCTCGCCGATCAGGAAAAACCAACTAAAACGTGTGAACTCGTGAAAAAAAGTTGGAAACCTGTTTCTAAACCTAATGCTTGGACTGTATTAAAATAAGTCTATAACTAGTGAAAAAAACACCATTATATATTTTAAATAATATATAAATTTACATAATAAACAGAAACTTAATACTTCTTGACAAGTTTTCAAATGCCTTTCTTGCTATTCCTTGAACTGAGGGAAACTTTTGCACCATAATTCAAAATACCTAAATGATACAATCTGCCTATAAACACAATGTTTTTATAAAAAAAAAATAAAAGAAATTAAATCATTACAATAAGTCAATGATAAAAGGAGGATACAGATCAGCATAATGGGTAAGCTATGTATGTATGTTCTGTATCGCCCTCCTTTAGTAGGAGAACCACCATGGGTAAGGTTTTATTAGGAAAATAATGACAGTTTTGTTTATTCATTATAATTCTTATTGGCTTGATACTAGTGCACATGTTCATGCAGTCTGGTTGTTGCAAAAAGAACCCAAGAAAACAAGTGCTTAGTTTGCAAATTTTTGTGTGAGGCATATACATACATTTTTACTTTGATACAAACACATTTATAAGCAAGTAACATTTATGGATGCAGTCAGGTGAAATTTGAAAATCTAAAATTTTAAATTGATACCATAAAGCAGAGAGGAGCATAGGTTAAGGAACAAAATAAGCTAAAACTCTAAAAGGTTATAGAACTCCTTTTCCAGGTATTGGATATCTAATATTTAAAAAATGTGGGAAATTGGCTCACTCTAAAATAAGCTTAAAATACTGATAAGTTATGGAACTCCTTTTTTTAGATGTTTGATGTCTAATATTTACAACATGATTGGAAATGGCTGACTCAGACTTTTATCATCTAATTAGCATTGACATTCTTTGGCTCTAAAATCTTAAGAAAAAAAACTAGAATCTGTGTAGATTTTGGTAAATAACCTTTTTAGAGCTTTTGAAGTGCACATAAATGAAAAGAAAAGTGGGTGATATAGTGAAAAATATTTTACACTTTATCAGAAGAAGAAACCATATAAGTCCAAGCAATAATTACCTGACAAAAATTCTTAAACCTAACATGACTGCATCCTAAAAAGGGTTTCAAAATTAATGAATTTTGACACTAGGAAAAACTACATAAGATATTATCTTAGTAAATATAACGTTTCATAACATTTTTTGACAAAGCAAATCACGTTGAAAAGCAGCTCATATAAATTTTGATAACAATCCTTGCACACAAAAAAATTTCTAACAAATAGTCAGTTTTTTTCCCTAAAAAATTACACTGGTAATCTATTAGTAATAGCATATTGGGTCTATAATATATACTAGAACACACCCGTGATATCGCGGATCCGTGACTGAATTAAAGTATATAACTATGCGCAAGCCTTATCTTAGTATTAGTAGTCATGCCGATTATAAGATACACAATTTTCTCTGCTTTCAAATCTTTCTGTTTGAACCCGTCGAACTGGAACTTATCAATTATTGGTAATATTAATTATTTGGAAAACAAAAGGTCCTGGAATGGAGTATTTTTTAATCAACAGCATTGTCCTATAAATAAAGTTGAATTCTTTGATTCGCTGTTTTACGTCATGCCCGCTAACAAATTGAAACTTATTTTTAGTCCAGATTTTTAGTATTCGTATTGTTATCTTAGAAAGTCTTACGGATTAAAATACTACAATAGGTAACAATTTGACAATTTAGTAGTGTCAACCCTGTGATTATGACCCGTTTATAGAGCATATTAATCCTGAATACACCGTTTGGTGGTGCGGAATTAACGTACAGATAAGGTAATAGGTAACAGGTGATTATACTATTGGTATCGGCATCGGACTCGACCCGGAACTTCCTAATTATTGGCGATATTAATTACGTGGAAAACAAAAGGGCCTGGAGTGGTGTAATTTTTAATCTACACCTTTGTACTATATTAGTTGTATATAAAGTTGAATTCTTTGATTCGTCGTTTTTACGTGATGACGGCTGACAAATTGGACCTCGTAATTTTAGTATTATAGATATGAATTTAGATTACAATCTCAGCAAGATGCTTCTCAAAATTTTAGATGTTTTTTAACAAATACTATGTTTATACTGTAATGGATTATTCCCCTTTATTATCCTTAATTGTCACATTATCAGTATGTATCATAAGCTTTAACCATGACAATATAGGAAATAGATAAAAAAAAAAAAAATTAAAAAAAATAATTTTGTGTTAAAACAAAGGAAAAATATAATTTTTGTTTACAAATTTACATCTGAGGGTTCTTTTTATGATGTATTAATTAGCATGCAGATTTATTTTCAACTAAATACAATGAAAACATGCAAATTTCAATAACTGTTTTTGACTGATACGGAGCTCATGCATCAATTAAATATTTTTTTTTACATTTGTTTGTTATGGTAAATGAACTATGTCATACTATTTGGTACCATATTAAGTACTTTATGTTTCTGTTCAAATCTATATGGTGTCATTTTAAGTCTTTATTACTAATAAAATCTATCTGGTGTCATATTAAGTACTTTATGCTTCTGTTCAAATCTATTTAGTGCCATATTAAGTCCTTTATTTCTAGTAAAATCTATTTATTTCAAGGCTATTATGATTATTCAGTATTTTTAATTACAAATGTTAATAAACGAACTGATATCATTGCAAAATCTGTTTATTAATGTACAAAGAAATAAAAATACAAATTTTATACTAGATACTTCGAAACTCATGCAGCCTAAGTGTGGCTGAAATTGATTCAGCAGTTTCAAAGGAGAAGATTTTTTTTTGTAAGCAAACTAGATGAACAAATTGTGAAAAACTGTCTTTAAAGGACAATAGCTCCTCAGGGGGTCAATTGACAATTTAGATCATATAAACTTATTTGTAGATTTTACTTTTGCTGAACATTTTTGTTGTTACAGTTTATCATTATCATTAATAATATACAAGGTAACAACCAAAAACATAATTTCCTTAAAATTACCCTATTTAGTGGTAGCAATCCAATGGGTTGTTGGATTCATCTGAAAATTTCATTGCTGATGGAACCCATCTAATAAACACTTTTACCCCATGTCAAATTTGAACTAAATGCTTTGAGTTTGAGATATAAGCCAAAATAATGCTTTTTATCCCTATGTTCTGTTTTTAGCAAAGGTGGCCATGTTTTTGGACAAAACAGAAAATATAACACAAACTTCATTCTACATACCATAAGGATCATTCAGCTTTAGTTTTGTTGGAATTGGTTCAGTAGTTTCAGAGGAGAAGATGTTTGAAATAGTTTACACCAGACAGACGATGACAGACACCAAGTGATGGCTGAAGCTCTCAGTTCCTTATTGTATTTTACATTTTAAAAGTTACATTAAATGAAATTCCCAGTAAACTAAATAATCAGCAAAATGCACATTTTTTTTTATTTGAATGGTCTATTAAAAAATTCATTTATGATAATTCTAAAGCCCTTATAACAATACTTCAGGGATTGTTGGAGTAATAAACTATATTGGCATGTTTTAATTTCTATGGAACCTTCATCAGAATAAGAACTGCAGAAGAGTACAAAATGGTGAAGTGATAATGTGTACTTCACAATGTCAACAGGGGGAATAATAATAAGTAAAAAATGAAAGAAGGCATGAAAGTAAACTTTAAAAAGAATGTTAAATAAAATTTGTTAAATAGTGTTTAATCAAATTTTGCAGAGGTACATGCTTCCAATTGGCTTCCACTCAAAGTTACATGCCTCTAATTGGGACCGCTCTGCCAGGGGTACTGCTTCTAATTAACTTAAGCAGACAGAGGTATATATGTACTGCTTCCAATCAGCTTCGCAACAAGACAGAGTGTATATGCTCCCAATTAGCTTCGCTTAGAGGTACGTGCTTCCAATTGGCTTCGCTCAAACAAACGTACTTCTTCAAGTGTTGAAATGGTACGGGACTGCAAGTCTGTACTACATCCAGTGTAGTAAATGGTACATAATTGCAAGTCAAATGTCGTCCAAATTTACAAAAACATATTTTATTTAACATTCTTGATCCAGTTATCTTTCACATCTACCTTCACTCCCTATTTATAATTTATCCTGATGGTGACATTGTGAAATGCAAATTATCACTACAGGATTGTGTACTCTTCTGTAGTTTTAATCCTGATGAAGGTGCCATAGGAACCAAAATATTTCTATCTGATAAAATCACTGTACGATCCCTAAAGTCTTATTCTTATAAAACATTCAATTCTGTGTTTTAACGAAACTTAACCCTGCATCCATTATCCAGGGATCCACTTTTCATATTATATCGTATTGGAGTTTTGGATGGAAGACGAAGATGAATAAATACAGACATTTTCCTCTTTAATACACAAAACGAAAATTTCTAACAAATAGTCAGTTTGTTTCACTCAAAAATTACACTCGTAATATATTAGTAATAGCATATTGTGTCTATAATATATATATGAATTTTGATTACAATCTCAACAAGATGCTTCTGAAAATTTTAGACGTTTTTTAACAAATGCTATGTTTTTACTGTAACGAATTATTCCCCTTTTTTGTCCTTAATTATCACTATGTACCATAAGCTTTAATCATGGCAATAAAGGAAATAGATAAAAAAAAAAAAAAAAAAAAAAAAAAAAAATCTGTAAGAACAAAGGAAAAATGAAATTTTTGTTTACAAATTTACATCTGAGGGTTCTTTTTATGATGTATTAATTATCATACAGATTTATTTTCAACTAAATACAGTGAAAACATGCAAATTTCAATAACTTTTTTTGACTGATACGGAGCTCATGCATCAATTAAATATTTTTTTTATATTTATTTGTTATGGTAAATGAACTATGTCATACTATTTGGTGCCATATTAAGTACTTTATGTTTCTGTTCAAATCTATATGGTGTCATTTTAAGTCTTTATTACTAATAAAATCTATCTGGTGTCATATTAAGTACTTTATGCTTCTGTTCAAATCTATTTAGGGCCATATTAAGTCCTTTATTTCTAGTAAAAAATAATTATTTCAAGGATATTATGATTATTCAGTATTTTTTATTACAAATGTTCATAAACAAACTGATATCATTGCAAAATCTGTTCTTATGAATTCATTAACCCAAGAAGATTGATTGGTTGGTGTCTTAAGGAGGCTCGCGGGTATAAGATTTTCAGAAAAAAATTAAACATTAATTTTTCATTACAAATTTTATTGATTACCTTAAGTAGCTGTTACTTTATCATATGGTACAAAAATCATTCCAAAAAATCAATTCGTGTTGGCCCCAGCGGACTTTTAAACTGTAGATGCCATTGAAAAAGCTTCAAATTATCTCCCTTTGGTGCAAAAATGCCATTTTTTGGCATAAAAATTGAAATATCTTTTTAAACTCATCGGTGACCTATATTTTTTATTGTTGTTTTCGAATAAGCTGTACATAGACTAAATAATTGTAAAATTTTAGCGATTTCTGTAATTTAGTAATTTTTTTATTTCGATATTGCCGCTATTTCTCCTATTAGTTCAACAGAAAAAAAGGACATTAACAAAAATGTATGCTCCTTTCGAAGGCAGATTGTGAGAGTAAATGAACGATGACCCCATTTTTTTATTTCATTTTTCTATTAAGTATAAGATAAAGTTCATTTATAGAAAAATATAGAGAAATCCTATATTAAATAAAAAATTTCATTTAGACCCGCGAGCCCCCTTAAGCCACTTTCAGCACTGTTCCCTTCCTTGTGGCAGTCATGTTTATTGGTGGATGAAAGGGGAGTGTCGAGAAGACAGAAACCTTGGTAGGAAGTTGGAGGCGAACGCACCGCTTTCTACGTACAGCATTTGAACTCACAACATATTTAAGTGTTTTAAATTGTCATTAGCTAATGATACAGTTGTTGGAATAATTAGACCACTCTGCCAACTAAACCCTTGAAAAGAACAAATGATTCTACCCTCACTTTTAACAATGGAATAAACAAGAGGTTCTTAAAAGCCTGAATCACATCTGTAAATTTTGCTTTAATCGTTCATTAATGGTTATTTTTGCTTTTCAATATATATTAATGTGTGGCATACAAATTACATTTAAATGTTCTTTGTATCTGTCATATTTTCTTTAAAAGCAAAAAAAAGTATTTTACCCTATGTTCCAGTTTAGCCATAGCGGCTGTGTTTCTTGATGTACAAATAAATAAAATACAAATTTTTTATACTAGATACTCTGAAATTCATTCAGCCTAAGTTTAGATCAAAGGAGATTTTTTTAAATAAGCAAACTAGATGAACAAATTGTGAAAAACTGTCTTTAAAGGACAATAGCTCCTCAGGGGTTCAATTGAAAATTAAGGTTATATAAACTTATTTGTAGATTTTACTTTGCTGAATATTTTTGTTGTTAAAGTTTTTCATTATCATTAATAATATTCAAGATAACCAAAAACATAATTTTCTTAAAATTACCAATTTAGTGGTAGAGCAATCCAATGGGTTGTTGGATTCATCTGAAAATTTCATTGCTGATAGAACCCATCTAATAAACACTTTCACCCCATGTCAAATTTGAAATGCTTTAATGTTTGAGATATAAACCAAAATAATGCTTTTTATCCCTATGTTCTATTTTTAGCAAAGGTGGCCATGTTTTTGGACAAAACAGAAAATATAACACAAACTTCATTCTAGGTACCATAAGGATCATTCAGCTTTAGTTTGGTTGGAATTGAATTGGTTCAGTAGTTTCAGAGGAGAAGATGTTTGAAATAGTTTACACCAGACAGATGATAACAGACACCAAGTGTTGACTAAAGCTCTCAGTTCCTTATTGTATTTTACATTTTTAAAAGTCATTTATGATTATTCTAAAGCCCTTATAACAATACTTCAGGGATTGTTGGAGTAATAAACTATATTGGCATGTTTTAATTTCTATGGAACCTTCATCAGAATAAGAACTACAGAAGAGTATAAAATGGTGAAGTGATAATGTGTACTTCACAATGTCAACAGGGGGAATAATAATAAGTAAAAAATGAAAGAAGGCATGAAAGTAAACTTTAAAAAGAATGTTAAATAAAATTTGTTAAATAGTGTTTAATCAAATTTTGCAGAGGTACATGCTTCCAATTGGCTTCCACTCAAAGTTACATGCCTCTAATTGGGACCGCTCTGCCAGGGGTACTGCTTCTAATTAACTTAAGCAGACAGAGGTATATATGTACTGCTTCCAATCAGCTTCGCAACAAGACAGAGGGTGTGCTCCCAATTAGCTTCACTAAGAGGTACATACTTCCAATTGGCTTCGCTCAGATAAACGTACTTCTTCAAGTGTTGAAATGGTACGGGACTGCAAGTCTGTACTACATCCAGTGTAGTAAATGGTACATAATTGCAAGTCAAATGTCGTCCAAATTTACAAAAACATATTTTATTTAACATTCTTGATCCAGTTATCTTTCACATCTACCTTCACTCCCTATTTATCATTAACCTGATGGTAACATTGTGAAATGCAAATTATCACTACAGGATTGTGTACTCTTCTGTAGTTTTAATCCTGATGAAGGTGCCATAGGAACCAAAATATGTCTATCTGATTAAATCACTGTATGATCCCTAAAGTCTTGTTCTTATAAAAACATTTAATTTTTCGGTTCCCTTAGCTTACGTTTTTATGGGATTTAACATTAAATCATGTAGTGAAGTGAAATTTAAAAAATCTGGAAATTGAATCAGAACAGTATAACTTAAGTTGAGGAGCAAAATAGAATAAAAAAAAATGATAGGTTTTTAAGATATTTGATTTTTTTAAATAACAGGAAAAGGGTTACTTGGACTTTTACCTTATATTTGGGTCTCAAATCGTCAGAAAAGAAATGTAGAATCTACTTAAACTATAGTAATGACCTTGTTATGAACTATTTAAGAATTCTGAGTAAAGACAAAAAATTGTTATATACGGCAATTTTGTTCCCCTATATCATACTGAAAATCCAATATATAGGAAGGGCATTTATCTAACAAAAAATACTCTAAGCAGTTTACACAACAACAAAAAAATAACCAATAATCTTATCAATTAAAAAACTAAAATATGGCACATTAGATCAAATAAAAAGGACGAAACAATAAAAGTACATAAAATTACACAAATGAATTACCATAACAACTGTATGAAAATACCGATTAACGATATCATAAGATAAGTTATCACATTCTACTTAAAAGTTTCAAACTTCTGTTCATTTCACAAATTACAGGGAAATGATACCATACTATATATAGTGATACAAGAACAGGGATTATATATGCTGGTATTTCTTATGTTGGATGATCAGGTTAGCATCTGTATGTTGAATATGTTGCAACTAAGATATTATGGCTGCTGCATTTCTTCATGTTCAGTTTTGTCCTTATTTACTAATTGTACACATATTTGAACTCATCTATGCAATTATGTCTGTCAAACCAGCCTCTAGTCTTTTTTTCATTCAAAATACACCTTCAACGTAGGAATATTAGTTCATATTGTGACTTCTGCAAATTTCATTAATAGGTTTAAAAAAACATCAAGTGCTAGCACGTTGTGTGATGAACTTAATTGAAAGCTATGTCCTTTGAATGACAATAGGCTAACCGATTGTAATCATTAAGAGAATACAAAATTAATCACAATTGTTTTATGCAGCCACAGTAATCATGGTAATGGTAATGGTAGGCTGAAAAAGAATTAAGACACTTTCAAGTTTTCTGGCATATTACATAAGCAAGAGGTTTGGTTAGCCATAACACCAGGTTCAACCCATAATTTTTTTCTTAACATGGTTGTTGATTTGTTTTCTCTCAATCGATTTCTGACTTTTGAACAGCTGTATCATTCTAATGTCTTTATTTCAGAGATTTAATTTGGGAATTTCAATAATAGGTTAAGTTTCCATCAAATGCTCTATTGATTCATTGTCATACATTTTGAACTGCAGGCTTTTATATACAAGAAACTTTTAAACCAAATAAACTTTGACAACTCTTGATAACAAAAGAAAGACACTTCCTAAAATAATCTGTTTTGCCTTCCTAAATCTTGACACATTCTTTAAAAAAAATGTGGAATTGTAAAAAGATTATAAAAATCAATTCATGTACATGTTATTTAAATACAAAAAGTTCATAAATCTTTGTAACAGCTTTTTCTTACCTTAACAATCATCAATCCTTATGGACAAGCTGTAATGCTGTACCCTGGAATATGAAAAGTCTTGGTCAATTAAAATTGTTAAAAATACCGCTGTTGGTATATTAAAGTACATTTTATATAAATCTAGAGGCTCCAAGGAGCCTTTGTCGCTCACCTGATATGTTTATATACAATTGATACATGAAATAATGCAACCGTTATACTTTTGCTTTAGTTTCAGACGACTTTTGTAAAAGATTACAAAAATTTATGAAAAATTGTTAAAAATTTACTTTAACTCTTTCCTCAATGGATTCTTTTTTTGCATGCTTGATTTGCATAGGATTTTTCAATAAAATGCTGAAAATATGCTCCAAAGTATTCATGCATTAAGAAAAACAAATATTCTATCAAATAAATTTTAGTCAGATATTCTTATGAATATCCTTTTAATATTGGATACAAATTTTATTGAGTCTGGTGCAGACATTTCGTAGTCAAAGCGTTTCAAAACTGAGGTACAACACAGTGGCTCAAAAGGCGACATCATTACAAAAATTTACAAATTGTTAAAAATTCACTTTAAAGGCAATATCTCGTTATGGGGTCAAATGACCAGTTTGGTCATGTTAACCTTTTTGTAGATCTTACTTTGCTGAATATTATCGCTGTTTACAGTTAATTTCTATCTATAATAATATTCAAGAAAATAACCAAAATCACCAATTCAGGGGCAGCAACCTAATAATAGGTTGTTTAATTCATCTGAAAATTCCAGGACAGATAGATCTTAACCTGATGAACAATTTCACTTCAGTCAGATTTGCTCTAAATGATTTTTTTTTTTTAGATATAAGCCAACATCTACATTTTACCCCCATGATCTATTTTTAGCCCTGTCGTCCATCTTGGCAAGCATGCTGGGTCATCGAACACATTTTTCAAACTAGATACCACATTGATGATTGTGGCGAAGTTTAGTTGAATTTGGCCCAGTAGTTTAAGAGGAGAAAATGTTTGTAAAAGTTAACAGACGACGATGGATAACAGACGACGGACGCCAAGTGATGAGAAAAGCTCACTTGGCCCTATTATAACATCAAGGTAAAAGGTGGAACACATCATTGGACAACATCCCAACAAAACAAACACATAACATCTATGTTATCAATTGATATCTTTAAAACAGTTATAGTCACAAAATAATACTGAAATAAAATCAAGATTGCTATGCAATGGTGAAACGTCCCTGCGCTGTATAAGTGAGGAAATTAATTGTGTCACAATGTGTAACTGTGGTACAATAGACAAATATGGTTTAATTCTTATAAAAATGTAAAAATGATGGGATCAAAATGGTGATCATCTACACACGATGGCAAACAATCCTACCAAGTATGAGAGCTGTCTGTCAAATGGTCCCAGGTGTTGCATTCACAAGGTGATACTATTACAATACTCTTTCTTACCTGAAAAGTCAGTTCCAATGGCTATTTTAAACATCAATCCATAATGGCAAATAATAATAAATGCTGGCCTGAAAAGTAGTATGATAAATCTGTTAAAAAAATCAATGTTGGACCATTGTAGGTATATTATTGCAGATTCCTATATTTTTTGTGGGGAACACTTTCAATGAATTAAAGAACAATTGTATTTTTGTTGGTAATCATTTCCATGGATTGAGGAACAATGCCGGGTATATTTTTGGGTATCAATTCCAATGTATCGAGGAGCAAATGTGTTTGTGTGGGTGACAATTCCCATGGATTGAGGAACAATTGTATTTTTGGGTATCAATTCCAATGTATTGAGGAGCAAATGTATTTGTATGGGTGACAATTCCCATGGATTGAGGAACAATTGTAATTTTGTGGGAATTTGATTCAGTGCTTTGCTAAAGTCTGCATACAAGCCTATAGAAAATGTTTGCTGTTTATCATTCATATTTGTTGTTCACATATACCCCAAAAAAATCATTACTGAAGAATAATAATAAATCCACAGTATATAGGAATAGTTCGTATAGTACAAATGGGTGATAGGAGATGGAGGGAACACAATGTGACAACATCCCAAAAACACACACACAAAAAAAATGACATCTACTTCAATTCTTTAAAACATTTAAAGTCATAAAATGTAAAAATATGAAGAAAAAAAAGCTTCTGACCTCTAAGAACTTTAAAGTAAAGAACATTTCCTTTAAATTTATTTTATGATGAAAATAAAATGTGTTTCACTAGAAGAATTATAGCCCTACCTAATTATGAGCAGTATTAGACCAACAAGTCTTACTCCACATCCATTACAACAAAGTCACTTAAAGAACCTCAAAAAGAATTAAAATTAACACAAATATAAATTTTACAAATCTATTTAGTCAACAGCCTAAAATTTAGTTTTTTTAAAGAAATATTTTAATTTTAATTTCAACCCATTTTTTTTTTATCTCTATTATATGGTCTATCGGTAATCTTCCATTGAATTACAACTTCCCCTTTGAGGTAAACTATTATCTAGGAATTTTTTTTCCTGATATACATTTTATTCATGAACAATGCTTATAAAAAAACTCAAAAATGTCAAACCAGAAAACAGTGGGATAAAAACCAGCTTAAATTGGAGGATTTACTCTGCTATGCCCAAAGTCAACCTTCTATCTTTTAAATTTCTTGCTAGATTAATTTTGATAGACAGATCCAATGGAATTGAAGTTCCAGGCCTTTGGTTATATCTCACACTATCAGTCTTATACCTTCCAAATGAAAGATCCTAGAAAATATTCTAGTCTAGAGGAAAGCTGATCTCAGGTCTACTGCTTCATCACATTGCAGAAAACCATAGTGGTGATGGATAGATTGATATCCAAGATACAGATTGTGTGAGGATGGTTATATCTCACACTGGCAGTCTAATGTCTTCCATTTGAAGGATCCTTGACAATCTTCTAGTCTAGAGAACAGCTGAACCCAAACCTTCTGCTTCATCACATGGCAAAAAACCAAAGAGGTGAAGTGGAAAAGACATCCCATGCTTTGAAGGTTGATGTCCAGGATACTGATAATGTGAGGAATGTTATATCTCACACTATCAGTCTAGTGCCTTCCATTTGAAGTAGCCTAAACAATTTATAAGCCAAGAGGACAGCTTAACTCAAATCTTTTGCTTCGTCACATGGCAAAAAACCAAAGTGATGACGTGAAAAGATATGAGGCATCCCATGCTTTGAAGGTTGATGTCCAGTATACTGATAATGTGAGGAAGGTTATATCTCAAACTATCAGTCTTATGAAGGATCATAAACAATCTTCTAGTCAAGAGGACAGATATGGAAGATTGATGTTCAAGATACTGATGGTTTGAGGTATGTTACATCTGAAACGATTAGTATAATGCCTTCTTTATGGATGATCATATGCAATCTTCTAGTCAAGAGGACCGACATGACAGACTGATGCCCAGGATTCTGATTGTGTGATGAAGGTTTTTATCTGAAAATATAAGCCTAATATATTCTTATGAAGGACCCTAAATAAGATTCTTGTCAAGAGGACAGACATGGGAGATTGATGCCAATATACTGATGGTGTGACGTATGTTACATCTCACACCATCATTCTAAATGCCTTCCATAAGAAGGATCCTAGACACTCTTCTTGTCAAGAGGATAGACATGTAAGATTTATGTTAAGAGTACTGATGGTGTGAGGAAGGTTATGTCTCAAACGATCAGTCTTAATGCCTTCCTTATGAAGGTTCCTTGACAATCTTCTAGTCAAGAAGACAGCTAAACTCAAATCTTCTTCTTCATCAAATGGCAGAAAACCAAAGTGATGAAATGGAAAGAAAGTAAAGCACCCCAGACTTTGAAGATTGATGTCCAGGATACTGATGGTGTGATGATGGTTATATCTCACACTATATGTCTAGGGTCTTCCTAATGGAGGATCCTTGACAATCTTCTAGTCAAGAGGACAGCTAAACTCAAATCTTCTTCTTCATCAAATGGCAGAAAACCAAAGTGATGAAATGGAAAGAAAGTAAAGCACCCCAGACTTTGAAGATTGATGTCCAGGATACTGATGGTGAGAGGATGGTTATATCTCACAATATCAGTCTAGGGCCTTCCTACTGAAGGATCCTTGACAATCTGCTATTAAAGAGGACAGCTGAACTCAAATCTTCTGCTTCATCAAATGGCAGAAAACCAGAGACGTGAAGTGGAAGGGAGAAGAGCATCCCAGTCTGAGAAGATTGATGTCTAGGATACTGATGGTGTGATGATGGTTATATCTCACACTATCAGTCTAGTGCCTTCCTAGTAGAGGTTTATTGACAAGTCTTTGGTCAAGATGACAGCTTAACTCAAATCTTCTGCTTCATCAAATGGCAGAAAACCAATGTTGTGAAGTGGAAGGGAGAAGAGCATCCCAGTCTGAGAAGGTTGATGTCTAGATTACTGATGGTGTGATGATGGTTATATCTCACACTATCAGTCTAGGGCCTTCCTAAATGAGGATCCTTGACGATCCTCCAGTCATTTACTCAAATCTTCTGCTTCATCAAATGGCAGAAAACCAGAGTGGTGAAGTGGAAGGGAGTAGACCATTTTAGTCTTAGAATGTTGATGTCTAGGATACAGATGGTGTGATGATGGTTATATCTCCCACTATCAGTCTAGGGCCTTCCTAAATGAGGATCCTTGACGATCCTCTAGTCATTTACTCAAATCTTCTGCTTCATCAAATGGCAGAAAACCAGAGTGGTGAAGTGGAAGGGAGTAGAGCATTTTAGTCTTAGAATGTTGATGTCTAGGATACTGATGGTGTGATGATGGTTATATCTCACACTATCAGTCTAGTGCCTTCCTAGTGGAGGTTCCTTGACAATCCTCTAGTCAAGATGACAGCTGAACTCAAACCTTCTGCTACACCAAATGGCAGAAAACCAAAGTGGTGAAGTGGAAGAGAGTAAAGCACCACAGACTTTTGAGATTGATGTCCAGGATACTGATGGTGAGAGGATGGTTATATCTCACACTATCAGTCTAGGGTCTTCCTAATGGAGGATCCTTGACAATCTTCTAGTCAAGAGGACAGCTAAACTCAAATCTTCTTCTTCATCAAATGGCAGAAAACCAAAGTGATGAAGTGGAAAGAAAGTAAAGCACCCCGGACTTTGAAGATTGATGTCCAGGATACTGATAGTGAGAGGATGGTTATATCTCACAATATCAGTCTAGGGCCTTCCTACTGAAGGATCCTTGACAATCTGCTATTAAAGAGGACAGCTGAACTCAAATCTTCTGCTTCATCAAATGGCAGAAAACCAGAGACGTGAAGTAGAAGGGAGTAGAGCATCCCAGTCTGAGAAGATTGATGTCTAGGATACTGATGGTGTGATGATGGTTATATCTCACACTAACAGTCTAGTGCCTTCCTAGTGGAGGTTCCTTGACAATCCTCTAGTCAACATGACAGCTGAACTCAAACCTTCTGCTACACCAAATGGCAGAAAACCAGAGTGGTGAAGTGGAAGGGAGTAGAGCATTTTAGTCTTAGAATGTTGATGTCTAGGATACTGATGGTGTGATGATGGTTATATCTCACACTATCAGTCTAGGGCCTTCCTAAATGAGGATCAGTGACGATCCTCTAGTCAAGATGACAGCTTTACTACTCAAATCTTCTTTTTCATCAAATGGCAGAAAACCAGAGTGGTGGAGTGGAAGGGAGTATAGCATTTTAGTCTTAGAATGTTGATGTCCAGGATACTGATGATGTGAGGATGGTTATATCTCACACGATCAGTCTAGTGCTTTCCTAAATGAGGATCCTTGACAATCGTCTAGTCAAGATGACAGCTGAACTCAAATCTTCTGCTTCATCAAATGGCAGAAAACCAAAGTGGTGGAGTGGAAGGGAGTAGAGCATCACAGTCTGAGAAAGTTAATGTCAAGGATACTGATAATGTGAGGATGGTTACATCTCACACTATCAGTCTAGGGCCTTCCTAATGCAGGATCCTTGACAATCATCTAGTCAAGAGGACAGCTGAACTCAAATCTTCTGCTTCATCAAATGGCAGAAAACCAAAGTGTTGAAGTGGAAGGAAGTAGAGCATCACAGTCTGATAAGGTTGATAATGTGAGGATAGTTATATCTCACACGATCAGTGTAGTGCCTTCCTTATGAAGGATCCTAAACCATCTTCTAGTCACGAGGATAGACTTGTAAGATTGATGTCCAGGATACTGATGATGTGAGGGAGGTTATAGATCACTCTATCAGTCTTTTGCCTTCCATATGGAGGATCCTAGACAATCTTCTAGTCTCATCTGCAAACAAATTTCAGGAGGTAGGTTAGCCCATATTCCTTAACAATGGTTAGAACTTCAGTTCCATTGGATTCGTCTATAAAATAAGGATCTGCCTATAGAAATCTTTTGTTAAAATGGTAAGTTTAAAACTCATATGGCTATAGTAGAAGTGAGTTCTCCAATTCTAACAAGTTTATATCCCCGCTGTTTTCTAGATCAGTACTATCTTTTTTATGGCCCTATCATTATCTAAATAAACTCTGACATTAAAAAGAGAAAAAATTATAAGCAATCAGTTCAATATCTATAATTTTGATGTACAATAAAATAAAATGCATGACCAAAATTAACTCATCCTACAAACAGAGATGGTGGTCCTCATACTGACAGTCCTATTTTTCTTTTACCAGATTATAAATACAGTAGAAGGTTTTGGTAATTAATTATATTCCTAGTGGTGATTATAATTTAGTATACTATTGTACCAGCAAGAATCCAATAGTATATTTTCATTTTACCGACTTTTGACCTTGGAGAATATATTTTTTCGACATGTTACCTTTTCAGAGTCTGTGAAAGGACATCCTGAAACTCGCTTTGGGAAGAGCAACATAAAAGAAGTGAAATTAAGCTTATGATCGTTATGATCGGTATGACAGTGATGAAACATGACAAACATAATCAATCTTAAGTTTCCAAATGAATAATGGTGTATCGAATGTAACGTTTGTTTCTTTTTCCTGTTCTGGTATTTCAAGGTATAGTATTGTTTACAATCGAGCTAACTATGTCATTTGCTATCAGTCTAACCAAAAGTTGTCTTTGAATTTCTCAAAATACTAGACAAACAGAAACAATAGAATAACTATTTCTAACTCGGTTTACTTGTGTACTCTGAAATTTCACATATAAACTGTAAAGTTCAAGGTAATAAAGAATTTGATAACTAAGGATGTGCCTTATTTAAAACAAGATTGAACACGCTAAAATGTCTCGACTGGTTTACATAACATTGATTTTATGTTGAAAGTCTTCCAGATAAAGGTTTAACTACATGCTGTCAGACAGTTTGTTGATGTGTTACACATATGTTTTTCATTCATTTTTGTACATAAATTAGGCCGTTAGTTTTCTCGTTTTAATTGTTTTGCATTTGTCATTTCGGGGCCTTTATATATAGCTGACTATGCTGAACATTGAATAATGCTCTATGAAAATAAGGTGAAGGTCAGATGATAGCTGACAGACAGACATATACACCTTAACAATCATTCCATATGCCAAATTTAGTTAACCTGTTGATAATAGTACTTGAAAAACAGACCGAAACAAAACTTAACCAATGAACCAAGACAATGACATCAAGGTCAGATAAAACCTGCATGATTGACATGTACCCATTACAGTTGTTCAATACACCACATATAGTTGACCTACTGCTGATAGTATTTGAGAAAAGGGCCTAATCACTTATCTTTAACATTATCCAATGATCCATGAAATAAGGTTGAGGTCAGGTGAACCCAATCTGTCCGACATGTAGAAGTTGTAAGGAATCCATATATCAAAATGGTAATCCTTTTACTCATAATGAGTGACAAGTTCACAAGACAATTTTTTTTCTTCAAGTAATTGCTCCAAAACATATATATTGATGTCAAATATACTGTTCCCAGAGTTGCTGAACCATGAAAACGAGGTCACGGGCATTGGACATATGCCACATGGAAACTTTATAACATGAGGTATCTGCATATAAGATATGAAGCATCTAGGTTTTCTACCTTCTGAAATATAAAGCTTTAAATGCCACTGGATAGTAAAAACTTTGTGTCGCGTACTGCGACTTTCATTTCAGGCTAAACAATAACTAAGAAGATATAATGCTTCCTTGAATAACTTCATTTGGGTGAAAAAGCTTTAACAAAAGCATATATTGTGTATGAAGTATTAAGAAAGCATTTGAAATAAAAAAAATAAGCAATCAAATCTTATAATTTTAATACATAAGGCCACAATTAAAAATATTTAGGTTTGCCCAGACCCTACCCAAAGGTTTAGACAGTGGGTATGTAGGTAGGCATTTTCTTTTTTTTTCAAAAAAAGAAATTGAAGTATCGGGTGTTTATTAGTCTTCATGCCTATCTGATTAAAAAAAACTTCTTCAAATCAGGACAATAAAAGAATTTGAGTAGACAGCTTTTTTCTAGGTAGGTAGGATTTGGGCAAACAAACCTATTCTTTTTTATGGCCTAAGCTCAAATACCCAACATCCTCCATATGAAGAGCAAAATCTCACAGCATAGTTTTTGCATCTGAAATATTTTTAAACTCATTTTTCTGCTCAAATTATATTTGTTTTTTTTGGCAATTATGACCTTAACCTTGCTTGTAGTGACCTAAAAAAAAAGATTATTTCTCCCCTAACAAGTGACCATATATTAAAGTATAGTTGCAATCTAATATAAAGATTTGGGTAAACATATTGAAGAGAATAATTATGACAGACAGAAGTGAAAAACTATAAACCCCAGGTATTTCATAGCATGGATAAGGAGTATAACAATTCCTTCTAGATTTTGATCATTAACAAGCTCCTGTCTAATTTTGATACAATTCCAGGTTAGGTTAAGAAAGTTATTTTTAAAACTTTAACCGCAGAGTGAATGCAATGTTAACTGGCAGAAAAGTCCGTTTGTAAGTAAAATACAGATAAACAGGATTTTTTTATGATCATAAACAAGCTTCTGTCCAAGTTTGGTGGAAATCCAGAATAGTATAAAAAAAAGTTGTAAAAGTTCAAAAACTTTTAACCACAGAGTGAATATATTAGTCGACACTGCCGTTGACGACCCACATAATGTAGGATCGCTTTGTCTCGCTTTTGCGATAAAAGACACAAGCTCAACAAAAATAGGAAATTCAAAATGTAAATAAAAATGTGATAAACTTACCTGTTTGCTTGTCATAGCCAGCTGAACTGTGGATTATCTGGACTAACAGGTGCCTGTAGACCAAGACACATGCTAACTGTAAGACACCTGTCACTTCCTTTTGACGTCCCAAATCCAAGTCTCGGTTTTGGCACAGTTTTGGCACGATGTATCCAGCCAAGTTGTTATTTTTTTTAAAAGAATAAAAACAGGGTAATAAAAATGATGATGAAAAGTAAAATGTCCCATTTACATTTTTGATAAAACAATAAAATACCCTAAATTAAAATTTGTAGAACAATGTATGAAATTTAAAACAACAAATCATTTTCATTTATAAATCACCTTGAACAAACACTTTAACCTGAAGAGGGCACTATTTTCAACTGAACAGACCCAAAAAACACAATGACATTAGCGGGGCATAAAGTTATAAAGATTAACCAATTTCAATTTTTGATTAAATCAGTTAAACATCCTCAATTAAAATTTATTAAAAAACAGTAAAACACCTACATTTGTAATTTAAAAACTTTACAAACACACAGTAAATTATCCCTATTTAAAAACTTTACAAAAACAGTTAAAACATCCCTATTTTAAAACCTTACAAAAACAGATTAACATCTGCATTTAAAAACTTCACAAAAATATTTAAACATCCCCATTTAATAACTTTACAAAGACAGTACAACTTCCCCTTTTAAAAACTTCCCAAAAACAGTAAAACATTCCCATTAAAAACTTTACAAAAACAGTTAAACATCCCTATATTTAAAAACTTTACAAAAACAGTTGAACATCCCCATTTAAAAACTTTACAAAAACAGTAAAACATCCCCTTTTAAACTTTGCAAAAACATTTTAATATCCCCACAAAAAACAGATAAACATCCCAATTTTAAACTTTCCAAAAGCAATTTATCATCCCCATTTAAAAACTGTACAAAAACAGTTCAACATCCTCGTTTAAAAACTTTAGAAAAACAGTTAAACATCCCCATTTTAATTTTTACAAAAACAGTAAAACAGTAAAACATCCCCATTTAAAAACCTTACAAAAACATTTAAAACATCCCAAGTTAAAAACTTTACAAAGACAGTTAAACATCCCATTTAAAACTTTACAAAAACAGTTAAACATCCCATTTAAAAACTTTACAAAAACAGTTAAATTTCTAAATTTCAAAAACTTTACAAAAGCAGTTTAACAACTCCATTTAAAAACTTTATAAATACAGTTAAACATCCCAATTTAAAAACCTTTAACATGTTTAAAAAGACAGTTAAATATCCCATTTAAAACTTTACAAAAACAGTTAAACATCCCATTTAAAAACTTTTCAAAAACAGTAAAACTTCCCAATTTAAAAAATTTAAAAAAGCAGTTTAACAACTCGATTTAAAAACTTTATAAAAACAGTTAAACATCCCAATTTAACTTTCCAAAACAGTTAAACTTTCCCACTTAAAACCTTTACAAAAACAGTTAAACTTCTCCTTTAAAAACTTTACAAAACAGTTTAACATCCCCATTCAAAAACTTTATAAAAACAGTTAAACATCCCCATTTAAAACATGAACAAAACAGTTAAACATCCCAATTTAAAAGATTTACAAAAACAGAAAATCATCCCCATTTAAACCAGTAATAGCGTTTACTTGGTACATATGGTTGATACGGAGTGACCTAAATCGGTCAAATTGAGCCATCGCACTCTCAGTTAGTACCAGTAATAGGGCATACTTGGTACACATGCTGACTGAGCCCCCACTCAGTTTGCACCAGTAATAGCGTTTACTTGGTACATATAGTAGATATGGAGTGACCTAAATCGGTCAAATTGAGCCACCACACTCTCAGTTAGTACCAGTAATAGGGCATACTTGGTACACATGCTGACTGAGCCCCCGCTCAGTTTGCACCAGTAATAGCGGTTACTTGGTACATATGGATATGATATGTTTTTAACTGAGCCTCCTCACTCTCAATTTGTGGATATGTTGTGGAACGTATGGTAGGGGACGTTACTATACCTAGATGGGAGGTATAGTATCTGTGAACCCTAAACACAGAAGGCGACTTAACTTCCTATACGTGTACACAAGTATCCAATGCTTACTGATACATAACGTAGTCATGTTTTTCATGTCCGTCACCAAAAATAATTTTAAATGTAACAACTGAAGGACCTACTGCAATTTAATAATATCAGTATAATAAGTTTTTTTTCTTGGTATTATAAGTCAAGTTTTACTAACCAGTCCATTATCACAGAACTAGTACATATTTTTATTTAGGGGCCAGCTGAAGCACACCTCTAGTTGCAGAATTTTCTCACTGTATTGAAGACCCGCTGGTGGACTTCTGCTGTTTTCTGCTCTTTGGTCGGGTTGTCTCTTTGACACATTCCACATTTCCATTCTCAATTTTATTCTTAAAAGGTTTTTGAAAGTATGGGAAAAGTAATGACACAGTGTGACAGAAACTCAACAATACAGCTCAACCAGAAATACAGGAAGATGTCAAAATTTTTTAACAGTAAACTATCATAACTTATAGTATTAATGGTATTCAAATGTTATATGGTGAACTTTCTTTGGTATTGAAATCCACGATAATTTAATATAAACTCATTATCTTTGATCCATGGTCTTTAGAAATAGCATTGGCAATCCTATCACATCTCCTTAATGGCTGAGAGGTCAACTGTAGTATTGTGTGATGCTTACTAATGAAATCTCATGAACACATATACAATGTATAAAACATACAAAATCATCTTATAGAATCTATGAAATAAAGATAAAGGAAGGACACATATATATACATTTTCCAAAGGTCTATTTGTTTGGTATGTCTCTAAGCACATCTATCAAGAATCAGTATATAAGAATTATGTAATAAGTGGCATGAAAAAAACCCAACTTTTCTAACATTTCTTTTTCTTTAATAGATTAAAGGTTACAATCATGTACCTATAAAAGTACTATGAACATTCTTCATTTCATACACACAAGTAAGGGTCTAAAGCAAACGCTCTTCAAATCACAAAAAGAAAGTAAAATTAAGATATTCATGTTTTTAAATGCACACACATTTGTTTGTAACATCTGATTCTTGGCCTTGTAAGTCTTCATATGATAAATGTCATACAAATGCTAGTCAGATACATCCATTCTTTGTAATAACAATCAAATGTGAATAATGGTCTAGTGATTCAGTGCTGTACTAAGACCATTTATTTAAAGGTGAACTCTTTGCTGCTGTAATTCCTCTTCAAACAATAGCTGGTCCTGAATTTCTCTCTACATACTGTAAAGTGAAAGCAAGAGAATTATGCTGCTGGTTGGAGTTAAATCATCCTAAAACCAAACATTCATATGCAAAGTTCAGTTGAGAAATTTTAAATTGGTAAATGAACATGATTGTCTGTCTTATTTGTTGTTGTTTTTTTCATAAAATTTAACCAAAGGTTATTTTCTGTTCATCCTGTGGATAAATCTAACCGTTTGTTTAATCCTTGGATAAATGATTTAGATTCAACCTCACTTCAGAATTCTGTTCAAATTGCAACCACGGATAGTTTTGTCTGAAAGTATGATTCCCTGTGTATTACAAGATTGGACAGGTCTTTTTATGTTTTAAATACAAAATTTTCTCTGTTTTCTACAATCATTAGAAATCAAAAACTAATTATTATGTTTTACAGTCCTTTTTTGCATCGAAGTTTACATCTACCTATCTATTTCTACTTCTATATAATATCAAGACTCCTGTTTCGTGTGTGTACCAACTCTTTAAATCTGCAGATGTTTTGTTGCAAAGCCAAATGTTTGTCCATTACCAACAATCATATTTTTTAGCAATAGTTCCTTCCCTCTCCAATCAGCTAACGCTACTTAAGAAGATCTATTATTCTATTTTTTTTTACTTGTCTTGACTATGTGTGAAACATATAATTGCCATTGAACAGTAAACAAACAATGGCGGGCCTGCATAGCTGACTATTGGGTTGTGATTATTGTTGAAAGCAGTATGGTGACCTAGTGTTGCTTACATGTATATCTGGACAATGGTGGATAATTGTCTCATTGGCAATCCTACCACATCTCCTTAATTCATTCGATTAAAATCAACCAATCAAGATGCCTACCTGCACACTTTAAGTCTTCTCTGGTGTATCATCTCTCCTTTATACCAATTTCAAAATTCAGAACTGCTTCCCCTTATGACATACACTGGAACCTCTTCATGTTTACTTTCTATTCATTTTACTGTGAAAATAAGTCATTTTATAGTCACTATTAATGATTTCAGACAAAGCATACAAACATGAAAAATATGAATACTTTTGAAATATTTATAAGTAGCCAGGTCCTGTTGGTTGTATGATAAAAGAAATTAAGGGTTCTGTGTAACCCAACTAGTGTCTCGCCTACTTTATGAAGCTAATAAATGTTTTAGGAACTTTATCTTCAGATTGTATGTAATGTTAACTGGAAGAAAACTATGTACATAATTTTAAAGTAATATACGGAAAACAAATACTTTTTTAAAAAGTTTCCTTCTAGTTACTAGCTTCTGATTATAAACAAGCTTCTGTCCAAGACAGGATAGTTTAAGAAAGTCCTTTAAATTATAAAAACTAACCACAGAGTGATTGTTATGTTAACTGGCAGAAAATATAAAATGCTCTGCAGGGCACAGCTTGATGCATTTTTTTTAGTGCAGAGGTTGAACCCTGAACAGTTGGGGCAAGTATGGACACAACATTCAAACTTGATACAGTTCTGAATTTGGATTGTGATTAAATAGTTGACACAGAATTTTTAAGTGGACATTTACCTTTTATGGTCCAATATCCAAAATCTAAATACATGGTTAGATTCAGCATATTAAAGAACCCCAAGAATTCAATTTTTGATGAAATCAAATAAAGTTCAATTATGGACCCTTTAGACCTCATTGTGGACCAATTTGATTATGGGGCCCAAATATCAAAAATCTTAATACATGGTTAGATTCAGCATATCAAAGAACCCCTTATATTGAATTTTTGTTGAAATCAAACAAAGTTTAATTTTGGACCTCAATTTAGACTGGGCCCATAACAAAAAAAATCTAAGTACATGTTCAGATTCAGCATATCAAAGAACCCCAAGAATTCAATTTTTGTTAAAATCAAACAAAGTTTAATTTTGGACCCTTTGGACCTTAAAAGAGGGACGAAAGATACCAAAGGGACAGTCAAACTCATAAATCTAAAACAAACTGACAACGCCATGGCTAAAAATGAAAAAAGACAAACAGAAAAACAATAGTACACATGACACAACATAGAAAACTAAAGAATAAACAACACGCACCCCACCAAAAACTAGGGGTGATCTCAGGTGCTCCGGATGGGTAAGCAGATCCTGCTCCACATGTGGCACCTGTCGTGTTGCTTATGTGATTACAAATCAGGTAAATAGTCTAATTCGGTAGGTCACATTCATGAAAGGGAAGGGGATTGTAGTTACGATGTAAGGAACATATACGATATCATTTGTGAAACGGTTATTCCATAACGGTCAACCAACTCGTGATGGCGTCCGTAAAATTTACGAAGGGAAGATTTCAACTTCATCATTTGGAACTCTTGGTTTTATAGCTTCCTTGTGAGCAGTGACCCTCTATCAAGAAAATCATGATAGGAAATGCAAGCACGGGAATATCGCATCAATTGGGAGATATATACCCCGTATGCAGGTGCTGCTGGAATGTTGCTACTTAGAACTGGAAAGTTCACAATTGGAAAGCTGAAATCAATTCTTTTGTCGTAAAGTTTTGTTTTCAACCGACCCTCATTGTCAATAGCGGAAAGTAGAGTTAAAGGATATTGATAACTTCTTATCTTTCTTCCTAAGAAGTTCCTGCATGAAGTCAGCCTCATAATAATAAAGAAATAAGTCGGCAAGTAGAGGGGCACAGTTTGTTCCCATTTGGACAGTCTGTTGAAAAACACGTCCTCCGAACGTTACAAATATGTTGTTTATGTAGACCAATTGGAAAACACGACCAAAAATTAAGAATCTGATTCGGCATATGAAAGAACCCCAACAATTCAATTTTTGAAGAAATTAAACAAAGTTTAATTTTGGACCCTTTTGGCCCCTAATTCCTAAACTGTTGAGACCAAAACCCTCAAAATCAATCCCAACCTTCGGTTAGTGGTTATTAACCTTGTGTTCAAATTTTATTGATTTCTATTTTCTTATACTAAAGTTATTATCCAGAAATCATTCGTCTTTGGACAACGCTGACTACGACTCAGATAACTACGATGACGTGATACCTATACGACCCAAAAATTTTAATTTTTGCAGTCGTATAAAAATTACTAACAACATTGTATTAGTACATAAAGCATTTATGGTATAGCGAAATTACATACTAAGCCTGTTAAAACATATATTCTAATTTGACATTCCTATTTGGCTTTGAATAGTTTACTTCCCATAAAACATGGGCTGCATGTCATTGACGTCACAATCAAAATTACAACATCATACAGTTGAATTTTGCACGACACCAGAGATCAACATTGACTTTTTTGTTGGTGTGGCTTGATAGGAAAATTTTAAAAAATCATTCTATAAGTAAGTTTAAATGTATCTGTTCATTTGTTCCCTTGAACTGTTGATTTTCTATAACGTTTTTGTTCATCAGATCATAATGGATGCCTTTCCAGCATGTATTATAACTCCGCTTTGAAGTACACAGACTAACTAAAATAATTGAAAACACTGATCTTACCATGTATATTGTAAAACCTGACAAAGGTCCATCTATTATTCAGTAACATCACCAGATCATTAATACATCAACATTCTGGTCCTGTACAAAATATAAACATAACCAAAATAATTCTAATAAACTAAATTATATCTGCATAGCATTTACAAAATTCAAATAATTCAAAAGTTTAATAATATAGCTGCATGTACAAATACATTTATCATTTATTATCTATGATATATATTATTCTCAGTGGCGGATCCAGAACTTGACCTGGGGGGGGGGGGGGGGGGGGGGGCCACTCCAGTCATACTTCAGTGATTCCCTATATAATCAACCAAATTTTTCCCACAACAGGGGGGGCCCAGCCCCCGCCCCCCCCCCCCCCTTGGATTGGCCTATGTTTCTCTGAGTTCATGGAAGTACTTCTTTAAAATAATATATCTATCATTCATGCACAATCATTTTGACTTCAAAAAATACATTTTCTCTCTAATTCAAACATGAGACTTAAAGCTTCTATAACACAACTATAGGAAAACTGTGCAAATATTTAAGACTTAGATTAAAATAAGTAACTGAACTATTTCTAATCGGAATTAGAAATAGTTCAAATATGGCTACTGTATGTTTTTGCTATATATATAACTCTATCACATTTGCATGTATCAATAAGTTGAGAAAACTGACCTTATGTTTTACAAAAATTGAATTAAGCTGTCCACCAAATATGAATACAAATTATATCATAGAACAGCAGACACAAGCTCAAAATAAATCCTATTCTAACCAAACAATAGAATTTCCCTCCAAAAGAGACATACATGTATGACTTAATTAACCAATTATCAAACAGAACAGAGTTTTCATAACACAAACTAGTAAAACCTAGAGAGTTATAACAAATTGTAATAGATGTGCCTTGGTGTGCCTAGGTTAATTCCCCTTAATTTGGACAGATTAATTATTTAGTATTTAAATGTTTATTTTAAGTTAAATTTGATTTAAATATAGTAGGATAAAAGTAAAGAATGTTAATTTAACTGTTTTAGTATTTAACTTTGATGTTTTTATAATGTTTTAAGAATATTCATTTATTCAACTTTTCTTCAGTACCTTTTCTGTTAAAGTTAGCCTGATTAATGACAAGTTTAGGATATCATTTGATATTCAGTCGGAGTCGGCCTTGCACAGGCCTCCAAATACTCGCCGGACTCATCAGCCCACCCGAATTCAGAGTTAGCCACCACTTCGGTGCAGTTCGCCAGAGTTAGTCACCCCTTTTTTGGTGCAATTTTACTACTTTAAAACACAACGCGAAGCAAATTTACTTTATTTTACTTAAAAGACTAACTCTGGGAACACTCTATTTTCATTTTTACATTTGAAATTACTTTATTTTTGAACTCCATTTAAGAAAGTTTTCTGACTCCTGTTTTATCCGACTGTTTAATGCAATTATTGTACATTTGTGAATAAAATATAGTTTCGTTTGATTTATTGTTTGTTGTTCAGCCATAATCTGATATCAGGTATCCCAATGGTCGAATAGGGGCGAAGTACTGGCCACTACACGTCCCAGGAGGTGTCGTCACCGACCCCCTCCGTTACAAATGGTGCCGTGACCAGGATACCTGATCCCTCAGTTTTGGTTTGAATATTTTTATTACATTTATTTTTGATTTTGTTCAATTTTTGATTTTAAAAATGATAAAGTTTGAACAGAAACCTTGTACTTTTGACGGTGTTAGTGCTGATGTACAAGATTATTTTATCCAATTTGAAGCAGTAAGTCTTTGGAATAACTGGAATTTATCTGAAATGGCTCTTCAGTTAGTAATAAACTTAAGAGAAGAAGCACGAACTATTTTACGTCTTCTTACTCCTACTCAGTTGCAAAGCTATGATTTTTTGAAAAGTTTATTAGTGCAACGCTTTAATCCTAAGGAAAGGATAGCTTTTTATAAATTTCAACTGAATAGCTGTTTAATTTTGTCAGATGAATCTGTGTTCGATTTTGGACATAGATTCAAACTTTTATGTCATCGTGCATATCCAGATAATTTTCAAAGTATGCAAACTTATTTTACGGATCTTTTTATTGGAAAGTTAGAGAAGGAAATGGGAAAGTTTGTCCATTTTAAGCATCCTGCAACTTTTGACGATGCTATATTTTTGGCTACAGAGTTTGAGTCTTTTAATTTGACAGTTGAACCTGTTGAATGTGAAATTAAGGAAAGTGAAGAAAGTTTAGATTTTAGTTGTTTGAAGTCTGGTTTTGATCAAATTGTCAAAGTTCTTAAAAAGCTGGTTTATAGGAAGTTTAAAGTTAAAACATGTTTCAATTGTTCGGTTGTTGGACATATCAGAGCTAATTGTCCCAATAAAGTTTGTAAAAGTGTCAATTCTGTTCATGTTGTTGAACCAGAAAAACCAGTTTCCACTTCAGTTGATAAGAATGTGAAAAAATCATGCAAAGTTGTCAACAGAGTTCAGAATTTATTTCCATCTGACTTGGTTAGATTTTCATCTGTTTATTTTGAGGATGATAATGTGCAAACTTCTTGTTGCAAGACAGGAAAAAATTGTTTGTTTCTTTTTTTTTTTTTTTTTTAGATCTGAAGAGATTGTAATGCCTAGATATTGCACTTCAGGCTGAGTTGGCCGGCTGACACCATGATTGAGAATGTGGCGGGTTAAAAATTAAACACACACACACACACATATATATATATATATATCACTGTTCAAGGTTATATATATATACTGATATATATATAACCTTGAACAGCGATGTTACAGCATTATACAAACAAACCATATAAAACTCTTTTTTTTATCAATTTTATTTTTACGATTGCATGTAAGTTATAAAGATGATAACGGTGTGTATTTCAAACTAATACCATATCCACTTGGTTTCACATTGATCGAATTATCATGTAGCAACATTTAAAAGATTCCGGCGCCCCATTAACCTTTGCTGACATCTCTTAGTTTGCCCAGCAAGAAAAGATGAGAAAAAAAATATATTGGGAATGGGAAATTAAGCAAATACTAAAAATACCTAATATAAAAAAGAAGATATGGTATGATTGCCAATGAGACAACTATCCACAAAAGACCAAAATGACACAAACATTTACAACTATATGTCACCGTACGGCCTTCAACAATGAGCAAAGCCCATACCGCATAGTCAGCTATAAAAGGCCCCGATAAGACAATGTAAAAACAATTCAAACGAGAAAACTAAGTTGACTATAGTGCATTCAACAAGCACTTGTTGGAACTATAGGACATTCAACAATTAGATTATAATAGATCATAGGTTACCACATAGCATCTCTTTATTCTTTATATTGCAATGAAGAAATATCATGTCACTGTACTACTTGTATAACCTAGACATGTCAATTTTTTGGATAGAAATAATAAGGTATGCATGGGACTAATAGTTTGTGTGTTTGCTTAGTCCAGACTCCAGGTTATGTAAATCCTATTACTAATATTGGAATGTAAAAAAATTGAAATTCCGTGTCATATTCGACTAATAAAAAGATACCTATATCTCGCCTAAGTCGGCCCAAGTTAATAAATCGGTCGAGAACTTAGTCAGTTGTAAATATGAATGTCATGAATGTGACACTATGTTTAGATTGTTAAAAAATGTTAAAGCGTGTGTCATATCACCTCTTCGCCTTCTGTGAGTAAGAGAAGGTAGTTTGAGTATTTTTAATCTGTCTTTATAGCTTATACTCCGTAGGGTTGATTTTTTTTTTTCAAATTCAGCAACACTTAAAAGAAAATTCAATTAAAATTTTAATATTTAATGGTTTATAATCATTGAATATATAGTTCAAACTTTCCTTAAATACTTGTCAGGGTCGATATAAGATGGTACGAGTTAACTAAACAAAGTCTGTCCAAAATTTCTCCGGACCGACTTGTCCAATAATCATCATTAAAGCGTTTGACAGATAATGATTGATTTGCCTGATGTTAAACGCTAACGTTACATTGATGTTGATTTTTTAATATTAATAAATCATTTTTTAATATTAAAAAATCAGCGTATTATTTAATATTAAATATTCATTTATTAATATTAAAAAATCAGACTGAATATTTAATATTAAAAAATGATTTTTTAATATTAATAAATCATTTTTTAATATTAAATATTCATTTATTAATATTAAAAAATCGGCGTATTATTTAATATTAAAAAATCGATTTATTAATATTAAAAAATGATTTTGTAATATTAAAAAATCATTTTTTAATATTAATAAATGATTTATTAATATTAATAAATAGGGAATAAATTCCACAACGGCTTGCCATAGTCCCGTGCACGTTTACTCCATGTTCCTTTATTTTCTATTAAAGGGTCATAATACAACTTAATGCAAGTTTAACCCTGCAATGTAAAAGGTCATATGACAATACAGTGTTGGTTTTTCCCCCAAATAATTTGATACCGGGAGATTGGTGGACTTACTTTAATTTAACCGAATCCATGTAAGCTAAAGTATGTACGAAAGACAAACCCTGGTACAGATAAGACACATTACTACAAACAATAGACCATCAACACTGTAAACTAAAATTAAATTAGAAACATGGATCACAAAAAACATGAAGCGGCGACATCAGAGAGTAAAAATAACTTGCTTCTTATAAGACACTCGCCGTGAAAACAATTTGATATGAAGACCAAGTTTTGTTTCAACTTTTTTGTTGTTGAAACCAACATGAGGCATTTGCCTCCATGTAGTTACGTACCTGGCTAGCTTTGTGACCATTTTGAAAAAAATAATGTAAATATTTGGTATTGTTTATATCTGTAAATTATATTTGTTCAGTATCTACCTTGTTTAAAGAAACTTTAAACCACAAAAAGAAAAATATATGCTTTATTAGTTTTATTCAATTTGAGATTATTTACCTTAGCAATGCTGAAAAATCTTATAAATGGTAATTTATTTAATGATTATGAAATCTAGATGGTAGCTTGATAAAAGATATGCATAGTTAACACCTTTAGAGTTGTTTGTTATACTATGCTTGCTTACTTGCTTAATCCTGTTGCCCCTTGGTGGAGCATAGGCCACTAACGATATTTCTCCACCTTGTTCTGTTCTTTGCTAGCCTCTCCAGATCGTGCCACTTGTACCCTTCTTTCTCCATCTCGGCTGCAACATTCCTTCTCCAGGTGTATCTTGGTCTGCCCCTGCTACGCTTTCCTTGTGGGTTCCACTGTAAGGCTTGCCTTGTAATGTTAGTTTTTGGCTTCCTCAGTGTGTGTCCTATCCATCGCCATTTTCTCTTTTTTAACTCTTAATCAACTGGGGATTGGTTGGTCTTTTCCCAAAGATCTTTGTTTGATATCTTCTCAGGCCATCTGATGTTAAGGATGCGCCTGAGGCAGTTGTTAATGAAGACTTGAAGTTTATGAAGCAGGATTTTTGTTGTTTTCCAAGTCTCAGCTCCATATAAGAGAATGGTTTTTACGTTTGAATTGAACAAGCGTATTTTGGTCTTAAGTGTGATATTTCGTGCTTTCCAGATTGACCCCATCATGTTAAATGCAGTTCTGGCTTTGCCAATTCTGATCTTTACATCTTTATCTGAGCCGCCAAGATTATCCACTACGCTTCCAAGGTATGTAAAGGATTCCACTTCTTCTAATGCTTGGGTGTTAACCATCAGACTGGCTTGGGACTTTGTGTTTGACTTTAACACTTTGGTCTTGTTTTGATTGATGGAAAGGCCCGTTTCTGCTGCTCTCTTTTCAACCTGCTCTAGTTTGTCCTGCATTTGTTGGTGGTTGTGGGATAGCAATGCAATGTCATCGGCAAAGTCTAGGTCATCCAGCTGAGTGAACATGGTCCATTGGATGCCATTTCGTCTGCCATCTGTGGCTTGCTTCATGATCCAATCAACTGCCAGGAGGAATAGCATAGGTGAAAGGAGACAGCCTTGTCTTACCCCAGTTGTTATATATCAAAGGCCTCTGTTAATTGACCTTCATGTATAACCTTACTCTGCATTCCTGTATAGGTGTTTCTGATGATGGTAATAAATTTTTCAGGAATGCCATAGTGTCTCATCAACTGCCACAACACATCTCTATCTAAGCTGTCAAAGGCTTTGGCAAAGTCGACAAAAACAGAATAGAGTGATGAATTGAACTCTTGTGATTGTTCGAGGATGATACGTAAGGTTGCTATTTGGTCTGCACATGATCGGTTTTGTCTAAATCCAGCTTGGTTGTCACGAAGCTTTTCATCTATTGCATTTTTGAGTCGGTCTAACATAACTCTATTTAAAACTTTCCCTGGAACTGATAGTAGCATTATTCCTCTATAGTTGTCACAAATGCTTAAATTGCCCTTCTTTGGAAGCTTTACCATGTGTCCTTCTTTCCATTCTAGCGGGACCTCTTCTTCTTCCCAGATCTTTCCAAATAGCTCATATAGCATTTGAGTTGATGTTTCAATGTCTGCTTTCAGTGCTTCTGCAGGTATGTTGTCAGGACCTGGAGCTTTGTTGTTCTTTAGCATTTTTATGGCTTTCTTTATTTCTCCTGTTGATGGTCTTTTACAGTCTACTGCCAAAAGCTCTTCCGAGGGTGGGATGTCAGCTTTTCTTACAGGTGGGTCCTGGTTTAGCACATCCTTGAAATGCTCAACCCATCTTTTCATTTGCTCTTCATGTGTGTTGAGTGTTTTCCCTTCTTTGCTTTTGACTGGTCTACTTCCTTTCTGGTATTTCCCTGTTAGCAGTTTAATGTTGTCATACAGAGCTTTGATGTTGTTTGCTCTGGCTGCTTCTTCTGCTTCTGCTGTCAGTTTGTCTACAAATGCCCTCTTATCTCTCCTTGCACTGTTCCTGACATCCTTGTTAGCTATAGTATACTCTCTTGAGGCTGATTGCTTTGCTGATCTTGTTTTGCTGTTGTTCAGGATATTTTTTATATTTTTCCTTTTTTCTACTTTTACAAGTGTTTCTGGCGTTATCCATTCCTGATGTTTCCTATTTTTTAAACCAACTGATGTTTCGCAAGCTGTCGTGAAAGCATTTTTAATCTCTTGCCAGTGATCTTCTATTGAAATTATTTCCTCTGCTGCATTCTGAAATATTGAGAAGCGATTTTTTAGCTCTATCTGGAATTCTGATTTCTTTGTTTTGTTTTCCAACATTGATATGTTAAATCGTTTTCCTGTTGATTCAATATTTTGATGTTTCTTCAGCTTCAATTTGACATTAGCTACAATAAGGTGGTGGTCAGTGGCAGCGTCAGCTCCTCTTTTAACTCGGACATCTTGTAAACTTCTCCTAAACTTCTTGGAGATGCAGACATGATCTATTTGGTTTTCAGTGTTCATGTCTGGAGATACCCATGTTGCTAGATGACATTTTTTGTGTGGGAAAACTGTTCCACCGATGACCAGATTGTGATTTGCACAGTGGTTTGCAAAGAGCTCTCCATTCTCATTCATTTCTCCTAGCCCATGTCTTCCCATCACTTGTTCATAACCGGTGTTGTCGCTTCCTACCTTAGCATTTAGGTCTCCCATTAAGATTGTGATGTCTTTGGAGCTACATTTCCTGGTGGTTTCTTCCAGCAATTGATAGAATTCTACCTTGATATTGTCCTCTGCACCATTTGTAGGGGCATAGCATTGGATGATGTTTAATGATATCCTTTTATTTGTGGTCTTGAATTTTGCCATGATGATTCTTGCACTTATTGGCTCCCATCCAATTAATGTTTTCTGAGCTTCTTTTGACAGCATAATGGCAACTCCTTCAGAATGTTGAGCGTTCTCCTCCATATGTCCAGAGTATATAATCATTTCTCCTGATGTTAGTTTTGATTGTCCTGCATCATTCCATCTTGCTTCCGCTATTCCTAGTATGCCTATTTCATATGCCTTCATTTCATTGGCGATGGTTTGCGCTTTTCCTGGAATGTACATAGATCTCACATTCCATGTTCCTATCTTTGTTGCGGATTTAGAGTTCAGAAGTCTCAGTTGTGTAGCTTCCTTTCGGTTTTGGCCATCCAACGTCATTCTTCTTCTATGTAAAGGTCTTCTTTCTCTTTCATCCAAGGTTTGTAAATTTTCGTTTCGTGTTTCTGTAATCCGATTTAACCTCTAAGCGGGGGATTAGCCTACCTAAAGGTTCCAGGTGGTTTTGTAAAGGCATCTGGAATGTAGCCTTCCCCATACGGGTCACTGGCCGGTGGGGCATTTTTTGCCCTCATACGCCCTTTGCCGTTGTCGCTTGGCAGCAATCTTCCGCCGGGGCAGTGATCTCCCCACTATTTGTCCAATAGCTGGAGTGGTTGTCTTGAAAGGACTAACGGTTACCACCAACCGGGATTTGAAATCAGAGTTTTCCTTCTCCTAGACAGGCTGCCTTCCTAGGCTCACGAGACCGTCCATCTTCCCGTCGCCCTTGTAGTTATGCCTGAGGCCTTTCGGTGCTCAGTATCCATCTGTTCCCACGGGGAGGTACTACATAGGACTTGATGTGGAGAGGCTATGTACTGGCAGGGTGAGACTGACAAACTGCTCACCTTTTCACATTTCTGTTAGCCAGCGGCGCTGAAAGCGAGAGGTGACAAGCACACAGACACAAAACACAGCACACTAGACGCATCACACAACATTTAACAGACTTGTTATACTATAAAGATGACTAAAATTTCAAGAATCAATACATTCTGTTGAATAGTTATAAGTTATAATTTGTTATCATTTTTTATTGATATTTCAGCCGGATATTTCAGCTTTTTTGCAGAGTTATCTTCCATATCATTGAAAATCTCCATAGGAATTTTAAAATTGTGACTTTTGAATTTCCTAAAGTTAGAATTTTATGGGACTTTATTCTGTGTATATTTGGGGTATAATGCTTAATAAAGATTAAAACTTAAAAATCTTTTTCAAGGTTGGAGTAAATTTATGCTAGATTGACTGGACTATGCATGGTATGTATATATATTGATCCCAGGTTTTATCCAGATGAAATTGGGATTACACTGGGGCGGATCCAGCCGTTTTTATAAAGGGGATGGGGTCCCACCCCAGGATAAAAGGGGTCCAACTATGTGTCCCCACTCAAATGCACTGATCATCCAAAACGGGGAGGGGGGAGGGGTGTTCCAGATAATTAAAAAGTCATTTGATTTTTTGTCGAGCCTGCAACTTTTGTTGCAGGAAGCTCGCCATAGGGATAGTGATCCGGCGGCGGAGGCGGCGTTAGCTCACTTCTTAAAAGCTTTATATTTTAGAAGGTGGAAGACCTGGATGCTTCATACTTTGTATATAGATGCTTCATGTTACGAAGTTTCTGTCAGTTACATGTCCAATGTCCTTGACCTCATTTTCATGGTTCAGTGGCCACTTGAAAAAAAAGTTCAGACTTTTTGTAATGTTGAATTCTCTCTTATTATAAGTAATAGGATAACTATATTTGGTATGTGCGTAACGTGCAAGGTCCTCGTGCCCGTCAGACAGTTTTCACTTGACCTCGACCTCATTTCATGGATCAGTGAACAAGGTTAAGTTTTGGTGGTCAAGTCTATATCTCAGATACTATAAGCAATAGGGCTAGTATATTCGGCGTATGGAAGGACTGTAAAGTGTACATGTCCAACTGGCAGGTGTCATCTGACCTCAACCTCATTTTCATGGTTCAGTGGTTTTAGTTAAGTGTTTGTGTTTTGGTCTGTTTTTCTCATACTTTATGCCATAGGTCTACTATATTTGTTGTATGGAATGATTGTAAGGTTTACATGTCTAGCGGGCAGATGTCATCTGACCTTGACCTCATTTTCATGGTTCAGTGGTCAAAGTTAAGTTTTTGAGTTTTGGTCTTTTTATCTAATATTATATGCCAAAGGTCAACTATATTTGGTGTTTGGAAATATTTTATGATCTATATGTCAGTCCCACAGGTTTTATTTGACCATGACCTCAATTTCACGGTTCATTGCACAGTGTTAAGTTTTTGTGTTTTGGTCTATTTTTCTTAAACTATAAGTAATAGGTCAACTATATTTGCTGTATGGAAGCATTGTTAGCTGTTCATGCCTGCCTGGCATGGTTCATCTGACCTTGACCTCATTTTCATGGTTTATGGTCAATGTTTAGTTTTCTCGGTAAATGTTAAGTTGATGTGACAGTTATAATAAAGCTTTATTCTTAGGACTATCAACATAATATCAATGATTAGTAAAAAAGGCGAGACATTTCAGTGTGTGCACTCTTGTTTTGTTTAATACCATAAATCGATTCAATTTTATTCATTCAGATATTTGTCAGTTTGCCTTGGCTATATACTATTCAAGTTCAACACAACTTCTCACGAATTTGGTATTTTTGTTACAAAACTTATATTCTTGTGATGTATTCTTTTGTTGAAGAATGAATGTTGCACCTTTTTTATACTCCCGCTTTGAAAAAGGGGGTATACTGTTTTACCTCTGTCTGTCCGTCAGTCCGTCCGTCCGTCCGTCAGTCAATCAGTCCGTCAGTGATTAAGTCCCTAGTCGCGACGAAAAATGAATATTTTCGTCGCATTTTTCTCAGGAACTACAATACAAGGATTTCTGAAATTTGGTTTCAGGGTTTATATAATAGATATAGGAAGATGTGGTGTGAGTGCCAATGAGACAACTCTCCATACAAATAACAATTTAAAAAGTAAACCATTATAGGTTGAAGTACGGCCTTCAACACGGAGCCTTGGCTCACACCGAACAACAAGCTATAAAGGGCCCCAAAATTACTAGTGTAAAACCATTCAAACGGGAAAACCAACGGTCTAATATGTCTGCTATACCGTTTGATGCGTTTTCAGATTCATCACTCGACAACTTCCTGTTTACCGAACACTTGCATATTTTTACACCATTAAAATTATCCACATGCGGCGGGGGTATCATAAGTGAGCAGTAGCTCGCAGTTTCACTTGTTATTTTTGTGTGTCTCTTTGACGTATAAGACAACCTGACTACCCCTTTATTCATATTTAAAAACATACGAGATGGCATCAATACCAAGGCAACTGATCTTCTTTCCTCTCTAACAGCTAAATTTTAATAGAAAGAGGTATTACTCATGTAAAAGCGTTAATGTAAATTCGTATGAACCTTATTTTCAGTAAATGTTTCATGATACCTAAACACGAACGAATCAAGCTCAGCACAGGGACCAGTGACTGGTTTTATCATATTTTGCCAGCAAGTGTAGCTCTTTAGTTTTCAAATTTGACTCTTTTATGACTGAGCTGATAGACGTTAGCTATATAGGTAACTCAACTTGACTATTAAAATTATGCACTGAGAGAAGCATTTTAGCATGAAATTATGATTTGATGACCTGCTTTTGGTATAATTATATGCATGGAATTCCACGCTGTAACAGTATGGTTGTGTTCACAATAGTATCTAAGAGCTAAACAGTAAACTTCAAAAATTAAAACAATAAAGACTATGCTGAGGTGAAGATGTCGTATGTCTAATAAAAAGCAGATACTCTTCCGGGTGTATTATATGACAGGGCTTCACTCCATGGCTTATTAGGTAGCAGATGATGATGATGAAAGTTTTATACGACCTAGACTGGCTATACAGCCCTTATACTTCGAGTTAGCTAGGGTGTCTTTTGAAATACCAGAAAACAATCGGTCTAGATCTTTAATAAAATGTGCAAATTTCGAGAGTAGGAGGTAATTCATGTGTAAAAAAAAAAATTATTATAGAAAATCACATGTTTAATCATATTTATGGCTGTATTTTACAAAAAATAGACAGAATACTTTAGTTTTAATCATTTTTTACCAACTTTGCCACATTAGGGGATACAGCTCTAATGTAAGGGGAGACAACTCAAATGTAAGGGCAGATAATTCAGATAAAGTTACCTTTACAAAAGAATGTGTGAGGAATTTTCCTTTTTATTATGTAGCAAGAAAATGAGTCCTATCGACTCCTATGACCCCATATTTTCTTTTTTTTTTTTATCTGAAAGCATAAAATTAGAGCTATCTTCTCATATTTTATCTCAAAATTCTATGGTGTAGTTTTCGTTTTAAAAAAAAAATTGGGTTTCCATGCATAACGTATGTGTTGTGTACAAGTTATCATTTTGTACAAATTATAATTTGTACAAAAATATTGTACAAATTATAATTTGTATTTTGTACAATTTGTACAAAAATGGACAAAAATTCACTTATAACTTGTACAATAATTTATCATATGGATTTTGGTGCTAAAAGCATTGATACACATTATTGAATTTCTATTAAATGAACTGTAACACAGTGCACCTAGCTAGGTTACACAATTCAATCCTAGTTCTTTATCATTAGTTAGGGCAGGTGATCTAGTGATTTATGGAATCAGGTATTGCAAACCATCTTTTGACTCTCAAATCGATGACGACCTGTTTTACATGCATTTTAACTGCTTCACATAGCGAACGTTGAAACTCGGGAACTGTTGCTGTGAATAAACATGTTTATTACACTGCTTCAGTTAGACTTTTAGTCAAATAAATATCACAGAAAGAAAGCGAGATTTAACACCCTATTTGGTTAGGAATATGACTATGCTAAAGTCAGGAATATGTCAGTTGTTTTTTTCTGCTGTTTTATTATCACTGTTTTTTTCAACAAGGATCTTTGTTTTATAAATATCTATGACTGTGCATAAAACTTAACAGAAATCAGTTGAGACAATCTAAACTTTAAAAACAACATAAAACTTATGCAGAACAGACAGACGGACTTTTATTTTATAAGAAAACTAGTTGGTGTAGTATTATAAAAACATCAGACCCAACGGCATTGAACCATCAATCTTTTCACAAACAAAAGTGAAGCGGAATTATTCATCTAAATCCAATCTTTTGATGTAACAATTACAAATTAAAATTATCACTTTTTTAAAGAAAGATTTGATTGTTTTCATGACTCTATGAAATAACGAATTAGTGGCAGCAAATCTTTTGAGATCCTTTTCACAATCATCAAAATGCTGTACACGATCTTTCACAATACAAAATATCAAATTTAACAAATATAATCGTTTTTGCAAAGTTTATGAATAAAAAAAAAAATCCTCAAAATAACAATAAGAACTAATCAAGCAGTACTATTGAATGATATTTTTTTTTAAGAAAAATTAGTTTATGTATTAAAAATTTGAAAAACATCCTGTTTGTTTACTTTTTTTCTTTCAAATATTTCGAAGATCAATCTGCCTTTAGTAGTTGTATAAAAATGGTGTATTTTGTTAATAAGGTTTAGTGTGTGGTCAGTTAATTACAGTTATATCGTGTGAATCAATGCATTTTTCACCATAAATTCATATTTAAAACTGTTGTACAAGTTATAAGTGAATTTTGGTCAAATTGTGTACAAATTGTAATTTGTACAGGCACGTTTTGTACAAATTATAATTTGTACAAAATGATAACTTGTACACAACATATACAAAATCTGTCAATTTTGCACAACTTGTAGCGTGAAAATAAGCCCTGTAACCGCTTCTTTTTATTATTTTTTTGAAAAAAACATGATATATGAAAAATTCTATGGTTTTAATTTAGAAATCCCATCTACCTTGACAAGAACTAAACAAGAGATTTAGCCAAAATTGATGGATGTGACATATAGGATAAAAGACTTTTGTATAAGCATACAGCATGACTGGGTCAAGAATTTCAAGAATTATTCGTTGAACAAAATAAACAAATGCAGGGAAACACACAGTACTGAGCAATTCAGATTATTTCATGCCAGAATATCCAATGCAACTGTATACCAAAAAAAAGATTATGATTAAATTTAAGAGACAATCAGCACAAATCTGTACACAAGTGCTGCATCTTCCATAAAGGGTTTACCTAAAGAACCTGAACTAAAATATTTTACGAGGACTTATTGCATTAAAGGGAAATTCCGCGATTTTTTACTTATCATCTAATTATGTTCATCTTAACATAAAAAACACATTTGCAAAGTTTTAAATTTATATTCCTTCTAATAACGGAGAAAATCAAGTATTTGAAACTTTTTTGGTTGAATTCTCGAGTGGGTCGTGACGTATTAGCCCGATTTATTGAATTCTGGGAAAAAATAAAATCTGGTTAACTCTTATAGCTTATCGACAATATACGTAATTAAAAGCGCACAGCTGACGAATGGTCGTAGTCATTAACCACAATACAAGAATGAACGAAAATGAATATGCATATACCGTTTTGTTTTGATGAATTAAACTCCTATTAAATTATCTCTAGTAAATGTTTTCGAATAAATTTCATTAATTGTTGTTGAGAATTTTTTCATAAAATATTTTTTGAACATTTTTACTGATATTGAACTGAAATTATTTCAGTTCTATTTACCGTTATTGTTTTGATAATCATTTCAATGCAACTAAAGTGTGAGCAGAGTGTGTATATTATTTTGTAAAGGTCACTGTATATTTCTCGGCTTGAGGTCAATTTGTTTACCTTGTAGCTATTTAGCCGCAGGTGTGAGTTCAAGCGTACACAGGTATAAATGTTGTTATTTGGAAAGGATAAACAGAAAGGGTTAGAAAGAGTATGCTGTCACGATTTTAATACACTAAGAGTTTAATACACGATGAGAATAAAGATACAATAATTAAATTGTGTAAATTAATTGAAAATAAAATTTCAGATTCGTAATTCCGAAAGTGTATAAAAATAAAAGGAAACAATTTTTGATTACTTTCTTGGCGGTAATTGGCGTAAATGAAGTAAAAAATGGTAGTTTTAATCTTTAATAAAAACTAAATGCAATATTACCCAATTTGTTATACCATTGCCAATCTGTTTGATATCATTGACTTTACCGGAATTTTTTAACTTGTATTCAAATCTGGCTGTGTTTAAATTCTTATAAAACTATAGCAATTTTAAAGTTTTTAATTGAAAAAAAAATACAACATACAAAATGCATGATTTTTTTGTTTTAGTTTCTTTTTAACATTTTATTCTTGCATAATTAAATTCATTTGACAATCATTTACACGAACTTTTTATGAAAAGAATACCAATTATCTAAGCTAAGGCATTATTTTTTTTGACAATTTTTTTTTTTTAAATTCTATGATAATATTTTGTGCAATGTTGAACATGATAGCCGTCATTAATCCAAATAAGTAATACAGTAGTTGTAATAAAACTTATATCTTAGTCATGCATAACTGATATTGACGAATTTAGAATAGTTTGTCCATACATCGTTGTTCTTGCAACAATCATTATTAGTATACATACATGTAAGTTTCCTGACGTATAAGCGCCACTGAGGATGAGCTCCAGAGAAAGCAAAATAGTAGCGTTTCGTTCGTTTGTTTGTTGGGAAAGGAGAGGAAATGCAACCACTTGTACAGATAAACGACAGAATTACCATACAAGCATTTATAGTCAATACAAACAGAAAGAGTTCCCATCGTTGGACAGGGAATATGAAGGCTTCCAAGAATGAACTAGTGACATGTCTAACTCTGAACAGTTAGAAAACGGACTATCGACATCGACCGCTTGTTCTTGATATTTGAAACTGCATGCATATATACGTATACGTTTATGATTGTGATGAGTTCTTGCGACTGACAAAAACTAAATTCCTTCATGGTTATATCTTGCCATACTTTTATATTGGTTTGTAAGGTGATTACTCAAAATCATTATTTGAAAATCCTGTTTGTGAGATGTAGATTCATTTCAATACAGAAATTTCGTCTATGAATTAAGTTCCACAAGTGTATAACACGGAGAAGCTCTGAGGGTCCATTACTCCCATTTTGTTTGGGTGTGAACCATCGATGTTTACAGCAATATCAAAGAATAAGATGATGATGGTAGAAAGATCTATGGGCGTTATGTGGCAAATAGTACATGCATATCGGACCATGAGTTGTCAATTTGTATGAAAAGATTTCCGATACAACCATATTATTGAGAAGCAAGGTTTAAATGCTATACTCTCGTACTAGTATTACAGGGTTCTTGTCTTGTGGCGTTCACCTTAGACACACATCTTTTTAACGATGTTTAAAAAAACGACAGAACCAATTTAATGTCATATTTCCATATTTTTTTTAAATGTAACTAAAAGTCTTTTATCTGACAAGAATACCCCTATTTAGCGGACAAGTAATTTATTCTTTTTTCTGTTATTGAATACCAAGAGAGAAAATAAATCCCGAAATTAATTTGAAACTTGGATACTGAAAAGTTTGCCAGCAAAATATTCACATCCCTTGGGGATAATTAGTGTTCGTCCAGTGGCATATATTACAATTGTGATGACGAATTCCTTCCTTTGTTCGAGAACAATCTTATTGAAATATAAATCTGTGATTTTACTATTTCCCGTGACAACTTCAATGAACCAAAGCAAAAGTTATACATCGACCTGTATTTAAATCAAATTGGTTCTCTTCTTTTTCTGGTATACAATAGTCTATCGACATTCGATGATTACCTACTGTTGGCATACGTGGACTAGTCTATTTACAAAACTTTTACCCCAATTTATTCAAAATATATGTTTTTTTTTCTTATGTTTAATGTATACATGTATATATTTTAAATTGCGCTTTAGTTCCATAACTTTCAACCCAGTCGTATAAACGAATCATCGGCAAGTGCGTACATTTTATAAATCAATATTTCTGGTATGTTCCAATCTGTCCTTCACCATTGACAATGAGTATATATTACATTTTCCCAAATTCACCCTTGGAAAAAATATTTAAATAGATTTTAATTCCATCAAATCTTATTTTTTGGGTATTATTTATATTTTTATGAAAAATATTCTTTACACCAGAAATGTTATTTATAAACAAGCGTATGAGTTTAGTAATGACAAGTAAGACAGAGTTGTATATTATACATCTGATAGTTCAAAATGGAAAGTTATAAGTTATCAGCCGTGTACACTGATCAATACATGCAGAAGTGAAACGATGCATGAACTTGCAAGCCCGACAGGAAATCGCTTGAATACCTGGACGTGTCACCTCACACCCCTCCCAATACCTTTGAAAGTAATACCTGTAGCCATGCTGGTGATCAGATGAGGGAAGATTAAAAGTTATTTGAAAAAAGTTTATTACTTTAAAGAATTATGAACAAATTAGATTTTCGAAAACAATTTTCACGGATCACTTATTTATGATTTCAACTTTGACTTTTTACCTAATTCCAATATCAACAGTTTAAAAACAAAAGACCGTGGTAATTTAAAAAAAATAAGAATATTTTCCGTATCAACTTGAAGTTAGTAAGTCGGATAAAACAACCGTACGATTGCCAAGATATCGACATGCAATTACGACTACATCGGTTACTGTAGTTTTGTTCCTTTTGGGTTTATAGACATATCGATTTTATTAACCGGGAACGAAGACAAAATGGCTGAACGGATGGAAATGATTCTCTAAATTTAAAATCGATGGTGATCGCTTATCTAGCGGAATAAAACTATAATATCTATGAATTTGAGCATTTTTATGCCTAATGAACATAATATCAATTTTTGATTTTTTTGCGAAGTTTCCCTTTAATCCATAATGAAAGTATAATTTTCATGTTTATATTTGATCACTATTTGATTGCAGAATAATATATCCACATGCATTGTGGTGTATGCCATTTTACAGTTATTGGTTGTCTGAAAATGAGAGAGCTGTTCTCATTTCGTCATTATTTGACTATTGTCTCATTGGCAAGCATACAACATCTCTGAATTGTTATATTATTTTTCAGTTGTATATTCTCCGAAAATCTCAATTTTTCAGTTGATTAATTATTTGCATAAATTATAGGTATATTGATCCAATATCCACCAATTTATAGTATGGATCACATTTCCAACCTATCATTGATTATGTGTTAGTGTGCAATGTGATGAGTTCTTTCAGAATTATATTCCAGGAAACTCTCTTCAGAGGTCGTCCTTATTGGTTTTTTTATTCTTTATCTGTTTATTATTGTACATTTTATTTATAATCCTACTTTTATCAAAGTATGGATAACTGATTTAATTAATTGGATTAAGTTTAAAATACGTTTAAATATGCATTTTTCATTGTCAGTGCACCTTCCTTTGGTTTTAGTGTAACTGTCTAATTAATTTATATTGGGCGACATAGATTTATTTCAAGTGTTTCTTAACAATTTCTCCAATGCTCCTGTTTCTTTTGAATGCTTTTGTAGTTTTTTTTTATGAAGGAGACTTTATAGTCAAGCCATTAGTCTGATTTCATTTTAATGTAGCTGACATGTTTGTATACGGTAATTTTTTTTGTCAGAAGCAAAAGCTTTAAAAAGTGTTTTCATGCAAGCAGAGGAAATGGCCTATATTCAAACAGTACAATTAATAGAATTTTTTTATTAAACAATAAAATATCACAGTTTAGTTATCACAGCTATATCTGAGGTAATATTCTTACAATATAACCAGCATATTTTTGTTTATAACAAAGTTAAGTGAGCCTGTATTACTCATCAGACTAAAAACTAAACTTACTCATATATGCCTATATTAAAGTTTGGAAAATTCTAAATTAAGAGAAAAACTAAGTTTCAAGTTGATATGACAATGAATGGTTGAATATACTTTTCACCAAAACTTGGGACAGAAGGATTGAAAGCCCAGACCAGAAAACTTAATAATGCCCCTTAATCATCATAGGTGGGGCATAATATTTGTTAGAAAGTGTATATATTTCTATAATATTTACTATAAATGAAGTCATAAGATGTTTCTGTTAACATTTTACATGGTTAGTGTCATTTTAACTCTTTAAAAAATAGAAACTGTCATCTTAACTTATTATTATCTAGCATTCATCTGTTATAACTATCCCAAAGATACAATGTTTCTGCAATCAAAAATATAAATAATTCTGAAAACAAAAGTGTTTCAGGTTAAATTTTGCTCATCAAAAAATATAGAAGTATTTTAATTTGTATTTTCTAAAGTTCTCAATCATTAATACACACATTCCTGATCACTCATTTTTACAAAATCAAAATGAATTAGAAATGCACAGTACCAACCACTACAAAACATTGATGAAAGACTCAAAACACATTAAAATATCAAATCTTATAGTAACTGCACAAATCTAAGTTGTGAAAAATTATTTATTGAATGGGCTTGTTAATAAAAAAACAAATCAGTTGAACAAAGAGTTGCTCTTCAAGTGCTCAATTTGATTTCTATAGAGTTTTTCTTTATTTTATTGTTTCAACTAACAATTTAAAAGGGTTTCCATTGCTAACCTATTTTAATGATCAATCAACAGTTTCTACTTGTAAGTTGTTGAGACTACAAATTTATCACAGCAACTTCATGAGGCAGTTCCATGACCTACTAATATAACCAAACCATACTTATAGCAAGGGTGCCGGTTTTTAATCATACATCCTAAGAATCATTACAAATTATTCAAGTCGCTATTTTGTTTGAACTGTATCTGATTCAGTATGTGGACACTACAATACCACGATGAAGGAATATCAAGAAAATGCTGAATATGAATTGTATATATCTGGAATTCCAGTTGACAGTCTTAAAATTGTTAGAATGCAGAATTTTGCACCTATAATCCAAAGCTCCCCTCCCATTTTGGAAGTTCCCTTAAAAAAAAGGCCTTTTAACTCTGATATATTCCATGTCTCATCATTCACATAATATCTTAATAAACAAAGAAATTATCTTTTACAATAAACAGTTCAAAAATAATTTTAGTGGAATATATTTTAAATAGTTCCATAGCTTTACTAAAGAACATTTATTTATCAATATTGGAAATTGCAAGTAAAAGTCTTTTTTGATAGCATTCATATAAAATGTAATTAAAAAATTGATAATAGATCTTTACATAACTACACTATAATAGCTAACAAGTGTACATTTTGGTCTCTTCTTATCTTGTGTCTGCAATGTTTTCATCACTGTTGCAAATGCTTAGCAACCTTCCATAAATTTGGTCTTTTCCTTTCCTGAAATGATAAAATTTGGCACTAAAATATCAATGCAGATAAACAGATGCAGCAAAATCATAAAGTTCGATTACTAAAAGAATGTGTAAACATTAAACAATATAGCTATGTATGTAAGTGTTCAGGTGTTTTATTTTTGGTTTGATGCATAGATTATGTATACCGTCGATTCATTTATTTTCGTGGGTACCAAATTTATTGGATTGAGAAAAGTTTCATATTGTGTATTTTTGATTTCATGGTTTTCCTAAAGTGGAGAGTTGTCTCATACCACATCTTCTTTTTTTTGTATATATTCCTATAGACAATTTGTTATATATTGAACTTTTAAAATTCTTGATTTCCCTATACTAACTAAAAACAAGCATTGATGAGTGTGTGCTGGCTTTTAAAATATCCTTTAAATGGCATAATATAAGCTAGAATAAAGACCAACTACCACATATATAAGGAGGTCTTTTATTGCTGTCTAAATTCTACAATAATGTCAATACATATATATGTTTTAATAACCATTGAAGTATATCTTTAAACTAAAATGATGTGTTTAATTTTAAAGTCTGCACTGTTAGTCACTAGTCCTAATGCCTATAGACACTATAGTAAATTTCATTTGGACTACTAAATATTTGTAAAACTTACTAAAAGACAGATAAGAAAAATGTAAAGTTATTGGTCTTTGGACTAGTAGTTGGAAAAGATTTTGGTGCCAACTGTAATCTTAAGCTGAATCAGAATAGCAGTATGTGAGCAGATCAGCACAAGCACACAGAAAAATAATTTATATGTCGTCATTAAGAAAAGATGAAAGCTCTAAAGATTATTCTAACCCTATCCTTGACCTAAACCCAGGGAACCAAGTTTGCCATAAGATATTGGAAAGGTAGTAAACATAATTAATTTAAAGGTATGTTTAAACAAACCTGATGTCTGTCTCCAAGCTGAATCAAAGGAACAACTGATGGTCTACCATGGGCACATTGGAATGGCAGTTTACATTTAGTCAAGGACTTCAACAGATCTTCACACTCTGGTAAGGTTAAAGGATCACCAAATTTAATGGCTCCTAAAAAATTTAAATCAATTAGCATTTATAATACAAAACTTGTTAGGTAAGCAAGAACAATAATCACTTTACCCGTAAAAAAAGAATTTGAAAACCCTCATTTCTCTAATTTTTTGTGCTATTTTCACATTTTTTGATCGGTGGGAGTACAAGTGAATCTGTAAGCTAATGCTCACTAATGATATCCCTGCCCGCTAAAAGTATAAAATAAATCCTGTGATTTAATTCCAATGATGTGGAACAACAATGGGTGTTAATATCAATATATTGCCAATGACACTGCACCTAAACGAGGTGAGAACTTTCTAATTTACATTAAAGTCAAAAGGCATTTCATACATTTCTAGAAAATAATACCAGATGTTCTGTCAAACATTTAATGGTTTAATATAAAGAGAGAACTATACTTATTTTTTTTTTATATTTAAGTTCTTTCAAAGAACTAAGACTGTCTATTTCCATAACTGAAATAAAAAAGCTACATTTTGTCTCTAAAAATATTACCATGACAAGCTTGTGAACAGAGTGCTTTATGTATAGTGTTTGGCATTCTTCCTCTGGAGCCTCTGGTATCTTGTAAAACCTAAAACAGACAAATATCTAATAATTATAACTATTAGAGTTGTGAAATAGCATTAATATACAACTTTGGTTCCTAACATCATTTATGGGAAAAATTTCAAATACTTATTCCTAAAACCCAAATTTGAATACTTTGAGACAAGTATCTTCATTTTTCCCCCAAGATTACCAAATTAAAAGTGATAAAAGCATCAGGTTATATAATGAATGACTTACCTCAGCATATTCTTTTACTAAAGCCTGCAAAATACATATAAATTAATACATGAAAGGAAATTAATAATAATAACAAACAAAAAATATTCTACTCTATAAACATGAAGCAGCAATATTTTTTAGTGCTAAAAAATAAAATAATCCCAATAAAAAATCTGATTCTGTTCAATTTCCAAATTAGTTACCTAAAATGGGCCACCAAAGACTTTATATCTTGTATTCATATTTTTTACTGAAGCTCTTAGTTGATGATCTAAAAGTTGTAAAAGGTAAAGTTTAAATAAAAAAAAAAAATTTGAGGAAGAATACTTCACTTTCTTATTCTAATATGAAGTGTTTCTTTCGCTTTGTGAACAAACCCATGCTCTAAATTTGTTTGCACTTGCATAAATTGATTTCTTCAGAATAATGAATTTTTATCAAATAATCATGCACTTAATATATTTTCTGAACTTTATATATATAAATAGAAGATGTGGTATGATTGCCAATGAGACAACTGTCCACAAGAGATCAAAATGACACAGACATTAACAACTATAGGTCACCGTATGGCCTTCAACAATGAGCAAAGCCCATACCGAATAGTCAGCTATAAAAGGCCCCGATATGACAATGTAAAACAATTCAAACGAGAAAATTAACGGCCTTATTTATATAAAAAAATGTAACACATAAACAAACGACAACCACTGAATTACAGGCTCCTGACTTGGGACAGGCACATACATAAATAATGTGGTGGGGTTTAAAATGTTAGCGGGATCCCAACCCTCCCCTAACCTGGGACAGTGGTATAACAGTACAACAAAAGAACGAACTATAAAAATCAGTTGAAAAAGGCTCAACTCATCAGGTGGACAAAAATACAAGTGGCCATGGCCGGGTACTTTAAAACACTTTCAAACTCCTAAATGGTGCACATGATGTTACTAATTCATTTATTATGAATGTAATGTGTTGAATTCCAAAATTGACATGTTTGACCTAGATACGACAACTGTTCATGCTGGCTGATCCTCCTCCCTCAGAAAAATCACAATGCCAGCCGTTTGCTTCTTTACAAACAACTAGAGGCTCTAAAGAGCCTGTGTCGCTCACCTTGGTCTATGTGAATATCAAACAAAGGACGCAGATGGATTCTTTACAAAATTGTGTTTTGGTGATCATGATGGTGATGTGTTTGTACATCTTACTTTACTGAACATTCTTGCTGCTTACAATTATTTCTATCTATAATGAACTTGGCCCAGTAGTTTCAGTGGAAAATGTTAGTAAAAATTTTATGAAAATTGTTAAAAATTGACTATAAAGGACCATTCTCCTTAGGGGGTCAATTGACCATTTTGGTCATGTTGACTTATTTTTAGCTCACCTGCCCCTAAAAATAGAACATAGGGGTAAAATGCAGTTTTTGGCTTATAACTCAAAAACCAAAGCATTTAGAGCAAATCTGACATGGGGTAAAATTGTTTATCAGGTCAAGATCTATCTGCCCTGAAATTTTTAGATGAATGGGACAACCCGTTGTTGGGTTGCTGCCCCTGAATTGGTAATTTTAAGGAAATTTTAATGTTTTTATACGACCGCAAAAATTGAAAATTTTTTGGTGGTATATTGGTATCACGTTGGCGTCGTCGTCTGCATCGTCTAAGCATTTTCTTGGTTTTGGCACTATAACTTTAGTTTAAGTAAATAAAAATCTATGAAATTTTGACACAAGGTTTATGACCACAAAAGGAAAGTTGGGATTAATTTTGGGAGTTGAGGTCTGAACAATTTAGGAATTAGGGGCCAAAAAGGGGCCCAAGTAAGCATTATTCTTGGTTTTCGCACCATAACTTTAGTATAAGTAAATAGAAATCTATGAAATTTAAACACAAGGTTTATGACCACTAAAGGAAGGTTGGGTTTGATTTTGGGAGTTTTGGTCCCACAGTTTAGGAATAAGGGTCCAAAACTGAACTTTGTTTGATTTCATCAAAAATTGAATAATTGGGGTTCTTTGATATGCCATATCTAACTGTGTATGTAGATTCTTAATTTTTGGTCCTGTTTTCAAATTGGTCTACATTAAGGTCCAAAGGGTCTAAAATTAAACTTAGTTTGATTTTAACAAAAATTGAATCCTTGGGGTTCTTTGATATGCTGAATCTAAAAATGTACATATATTTTTGATTATTGGCCCAGTTTTCAAGTTGGTCCAAATCGGGGTCCAAAATTAAACTTTGTTTGATTTCATCAAAAATTGAATAATTGGGGTTCTTTGATATGCCAAATCTAACTGTGTATGTAGATTCTTAATTTTTATTCACGTTTTCAAATTGGTCTACATTAAAGTCCAAAGGGTCCAAAATTAAACTTTGTAAATCTTACTTTGCTGAACTTTATTGTTGTTTACAGTTTATCTCTATCTATAATAATATTCAAGATAATAACCAAAAACAGCAAAATTTCCCTTAAATTACCAATTCAGGGACAGCAACCCAACAACAGGTTGTCAGATTCATCTGAAAATTTCAAGGCAGATAGATTTTGACCAGATAAACAATTTTATACCATGTCAGATTTCCTCTAAATGCTTTGGTTTTTGAGTTATAAGCCAAAAACTGCATTTTACCCCTATGTTCTATTTTTAGCCATGGCGGCCATCTTGGTTGGTTGGCCGGGTCACGCCACACATTTTTTAAACTAGATACCCCAATGATGATTGTGGCCAAGTTTGGTTAAATTTGGCCAACTAGTTTCAGAGGAGAAGATTTTTGTAAAAGTTAACAACGACGCCGGACGCCAAGTGATAAGAAAAGCTCACTTGGCCCTCTGGGCCAGGTGAGCTAAAAAAGGGAGGTTCATGGAAGAGCCTACACAATCTTCTTTACAATTAAAAAAAGGAGGTTCATGGAAAAGCCCACACAAACGCTTTTACACTTATACTTTTCGGACATAAAAATTACCTTAATTGTCCTATTCAGAATCGAAATAATTGATGCAAGCTATACTTTTTTGTAGTTTTAACATGGGTAGGCATTATATTCGTGTTATTTTAGCCCTCACTATCGCTTGAGCAAAATTAATCACAAATATTATGCCTACTCATTAAAACTACAATAAAGTATAGCTTGCATCAATTATTTCTTAAATAGAAAACATCACAACTCAGAGTTCAATGTTGAGGATAAAATATGTACTTGGTATGAGAAGGAATATATGATACTAATTTAACATTAAGAAAGCTTAAAAATTGGTTTTATTTTAGTTATTCAAATAGATTTAATGTATTTGTCGGAAATCAATATTGACCGCAGAATTTATTATGTTACATCTGATCTACCTTTCTTTTATTAATAGTACATTTGCTACAGTGAAACAAAATGAAGAAATTGTCTTCAAACATAAAATTACAATGTTACACAAACTAAACTAACCTCTGCAGCTTTTATCGCTGATGTGTCTTTTTTTATCTTCCGACTGCCACTATCCTTCTGTACAAAACATGAGGGAACTGTATGAAGTGTGACACTATCTCTTTTCTTCTCATCTGATGAAAATCTTATGCCTATAAACCACAAAAATATTTCAATGGTTGGCAAAATACAGTGAAGAAAAGGATGTGCATATTTGTTTTCTCTCAAACATATATTATTTTAGTGAGACAACACAGTAAAAGTACTTATTCATGTTTTAAACACACAGCTTAGGAAAACAATTAGGGCTGGAAATCGTACCTATTCTGCTAAATTCTTCTGCAAACGATGTGATGACTCTAATAATCTCTTCTGGAAAGGTCAATTCTTCTCCTGATTCAAGTTCTGTACAACATATCATTTTTACACCATCCTTCACATCATATGCCTCTAAAACATATAATAAATAAGATGGGTTATTATCTTATAATAGATTTTCCAATGGCATTATGCCATATATGTACACTACTAAGTTAGGTGTTTAAACAATATATTAAATTCATTCAACATAATGTTAAATTCATTTTAGAAAATAGGAAGAATATATCTGACTGATCACAAAATAAAGGGGGACACAGACGATACCCCTGCTTGCATAACATATAAAGTTATGAAGGAACATTACTGAAAATAGTAAAAGTGTTCCTACCGAAATTTGAACTTCAAAGTAGTTTCATGGTAATAAGCATGGTGCATAAGTTCCATTACATTTGGTCGAGGCAAGCTTAAGGGCATACGATACAGTTTTGATCCCGTATTTACAGTGTGATGAAAATTTCCATATAGGCTATTTTTTGCCCAATTAAATCAAATATATAATAAAAAATATACCTTCATGTGCTAATTTTTGAGTTAAATGAGGTCGAAATTTGGTATATTTGCTCAAAATTCGGATTTGTGGCCGTATTTTCCCTTTTGAAAGAAAGCCATAACTTTTTAGTTTTAAAAATATAAACACAAATTGTTTTTTGTTAAATAATTTGTAATTTCTGTTTTTTATAAGAATCCTAAAAACCTATGCATTTTTTATTCAGAAATAACTCATATTTATCAAATGGTCATCAAGTGAGAAAAAAACCTAATTTTTTGCTGTATAATCAACATTAAAAAAATTGCACTATTTACAGTTTTATAAAATTTGGTTCACATAATCTCCCTGCAAAATGAAACAAAATGTCTTTTAAAAAAATAGGGGTCCATGCACTCGTTTTAAAATTAAATCAGTTTGAATGATAACAAGAGGCTTTCACAACGACAGCAAACCGGATTTATTAACATTTATTTGTGTCCTGGCAATATCACAAGAACCATTACTGATGAATGGTGAAAGTGAAAATCGTCAATATCAAATTTGACCTCCATTTTGTCATCAGTATCAACATATTAAAATTTGAAAAGCTTAGATTGAATGGTTCATGAGTAAATGCAACAACGTGAATGGAAACGCCATTTTACGATCTTTCAAGAACCATAACTCCTGAACGGTAAAAGTCAAAATCGTCATTATTGAACCTTGATCTCTATTTTGTCATCAGTAACAACATATTAAAATTTCAAAAGCTTTGGTTGAATGGTTCATGAGAAAATGCATGGACACGACGGGAAACACCATTTTTCAATCTTTCAAGAACCAGAACTCCTGAACGGTAAAAGTCAAAATCGTCATTATTGAACTTGACCTCCATTTTGTCATCAGTAACAGCATATTAAAATTTTGGAAGCTTTGGTAGAACAGTTCATGCATAAATGCACAGACACTACTGGAAACTCCATTTTTCAATCTTTCAAGAACCATAACTCCTGAACGGTAAAAGTCAAATTCGTCATTATTGAACTTGACCTCCATTCTGTCATTAGTAACAACATATTAAAATTTGGGAAGCTTTGGTAGAACAGTTCATGCATAAATGCACGGACATGACTGGAAACTCCATTTTTCAATCTTCAAGAACCATAACTCCTGAACGGTAAAAGTCAAAATCGCAATTATTGAACTTGACCTTTGTATAGTTGTCAGTAATAACATATTAAAATTTTAAAAGCTGGTTGAACGGTTCATGAGTTAATGTACGGACACCATTTGATTGCCACCCGCCCGCCCGACCGCTCGCCTGCGCGGCCGCCCGCCGTACATCGACATTTTTGTCACAAAAATCCGGTTAAAAATCAGTCGAAAAATGCATCTTTTTCCGGTATGTCACAGTTTGACGTCGTGAAAATAACATTTTACGTTGGCAACGTCATTACCTCCCCTGTAACTATATCGTATGCCTTTAAGTTAGAGAATGGAAAATAAAATTTCAATAATTGTTCCATTGATAAAGGGGCATAACTCTAGAATGGTTCAAGCGATGCTTTTGAAATTGGAACTTAATCTGTGTTTAGTGGTAATAAGCATTGCAATAAAATAACATTTAGCTGAGGCAAACTAAAGTTAATGAATGGAAACTAAAATTCAACAATTTTCCCATCCATAAAGGGGGATAATTGTGGAACGGTTAAAGTGATGCCACCAAATTTTAAACTTGATCTGTGTTTTGTTGTAATAAGCATTATGTATAAGTTTCATATGGTTAAGGTAAACTAAAGTTACAGAAAGGAAACCAACTTAGGAACATTTGTGCATGCGTATGTAAGTATGCACAAGGGTAATACTTTATGCCCCTCTGCTATGGCAGGGGCATAAAAATGCTAACAAACTTACAGCTTATTATTGTTAAGCTGCTGAACAAATATGAAGTCATTATGTTCAGTAATTCCTGAGAAAAGTGTGAGGAAAATAATTGTTGGAAGAACAGACAAGAGTGATTGCAATATAACTCTATGTAACACATTACAGTATCCCTTTCTGAAACTAATTTTTACCTTTGGTGAAAGTTTCAAGTCGAATCCTTTCATGGGCTGCATGTTGATCAATCAAACACAGCATTTCTTTATCACTGGAGCTGGTTTCTATAGATATAAACCATTTTTAAATTACTTTTTCTATTTATAGTATACAATTAATTCAGTATTTTTCTTAAAAGACCCTTGATATTGCTAACATATATACTGCCTATTTCAACTGACTTAACAAAACACTTATGCTTTTTTAATGACCTTGCCTTTCTATAGAGCCCTCACATAGTCTGTAATTATTAAGTGGTTGAACTTCCATCTTGAATTTGAAGTAGCAGATAACAATTTGTCTAGATCTTTAATAAAATAGTATGGAATTCATGTGTAAAATTTTTCATGTTAATATAGAAAATTATGTGTTTTAACATTTTAACAACTGTATTTTCTAAAAAAAACACAATTTTTTTATTTGATTCCTTTTTTCAACTTTGCCACATAAGGAGAGATAAATCAGTCAAAGTATTTTTTACAATAGAGAATTTCAAATTGTTTCCCTTGTTCTGCTACTCTATATTTATGGTAAAATGTGCATGCAAACAAGGCATTGTAGAGATTATAATAAAACAATGTGCTGTCATTAAAAATGTCTTACATTTTCTACATTGCTTTTAATATGCACATATTTTCTAATGTTACATGTATAACATACCGCCTATTTGCAACGAACATGCAATAAACTTCTTATCAACCTGTCCAAGTACCTGCAATATGTAAAATTTGTAGAACTTAGTTACAGTATATATACTTAATAATTGTATATGAGTTCAATACATATCAAATCAAATACTCACAACAACAAGTCAATACAAGATTTAATTTAATTATTTCATTTAAACTAAAATAGATTTCAATATACATTGTGTTACTACAACATCTTAATAAAGTAAAAGATTATAATTGTCTTGGTTCCCATACATCAAGAGCCTCATCAGTCATATTTGTCAGTCCATATCAATTTTGGGACATTCATAACATAGACAAATGTTCCAGATCCTTAGTTACATAAATTTTCTTTAACTTTCATTTACATATGTTTGTTTTTTTTCTTTTTGAAATCAGAGATTTGAGGTTTTTCGATGAACATTGAACAACAATTTGAAAACTTTCTTGAGCAATTATCATGTAAATAAATTAATGTGTCTACAGTCACGGTTGAAGAAAAGAAGGCAATTATTCTGTCATAATTTTTTTATTTGTTTTAGTTTTATTTTCAGTTTGAGAACAGAGCCATGCAATAAATCCTTCTCTGTAGATTATTCAGGTATACTTCGTTTTCATGTTGAAGTGGATTGTTGTCTGAAATTTTAGGTTGTTTTCTGGTGTTCATTTTGTTTATTTGGATATATTATGGTGCATTCTTTGAATATTTTCTTGATCATAAGAGTTACAAACATTTTACTAACTCCAAAAAAGAATGAATTCAAAATATAAACAAATGTCATATCACTGAAATATTTAAGGAATTATGACTCATGAAACCCTGTACCTAATTTAAAAAATTTAGAAGTTATTTGATCATTAAGCTAATTTACCTTAAAATTCTGTAACATATCCTTATCAAAGACACAAGGATTCAATGCTTGATGAGCTTTAGTACTTGCTCTGGTCATGTGACTTATCTGTGTTGTTGGCATGCTCTGTAATACAAAAAAAAAAAAACATATAGAGGAAACAAAATAAAGGCAGCCAGCTTATAAAATAACAAGAATGTGTCCCCAGTACACGAATGCCCCACTCGTACTATCATTTCCATGTTCAGTGGACCGTGAAATTTGGGTAAACCCTCTAATTTGGCATTAAAATTAAAAAGATCATATCATAGGGAACATGTATACTAAGTTTGAAGTCGATTGGACTCCAACTTCCTCAAAAACTACCTTGACCAAAAACTTTAACCTGAAGCGGGACAGACGGACAAACGAACGAACGGACGGACGAACGGACGCACAGACCAGAAATCACAATGCCCCTCTACTATCGTAGGTGGGGCATAAAAAGCAGTCTCAAGGGCTGGAAGCAGCATCCTCTGTAGTACCCCAACTGGACTATTGAGGAAAGAGGAAGTTTCTGCATGCAGAAGGTTTATATTGCCTCAAATACTGGGCTATTAAGAGTTGAGATAGTCTCAGATCTCAATTATGGAGCTCTCTGAAGATTGTTCTGATATAGACAGCTTTTACAAAATAGGGAGATACTGTAAACCAACTTATTTACGTGACTTTTGCGTGTAGAAAAGTTATGTGAATATAAATCATCGCAAATAAGTTAATCTTTATTAATCTACATCCATTAAAAAAAGAAAATGGTGAATTTTAAAAGCCACAAAATGGACTAGAATTGGTATAACGTGAAATAAAGTATCTGCAAAAATATTGACCTCAGTAATGACAAAACACAAATTTTTTAACTATAAATGAAACTGATTTAAACTACTTCTGAAACTGACTTGCTCACTTTTCAGATTTCGCAAATGCTAAAACCAAAACAAATTTAAAAATTTAAAAATCAAAATCTTATCAAGTGTATATCAAAAAATTTAGATCATCCTTCAATGTTTCAGCTGTATATAAAGGATGAAATAAATCAACATTTAATGGTATCAGTGAAGCTGAGATAAAACACAGCTAAAGAAATTCTAAGGTAAAGTCAATGCTTTGTATTCTATTTGGCCTTCTAACTTTAATTATCATTGATATTTATAAATCAACTGTTTACAAAATTAAAATAGTATATAACCTTAAGTTTATTAGCCCTAAAAATGCTCTTCAACTTCATACTTCATTCAACTTTTCAACCTTTATGATTCAAGTGTCTCTGGTGAATCTTTTGAAGATAAACTGTTATCCCAGAGATAAGTTCGCTTTTTTATAATTTCAATAATGCAAATGTTGAAACTATAATAGCAATACTTTTTTTTTTTAAAACATGTAAGTTATGCAAATATTCAAATTCAATGAACAAATGACTGAAGGTACAAGGCTAAACAATCCCCATGGAAATGAGATGTGCCAATGCTAATACAACTACATACCAAATACCATTGACCAATTATAAGTAGTTCCTCTTAAACAAACCTAAACATTTTTAAACACAAACTAATACATGTAAACTAAGCAAAATTTCAAAGTCAATAAACCATAACTGAGGGGGCAGGGTCAAATAATCTCCATGGTAATGAGATGTGCAAACGCAAATATAACTGCATACCAAATATCATTGACCTAATACTAATGGTTCCCCATACCCAACCTAATCACAAACTACTGTGAACCAACTTATTTTCGAAGGTACTATATTTCACGTTAAGTCCTTTGATGCCAATTTCATGACAATTTTCAAATTTACTTGATGTAATTCAATAAGGAAAGATCCAAATTTTACAAGTTTGCGACCATTTAAATTCACGTTATTTTTCTACTTGCGAATGTCACGAAAATTAGTTGGTTTACAGTAATACATGAAAACTAAGCGAAAGTTTCAGTAAAAAGACTATGACTGAGGGGGCCCTGGCCAAATAATCTCCATGGAAATGAGATATGCTTATGCTTATACAACTGCATACCAAGTATCATTGAATTACCACTAGTGGTTCACCATAAACTAGACCCAATCACAAACTAATACATTGTTGCCACCGCCACAAACAGTGTACCTATGTCTCACTTTTTTACTCTGTCAAGCGAGACAACAAAACATGCATCTGGTGTTGATGCTGAAAAAAATTACCTTTGCTGGCATATTAAAAACAGGATTTTCCCATTCCTTAAACAGATCCTCTACTTTACGGGTTTCTGAAAATAAAAGTAAAAATCAGTGTTAAATTTACATATTTTAGAGGATTTATCACCAATATGAAAACTTAATATAGTTCCTTTCCATTTGAGAAATAAAACCAACTGAAGTGAATAAGAAGTTTTTGTTTTAGAATTTCGGACTAACTATGAATTAATAACTAGAATGTGTGTTCAATCAACACTATGTCCTGATAGCAGTATCATAATTCCATTTTCAATGCGTAAAAACTCTTAACTTGCACAAATTATCAAAATTTCACACCATTATGAGCATGTGTAATAAGTTTCAAGTTGATATTGGTAAACTATCATAACCAAAAACTTAAATCTAATATGTGACGGTCTTATGAACAGATAGATGAACACACCTAAAAAAGTACAATTTGTGGTAATCTATAAATCCTTGATGAGCACGTTAGAATAATAGTATTTTCAACTTTAAAAGTCGAAATATATATGTGTCACAGATGATAGCAGATATGCTCCTTATATCGTAACTACAATGTTTCATTTTCACGAATGTGACCTGAGGGATTAGACTTATCATCGGTTTGTACTTAAATGAGCAACACGACAGCTGCCACATGTGGAGCAGCATCTGCTTACCCTTCCAAAGCACCCCCAGTTTTTGTGTTGCTTAGTCTTTATTTTTCTATGTTGTGTTTAGTGAACAATTGTTTTCCTGTTTGTCTTATTCCTTTTTAGCCATGGTGTTGACAGTTTTTTTGTTCAATTTATAAGTTTGAATGTCTCTCTGGTATCTTTTTGACCCTCTTTTTCAATAGGATACTTATTTTTCATAAATAATGTTCTATTTCTAATTGGTATAACTATACTTGTAGAAATGTTTAGGTAAGAAGTCATTCAAATTCTAAAGTCAATTTCGCCATTTAGTTAAACATGTGAATAATAAATTAAACAAGAATGTGTCCATAGTACACTGATGCCCCACTCACACTATCATTTTCTATGTTTAGTGGACCGTGAAATTGGGGTCAAAACTCTAATTTGGCATTTAAATTAGGAAGATCATATCATAGGGAACATGTGTTTTACGTTTCAAGTTGATTGGACTTCAACTTCATCAAAAACTACCTTGACCAAAAACTTTAACCTGAAACTTGTACTATCATTTTCTATGTTCAGTGGACCGTGAAATTGGGGTCAAAACTCTAATTTGGCATTAAAATTAGGAAGATCATATCATAGGGCACATTTGCACTAAGTTTTAAGTTGATTGGACTTCAACTTCATCAAAAACTACCTTGACCAAAAACTTTAACCTGAAGTGGAACGAAGGGCGAAGGGACGAAAGGACGAACAGACAAACGGACGTACAGACCAGAAAACATAATGCCCCTCTACTATCATAGGTGGGGCATAAAAACAATTTTATATACCATCACTAAATCAAAGCTTACCACCGTTAATCTGATCTGTATTCTTCCACTTAATGGAAGCTAGATCATCATCATCCTTAGATAAATGTTGATTCATCAAGCTCTTTAATGATTTACTGGATTCAGGAGATAGAGCTGGTATATTCCTTCCTTTATGTACAGGTGTGGACAGATTATCTGCAAAGAACATCATAACCAATATCAGTCTGCACAAAAACTTTTTCATCTACTAGTCCGGAAACTAAAAATCAAACCTTTACTTATATGAATATATATAACATCTTCATGCCTTATATATCATGTACTGTACTACGCCGCTAGATTAAAACTGACGAGGAAAGGTAACACACGGCCAGCGAAAGCTCTTTTTTTGAGAGCCCAGGTGGTCATGTGGTCTAGCGGGACGGCTGCAGTGCAGGCGATTTGGTGTCACGATATCACAGTAGCATGGGTTCGAATCCCGGCGAGGGAAGAACCAAAAATTTGCGAAAGCAAATTTACAGATCTAACATTGTTGGGTTGATGTTTAGACGAGTTGTATATATATATAGATTTTTTTTTTAATTTTCACATCTGAATCAATATTTACTAATCTGGGGCATCAAACTAGCGGCTAACAGTGCAGACTGAACCATTGTTACAATTTTTTTTAAATATTTCACAAAATCTTTTTTTCTTTCAGGATAAATTTTTCCTGTATATTTGACAATTTTTACTATCTTTTGGTTAGTACATGTATATAGATATAAGAATATATGCCTTTATATGGTATGAGTGTCAATGAGACAACTCTTCATCAAAGTCACAATAGATATGTGAAAGCTGTACCTGTTTGATGTTGAATACTATCCTCTGGAGGTGTCCATTCTGTTGATTTAACACTGTGTCCACTTCTTGTATTGACATACAATTTAGTCCCTGGAAAAGAAAAAAACATATTTCTTTATTCTGCAATAAACTTGCATAGAAAATAAAACATTTGGAATATTTATAAATAATGTTGAAGCCTTATTGCTATTAACCAATAATATCATTTAGTTACCCAGGATATTATTTTAAGAAAAGAAAAAAAAAATCCTCTTAGAACATTAAATTTATAATCAGTGATTGATCAATAAAATAAAACATAACTGTGGTCAACCAGAAAAATTGTCCTAATTTACAGATGCATAAGTGACTTATAAAATAATGAACAGCATTAAAGTTTCAGGTCCTCAATGTTTTCTTGTTTTTCAAAACTACAGACCTCATGCTTGTCATTAAAAGCTATGTCCTATGTGAATCTACATTTATTTCAATTTATATTTTTTTCAATAACCATCATATCACATGCTTACCAGACACTGGATCCCTCATTTCTATCCAGGTTTTACATTCTAACTGTACATTCCTGAGTTCTGAATCACCATCAGGAGAAAAACAATCTTCAGTGGTTCCTTTGGAACCTGGTGTAGTAACTAGATTAATTTGATCACTGTCAACTTTTGTTCCTTGGGTTTCAACTTCTTTCAATTCACTGTCTCCTTCAGGAGAAAATAGTTCTACATCTGATCTTACTGTTGACGATGGAGGTGGTGAATGGCATAGAATATTTTTGTCACTAATATTAATATCTTTACAATACCCATTATCTATATCTGACACTTCTTGTAATTCATCAGTTTCTGACATAATAATACCATGAGAATCAGTTTCGCTGCAATGCTGGTTTGGAACTTTGTGTCTGTTTTTAGCATTAGAATCAAACATTTCATCAGAACTTTTAGAAACCAAATAAGTTTTTTCTTTGATAGAATTTGAATTGAATGAACTGTGTTGGGGCTTGTAGTAACAACTTGTTGAGTTTGAACTTGATAATATTTCATTAGAAAAATCACAACGGTCTTGAATATTTGTCCCTGAATATTCCTTAGATATGTTATCATGGTCTAATAAATGGTTGTTTGTACTTGCAGGGGTTGATGTTTTTACCATGTCTAATGCAAACAATTTCTTTGGCATATAAACTGATGGCATTTCATGTTGATCTTTCATCAAATCTTCTGATTGTTCATATGGTCTACTCTCCACTGCCATACTATTTATTATACTAGATGTTTGGTGTGTTTTAATGAAGTAGTTGCTTGAACTAGAGTTTGTCTGACTTTCTTGTTCTACTATTGGTTTAGTTATTTCTGAATGCGGTCCACTGTTGTTTTGAGAGTCTTCCTCTGAGAGTGAAAATTCCTCCGTATCTATTATAGGTGAAAATCCTTCTGATAAACATGGTGAAACTGATATCTTTCTCTCAAAATGAGGAACAAATTTATGGAATTGAATATCAATTTCAATATCTTCATCATCTGTGATTTCCATTTCTTTGTAATTGTTGTCAATGCCACTATCTTCTAACACAACAAATTCCTGTGTTTGTCTGTAGAAGGGTTGAGATTCATCCACATCAGGCATGGATTCGTTGCATATCAATGAACTGTCTACTTCATAATCATAAGTTATTTTTGATTTTTTACACATAAATTGCATATAAACATCAAATGGCACATCATTGTTATCACAGATATGTTGATTATTACACGTTCGATGAACTTCCTGAGTTTCTGATTCTGCAACATCAAAATAAGACAAAAAACTGAGATTCTGATTTTTGGAGGCAAATTTGGAAACTGAATATATTTCATTGGTTTTTTTATTTGTTTCATAAATATCATGTTCTTCTGTATCAGATTCAATTTCCTTGTTTATAATATCCCTGTCTAAGCCCAGCCACTCAACTCTGCTTTTATTTTTCAAAGAAAAGTCTGTATCAGATAAATGGTCCCCACAGTGTGGGTTATGTACAGTCGCAATATGTGATGATGATGGTTGATTGCTACTGTCTTGATTAAAAGTGAAAGTTGATATTTGCCTGACTGACTGGTGCGGTGGTGAAGTTGTATAAAATAAATCATCATCAGTGGATTTCTGCTTAGTTTCTATTGTATTAATTCCTTGCTTGTCAGAATCACTGCCAGATGCTTGAAGGAATGGTGGAGATTGTGTTGTATTGAAACTTTGACTGCCTTCTGTTGGTAAAAATGAATGAACAGTTTGTATGAAACTATCAGAACTCATGAAAGACTTAGGTTTGCTATTTTTCTTCCCTGATATTGTTGTAAAGTTTTCATATTCTCTTGATGGTGAAAATTTAAATGTCTCTTGTGGAATATTCATTGAATTACTTCTGTTATTTGATTTTGAAATTATATTTTCAATTTCTGCAACACAGTTTTCAATGGACTCACATGCCTCTTCAATATCTATTGGACTTGACATGGAGAAATCTGTGCTGGTTGATGGTTGGAGTTCATGTTGGATTTCTTTATTTGTATCGGTATACTTCAAAGAAATTGCCTGATCATTTGATCTTTCCTCATCAACTCCTTTTCCATGAACAGGTTGGCATTGGAATTTTTCATGAGGTTTCAAAGAAGTCAAGTTAGAAACAGATGCTGACGAGTCACTTTTGCCATCTTCAACCAGGTTTTCAATGTCATGATGAGTTTGTTTAACATGTTTAATAGGTGTATTTTCCACAAAATGTCCAGGAGCAGGATCAGCATTAGTGACAATTCTTTCACTTTTGTCTTCACAATTTCTTGACAAAGTTCCTGACCTATCATTACCTTGTTGTGTATGATTTATTGGTTGGTTAGTAACTTGATCCACTTTTCTCACCTGACTTTGTGACCTAAATTTTTTTAGCACTTGAAGAGAATTTTCAGATATCTGACCTTTCACACTACCAGGTTCTTTACTTCTTAGCTTCCTTAGTCCTTGTAGTGAAGACGTGAAAACAGGTACATCGTTTTGCAGTTCTCCAAACTCAGTACAACAATTTTTGCTTTTGAAGTCTGGGTTTTCTAAAGTATCAGCTACAGTGACTCTTTGCTGTTCTTTTAACTTTGTAAATTTCTTTTGTTTTTCTTGCAGGCTCTTTGTTAATAAAGTACGATTTTCTGAACTTTTTCTTTTTCTGAGTTTAGATAAAGATGATACGTTAATTTTAGTTTCCCTTACTATAGGTGTATCAATACAAATAATGTTTTTCTTGACGGCCATTTTAACTCTTTGTTGGGTTGGTATTGGATCTTCACTTAAATCACCATCACTGCAGCTATCTTTTCTTTTTGACGTTGTGTTGTTCTTAATGGTTTCTTTACCCAAACGTATGCTTCCATTTCTATTTGATTTTATTTCTGTAGTTGGATTCAAAACAACAGGTCTGGGAGAACCTGGAGTTGTTACCTTCATTTGCTGATCTAAAGGAGTAAAAAGTTCATCATTTTTTAACATATCAATGGTATCATTTTTATCATTTGTATTTGATTCTTTTTCATCACTAGTTAAACCAGTGTCAGGACTTTCACTTAATGTACTAGATGAAACTATGTCAGATATTACTTTTCTTTTCACAATTTTTGAAAACAATCCATTTCTATCTTTTGTACTTATTTCAGGTTTAAATTTCAACCCAACAAAGTCTGTCTTTGATGTTATTTCTTTTCCATTTTTGTCGTCCAAAGTGTCTTTAGGATCCTTCTTCACAAAATTTTCTGCAAGAACCCCTAAGTGAAGACTGTGCTTCTTTAGAAAATCTGTCACAGTTTTCTCTAAGCAATGCTGAAGTAATTCAAAGTTTTTGAATTCAACAAGGGTTTTGGCTGGTTCAAATGTTATGTCATATTCTTTATATGGACAGGTAACATTTAATATGTAAATACCATGTTGATCAGTAGTCTTAGTTGGGCTTGTATTCATAATGTGACCCCTGAATTTGTTAGTTGATAGCTCAAGTTTCCTTCTCAATATCAATGACTTTGATAGTTGATGATTAACAACTTTATGTAATTTTGTTTTCAGAACATTTCTCCCATTTATGTAAATAAACTGATAATCCTTTTTATTGGCACCTTTTTTACCTATGTATCCCTCTATAGCAAAATCAGCCTCTTTCCCACAAACATCTGTCAGACTTTTAGATTTACCAGGTCCAAACAGATAAGTGAATGTATTCAAAATATTATTTGTTTTATGAGTTTGTAAAACCACATGACCAGACACATCATTTCGTAACGACAAAGAAATAGATGGTTTGATAAGAGCAATACTCTCAACTTTCTGACGAATCTTTTCCAGGTCTAAGGCTGGATTACAACATTTCTTTCTAACTGGTAAGTTGTAGAACAGATCATGTACTGTAACAGTAGTTCCTGCACTTGATCTGGGAACAGTAGAATCAGAGATTGACAGTGGTCTCCCTTGTTGAAATATTTTACAGAAAGTATGTGTACTGGTTTGTGAGCGAGAGTTGATCTCTAATATACTAGTAATATCTCGAAGACTGGCCAAGGCTTCCCCTCTGTACCCATAGTAATGTAAATTTTCTAAATCACTTACTTCATGGCATTTACTTGTCGAATACCTGAAAGAATTTGAAAACATATAACCAAAAAAGAATTGTTTTATTATTTTCAAGTCCATGTAGTAAATATGTATACATCTCAATAGTAAATACAATTGTTTATATTTAATATAAATACATGTGTGTTTTAATAAACTTGTGAAAGTCTAGGACTAGGATATCAATCAAATTTATAATGTACTTAAAAAAAACAGTTGATTGATGAATTCTAAAAATATTTACTTTATTTAGTTACAACATTCATACAGTTATTAGTTATTTGCCATTAAGGGATATTTTGTCAGACTCCCATGATTATTTATGAGTCTTACTTCCACCTACATCAAATTTATGACTTCCCAAAAATTGCAACTAAATTGTAGTGGTTAACACATTTTATCATGAAAACAGACTTATCATTCACCATGTTCACAGTAGAGATTCTTGTTGAAAGAAAATTTAAAATATTATTTTTTGAAGGATGCGTAGTATACATCTATGAGACAGCAAACTATTTTAAATAACAAAAATATCTGAAAATAAAGAGGGTAAAAATCTTTTATCAATTTTATCTATTCTTTTCTTTTTACATATATATTATGAGGTGGCTGTCTCATAGATCGCACAACATCTCATCTTATTCATATATACAAAAAATTATAATGCAGAATTCTTCTATCTTTATGAATAAAAGGGATAGTATTCATGATTTTTTTTATCTGAGATATTAATAATACTTTAATGAATTATTGTATATGATCACTACCTTTCACCAACAACCTGCAGATCATCTTGTCGTATTCCTTTACCATTATCTACCACTTGAATTTTAAAGCATGGTAGGTCTACTCTAATGGCCACACAAGTGGCACCTGCATCTAAAGCATTGACCACTAACTCCTCAACGCACTGGGCAACATTTGTAATTGCCACTCCTGTCCTCAGTAATGACCTAACATCAGCTGGTAAACTTGCTATTCTATCCCCCATACATCTACTGGAACAACTGAAAATATAGAAGAAGCAAATAATAAAAAAAAATGTTAATATTTAAAGCCTTAAGCATGTTTAGTAAAATTTATTACAGGTAATTGGTTATTTTACCAGCAGCAGCAATGTTAGTGAATTTGTTATTTTGCAGGTTCTTTGTAAAGAGTGTTTACCTGTTTACTTTGAAGATGATTTACAACATTAAAACCATGTAGTGGCAGGACAAATAGCTACAAAGTCACCCAACAAACATTTCAATCTAATATTCCTGAACATTCATTCTCTATTAGAATTGCTAAAACCTTGAACAAGCTACCAGATAAATAACTAAAGCCCCTTCAATAAATACCTTCAAAAAACAACTACATAAATATTGGTCTGACGAAGAGGTGTATTAAAATGACTTATTACTATAGAGCAGAAATAAGGACAAAATGGTAATAGAAATAACTAAAATTTAGATCAAGTCTGGTGAAGAAGAACCTCAAAGAAACTAAATATTACAAGTAAGTAATCAATGTAGTTGAATTTATTTCTAAAATAAGTCAAAGTCTAATGCTTCACTAAGATTCAGATTCCTTATTAAGATAACTAATAGAACATAAGTGTTCACCATTACAAATCATATGGTAATATATATAACAACATTTCAAAGTTTTAAATGTAGTATACCAGAGACATATATATATATATAATAAATTAACAAGTTGTTGTGTTGTTGTAACAAATTCTCACTTCCTGTTATCTAAATTGTCCCATATACACTGATTTAAGACATGAACTATTAGCTTCTGTTTCAGTTCTTCCTGTCCAACTTGGTTGACACAAAAATTTTGCTTTTTGGATCAACAGTACTTTAATACGGATGAGCAAAATAGTCATTTATTTAGTTTGGTGCAAAAAAGAATGACATTGACGAAATGGGAAAATTTGTGCCTGAAGTAAAAAAGATTACTTGTAACTTATTAGACATTCCATAAATAAAACTTGATGGATTTTTTTTCACAGTATCTTATACAATTTTACTAACTGGTTGATGAGTTCTATTCAGACAAAAACAATTTTTATAATTAATTATTTACTGCGACTTTTGTGTTTCCAATCCATCCTTGGTAGACAAAATAATTACGATTGACATTCTTGGGTAGGATTGCTAGAGGGAAGATTCCGACAATAAAGGTAGGCCTGTTAGGGACGACATCAAAAGATCGATGTAGGATAAAAAACTTAAATCGAATAGTTTGGGGGTGGGGGTCAACATTGCTGCAAGTTTTGTTAATCTAAAATCGATTTTACATATATCCATATAGGTAAATCAATTTTTCCCAAATTAAGTTAAGAAGGGGGGTAGGGGGTCAGCGAAAAAACTATGTGAATTAAGTTTTTTATCCTACATTGAACTTTTGATGTCGTCCCTTATACACCATTGTGAAGATAAATCAATTTAGATTTAACATTTGTTTAAGTTTTAGTGGCTGTGATGGCTGGTCACAAAAAGGTCAAATAGCGATAAGCAATGATAAGGTGTATATATAACCATAGTCCAAGATTACTCTGACGTCATCATGTACCACGTTAATAGGAATCAATATTTTAGATCAGCTTATATTGGAACTTCAAGAACAACATGGGGCCAGATATTTACAGAACGCAGCATTGACAACTCGGAACTCCATGGTCATATGCATCATGTGCATTATGGTACAAGATATTTTGTTGCATATCAATGAGAGAAAAAGAATTGTCCAAAAATTACAACCAAGTTTATGATGATGCCCTTTTCCAACCGGTTTCATATAGTTTTTAAGAATAGGCCAGTTCCGTGATAAGGTTTTCAGACGAATCTGTCATGTTACTTTCATCACCATGTGACAAAAATGTATGCATAGAAATTTCCAATACATGTTGAGCAAACGAGTGAAAAAGTTTTATTTCATACTGCACAAAATATTTGGGAAATTAAAATCTAAAACGATGGTCACCTTCCCTCAGTCATAAGACCATCACGGTTATTAGTCCGAGATTACTCTGACGTCCAACGGCTGTTTTGCCAGACAAGCTGGGGCCGTGGGACGTCAGAGCTCGTCCAATATCAAAAAGTGGATATTTGCCCACCCAAAATAGATGCGCTGCTTCATCGCTTCTGGTGTCTTTCACTTTCAAATGGACGTCAAGTTACGAGAGAGACACACTCAGAGTTCGTGGCCTCGAGACTCAAATATGCAAATATTTATATTTTTTCACCTCCTTTGTAGGAGATCGATGTTTAACATTTAGAAGCCAACCACGATTTTTCACCTCCTTTACAGGAGATCGGTATTCAGCATTTAGTTCCGACCACGATAACAATCGGAAGCTCTCGGACATGTAGATAACTAACATCGTAAATGAACGAAGTTACATTATGGTCATTTGCACTGTTTTCTTGTGGTCGTTTGATAATCTTTGAAAATGAAAGTCAAAATGCAGAAATCGATGGGTCTCTGTGAAAACTGTTAAAATATAGAAAAATAAAGGTTGGCAGGTAGGTGAAACTTACATAAATGAAGAGATAAATGAAAAATGAACAGATTGATTCCCGATTTATATAATTCCAAGGCCCTCAATCGGCACCAGATACGAAGAAGAAGCGCATCTATTTTGGGTGGGCAAATATCCACTTTTTGATATGGGACGAGCTCTGACGTCCCACGGCCCCATCTTGTCTGGCAAAACAGCCGTTGGACGTCAGAGTAATCTCGGACTACACGGTTATGTACTTACAGAACATTAATTATTTCTATACTACCCTAAAGAATGACGATTATGAAAGTGCTGGAATCTTTTAAAAGAGCAAGGATACAGGCGTGCCTTTTATTTGGTAAACTGTTTTTTTAAGGGTTCGTATGGATATTAAACCCGGCAATTGTAACAAGCCCCTGTGTGTGAACTAAATAATTTCGACATTGTATTTTGTAATATTTGTTGTTGACATGCCATTAAATGACCAGTGAATTGATTTTCATAAATGTTGATGTGTTTAAATATAGGTTTAGAGAAAGGAAACAGTTACAAATTATTTACACACATTCAATAAATAGCATTAGGCAGCATTTGAGTTCATTTATGCTGATTCAAATGTTTTGCTGTCTGCTAGAAAAACCGGAAGTAGTGCGTCTCTCGCTAATGAGATTATGCTTTTCCATAATAATTTCCATATATCTATTTATGTTATCTTGGTCTTCTTTTATTTACAAAAAGTATTTTTTAACATGTCTTATAATTTAATGCTTTTAAAGAAAAAAAATAAATACATTTGACCTTTGACATTGTAGTTGCCTAGGACTTGTAAACAATATGGCGACCACCATATGATCTCGATCATTCTTGCAGATCATAGATTTCTGTGGTGTCACATAAAAAAACGCAGGTGAGTATTATGGCACCTCAAATTTATGACTAATCAATTGCTAATTTAATTTACCAACTGTATGAATTATGTTTCCTTTGTTCTATAATGAAGTTCAGAACATCTTTTTCATTTTATCATGTTATTCTATTTTTACACTACTCACTAGTCACTATATAGTAGTAGTATTCTGATTAAACTGCCGGCTTTCATTAACACTAAGGGACCTGGACCATGCAGGGTTCCGCTAAACTATTCCTTGCTCTAAACATAACTCTTAACCATACCTATCCCTAAATTACACGGCCTAAATCATATACTCCTATATATAAATTACACGGCCTAAATTAGGCCGATATGTATTTATTGTTAATCCTTGGCCTTGGGTTCAATACAGCAGAAGTCTCTGACTAAAGTAAATGGAGCTAAACAGGTCATATTTGTCCTAGGTACGGTATAAACATTATTGTAACATTCATACTTAATAGGTTCCTTATCCATCTTACCCATTACTATAAGTGTCCAACATAACATTTTTTGTTATATTTAAAGTACCAAAAGCTTTTGTAATTTATAATTAATTTACTATAAATTCCTGGTAAGCTGTTCAATCATTTTTGTCAGATTACTTTTGTTACAACCACCATAATGATGGAGATGCAGATGCTAGTATAGTGAAGCTACATGTAGTGTGGATTCGGAATCATCAACATACATTTTGTACCAAAAGACAATGAAAACAAAAGCTTGATATTTAATCTGGGTATCTCAGGATTAAAATTGTGGATGGACTTAAATACCCTTAAAAAAATATTCAGTATGGGTACTTTTCCTAATTAACATAAAATGTATGTAGAAAAGATATATCTTATAGTACCCAAGACAGAAACCTGCTCAGCATAAGAGATAGCCATACTATATTGGGTTTTACTCTACTGAGCATTACAACATTTTTTTAAGATCATATACTCATATATACATGTATATGCCACTGCCAACTGGGCAATTTTTTTTTATACAACTGTAGGATCTTATATATGTTATTACAAAAATTAACCAAAACCCCAGAAAAAATTATAAAATTTTGTCAAATGATTGCAGTTTACATTCAACAGAAAGATTTTTATATCTGCCTTTTCTAATTATGTTTTACATAGAACAAATTGCTTTATTTGATTGTGCCTTTTTAGCCATTAAAAACTTCTTGTTCCACTGAATGAGATACTATGATATGAAAAATCATTGGCAATTTATAGTTCAATGTTGTTACATTTTCACTAGTAGACATACTTTAAATGTGCACATGATGTTGTTGTTATTTTTGTTTTCATATATTCATACATATGTACTAGATGAACAAATATATAACACAAAAATACAGTCATGACAGTTGTATTAAACTGTCAACATTTTTGTTATCTGCTAAAACAATATTGCACCATGTTGGATCTCATTTAATTTTCATAGTGTAAACATTCTGATCTCTATCTATTAAATATAAGTTTAATTCAATTTATTGTCTTACTATAACAACACAATTTGTATAGATTAATTGTGCAGTGTTTTAAATGTTGTTTGTGTCACTTCATCACTAATTTAATTACACATAATTTTTGTTGTGATGTTTCAACATGATTGGAATATTTTGAAGGCTTAATTTTTCAGTATGATCACGAGTTAATTGACACTTAATCAAGCATCAAAAATCAGTTTGGTGATGAACATGCACATATTATAATTTTAGTGTGATAAGATTTGAAAATGGCACTGTTGATGCCACTTGGACTAAACTATCCAAATGGATTAATTAATAGTAAGTCATTTTGTTTATTATAAGTATTTAAAGAACCAGTGTATATTGACTCATATATAACTACCAAAATCCACCTCTTAAGCTTTTGAAAACGATTTTTACATTATGACTCATAATTACTTAAGAAGTTTTATTCCTCATGACCAAACATTTTTAAAGTTGTTGAGTAAACATGTTTCAAAACATTACAGTTACTATTTTGATTCATTTTTTCTTTAAATGAAATGAGGACTAGGTAATTGTATTGATATGAATGATAAAAAGTTAGCTATTCAACAACTGACATATTGTTACATTGACATTGTATGTCTATTTAAACTGAAAATATGGATATTTGTTTGACATAGATCTTGTCATTTATTAAAATATTTATATTTCATTATACATTGTTCAAGACTTATTGAAATCCAAGAGGACAGAAGAGATTTGTTTCATTCATTCAAATTTATTTATTACTTATTCCAAAAAAAATTCGAATGTTTACTAATTAGATCAGAGAACTAGGGATGACAAAAGTACTAAACTTTAAGGCAACAGATACAAAAAAAGGCAAGTAAAGCCTATCTATATCAACTGATAATTCACTACTTTATAAGACCTATTTGGACTCAAAGTATGAAGAAAAATGGTTTATCAGATATCCTCGTTGGTACAAGTATTATTAATGGTTTGAATAGACAAAGTTGTATTATGATTATTGTAGTACGTTAATTTAGAATGAATTTATTTATACAGTTCAAGTACATGTACCAATAACTTGTCATGTTGCTGTAGTTTGTTGAAAATCGTCAAAAATATAATAAAATCAGAAAACCGTCGTTATTGAGATAGAAAAGAACATGTTCACTCCAAGTAGGAATCAAATGTGGTGTAAACATTTACACTGAAAGTTTGCTTGGAATTTTACTGTGACATCATACTTGAGTTTCAAGTATAATTTCATTGTCTTCGGCATCCCCGGATGACTCCACTTGACGTTTTTCTAGTAACTTAAATTACGACACCGTTTTAATGAAGTCTCTTCTTTGTTTAAAATTTTTACGGTGTTGTTTGGTTGTACAGTCTCATTTTAATATTCCCTGTATCTCTTTTTTGTTAATCGTTTCAAACTATCGACTATCATCTTTTAATTGTGATTAAATTCGTACAGAACTTATTTAGCTGTCAACTGATCGCGTTTTTATGTACGGCTAGAAAGCTTTCATTTCCGCTGACCGACATTTGTTTGTACCAATGCATTTTATTTTGGTAAAATTAGGGATCTTTTCACCTGAGCAGATTTTAACAGAATGTTCACTCGATTTCTGATTAAAACCTGGGACTTTTGTACCGTTTTTATACTGTTGGTATATAGTCAATGACTTAAATACAGCAAGTAACTATAACCTTGACAAAGAAATATTCTTCCTCTGTAGATATATATTCATTTAGGATTTTCGCTTTCTACGAATTAAGAATCAAATTAGTTTAAAGAGTAACAATCGGATCACATAAGCTTAAGAAAGTTAACCTCTGTTAAAAATCACGTCACCAAGAACTTCAATAATATTTCTTCTTTTGAAATCTGTTTTCAAAGGTAAGATTTATCCCTTCCTAAAAGGAATTCTTTTGCATCTATATTAGCCTTACTTTTTTATGAAACACAATTGAAACAATACGTTTAAATCAGTAAACTTTAATTATTTTAAGAAGTTATAATTAGGATTATGTGTGTTATGCGGAGAAAAGTTGTGCTCTAAATTTTAAGTATATTGCCTCCGATATTTTTCTACAGTTTTTCGTAAACTAGCAGTATCAATCTTAGATGAGTACACGTATATTCATAGATGTGTGACAATGGATGTGTACTTTCTCATCGCTTATTTAACAAATTGGTCTGTTATATTCAATGAATCACCACATTTACAAAATAAAGGTCAACTCCGATCTGCACTACATTTTCCTCTGAAATATCTATAATGACCCCTCATCCCAAATCTCACTGCTCCATCAATTTAGTTGGTAATTAAAAGACGCAATCAATGTTCAGTTACGTCCTAATAAAACTGCAATATTAAAGCAAAGTTATATTTATTAGGAGTTTGGGAAAAGTATCATCGATTTTCATGCAATCTAAAGACCTCAAAGCGACGTATGGTTGCTCTCTTGTGCTTTACATTAATGAGGTAACCATGAACCTGATGTTTTTTTACTAGTAAATCTAGCAAAGACAACACGAAGTTATCTATCTAAGGCAACAGTAACATTTAACCATTAGTAGTAAAACGGCGATCTTCTTCAGGCAACATGAGGATAACATATATGCCCACAACGCAGCGTGCTTAATTAGTTATCAAAGGTACCAGGATTATAATTTAGTACGCCAAACGCGCGTTTCGTCTACATAAGACTCATCAGTGACGCTCATATCAAAATATTTATAAAGCCAAACAAGTACAAAGTTGAAGAGCATTGAGGATCCAAAATTCCAAAAAGTTGTGCCAAATACTTAAAAGTGATTTACGAAGTAGAAGCCAACATGAGGATTCCCAATTAAGGCTTCAAGAGGATTGCATCCTTTACAGCAAGACAACACGGTGTTTTCTTATTAAGACAACATGATTTTATATTAGATAGACAATATGATGATCTCGGAGACAACATGCTGATTTTTAAACTAGAGTTAGGCCCACAAGAGAATTTCTAATGAAGGCAATGCGCATTTTATATCTAGTGGTAGGCACACAAGACAATCCCCAATGAAAGCAACGTGAAAAGTTTATAATTTGAAGTAAGGCAATACAAGGATATCTACTTAGGCAACATGCTGAGGATTTTATTATTGGAAGAAAGGCAACTTGAGAATATCTTATAAGGGTCACGCTTCCCTTCATTCTTCTTTCGTTTCTTTATTGGATTTTTTTTATGTTTACATTAAATATAAGATTATTTACTACCGATTACCCGTACTGTATATATAGCAACTGGATTATGCACATATGTAATCGCCAATAATATAAATCGCGGGATTTCATATATATAAGTAACAGTGCACTTTATAAGTGACACATAAGATTTAGACTAATCCATGTATTGACAAATTTTATTGATCAAATCTACAGTGTCCGAAACTGAGGTAAGACGAACACAAATGGGCTCCGCGATCTTTCGGATTTTGAAAAAAAAGCAAACTTTGCATTCTATTAGGGGATTTAGGAAACAATTTTATTAGTGAAAATTATTAATAAACACTTTTTTTTACTTGAAATTTGTTTAACTAGTCAAAATATATGGTTGTAAATGTATAGCACGTTGGTATATAAAAACAGTATATCTTTAAATAAAGATTTCGAAACTAATTTTCAGCGCTATTTTGAAGATTTTTTTCTGTAAAATTAAAATAATTAAATCACTGCATGACTTATTTTCGACAATTACTGTTGTGCCTTTAGTTTTACAATTTATTATTTTTGGTAACATAAGGTCAATCAACTACTTCAAATATATATCCCGAGTCACAATAGCACATATTTAAAAAGAAAGAAAAGTAATGTAGCAAGAAGGTTTTCGAGAAATCGATGTTTGAAGTGAAATTATTGAAAACTCGCTGTAATATATACATATTATTATTTATACTTATATAACTGCGGTATTTTTTGCATTTATTCCATTTGTTATAGATGAAAACACAATTTTAATAAAACCTTCACATATTACATTATAACTTCATACAATTTTATCAACGCATGCGTGTATCTCATTTTAATAAACGTAACATATTCCATTTTGATAAAAGCTTTTTTGATAAAGTTACAAATATCATTATGACAAAAGTTACACATAACATTTGGCTAATAAAACATAAAGTTCAGTATGCTCTAGTTGCATCTAAATTCCCTCCAATCTCTCATTTAAGAATCTCTTACCTTTATGTAACTTCTGAGTATATAAATACATGTATCGTTGGACTAAATATAATATACAAACTTATCGCAGTTATTTGTTTCTTTTGTTGGTGTTCTAAGAAATAATCGAACTTGCATTACGATTGTAATATAGAACTGAAGCTTTTCTGGAAATTGAATTTCTTTTTTAATCTCGAAATAAAGATATGTATAATTATATAAGTTATAGTGAAACAAGCTATTATACAGCTGTTGCAAGGTTCCTGGATGGAACCATGGTGGTTTAACCGTACTTAACCAGTAACGCTCATGTTAAATAGTACTTTTAAAAGCATTTAGAGCACACCATGCACTATAATGCGAAGACATTCAATGAACAAAACTTCTAATAGCCAAGCTCAACACAAATTTACTGAATCTAAATACTATAAGATTCCAGTCGAAAAACAGTGACCTGTTAACTTTAAATCTGATTTGATAAGAACTGCTCTTTTAGTTATTTTTAGTTTTCCATTACGACAAAGTTCCGCTAAATATATTTTTATTACACTAAACCCAAGATAAATTAAGAATAAAATGTAAATAAGCTCCTTACATTTTATTTTAATGATTGAATTGTCGTTACATTTATGTCAATATGATATATATGACAGTTCTGCAGCATCATGATAAGCATAATTGTATTGCAACACTGCTCTAATGAAGAAAAAAACTTTTAACGCTACTTTTAGATTAGGTATGAATATAAATCAATAATAACTCTACATCTGTAGCTCTTCATAAGAACATCCATTTTATTTAAATATGGAATGGTTGCTTTGTTTTGGTATTCATTTTTAGCATGGACCACACCAATAGCTCTAGAGGTAAATCGTCGTTTCAAACATTTTACAGGTACGCAACGTAACACGTGTAAAAAAAACCTGGTAACAATTTTAATTAAATTCATTATGAACGACCGTTAAAGTGGCATCTCGACCTAAACATGGAACCTTTCGTGTGAATTTAATCAGAAGATTGTATGAATAATGCATGTGGAATGGTGCCAGTTTTTATTAGATCTTTAACAAAAATTCCTTATCCGATACCTACAATTACTTACATTTATTACTTTGTACGAAAATCAATATCTGAACGGAAATAATTTTTATGTCGATCCTTGGAGGAAAATAGTTAAACATGGTTAATGGTATTGAGCATGCATTATTCACACTACGTCACTATGGTAACATGTAAATATTTCGTAAATTTAATGTCATAAAAATTGGAACTTAGTACAAAGTTCATTAAACCTATCCTTTTTCTTAGCTAGAGTTTCAGTGATTGCTTCTGTATTAATTAAGAGTTTTGTTGGAATAGTTGCACTTAGGATATTTCAATAAGAGCAAAATGATGGATTATCGGTCGACTAAAAGTTACAATTTTGATTTAAACCAATTTTATTTTGCAGAAACTTTATTAAACAACAAAGCACAGATGAGTAGATCAGTCGTAGAACGCCCTCCTGCTTACAGAGGTCCGTCAAAAATACCAAGATTTGCCCATGCCCGACAACCATTGCCAGGCATTGAGATGGAAAATGTGAATAACAGTGCCAAAAGGCCGTCAAAACTTATGCAACTTAAGACGGATTATCACGATAGAATTATGCGAGAGAAAGAAGAGAAAATGGTCAGATTGTACGAGGATAATCAAAAAAGAACTTTAGAAAGAGTAAATTCGAAAGGAGTGGTCAGAGATTTCTTCCGTGAACGCCACGAAATTGAAAGAGGAAACGGCATTGCAACTCAAATTCCAACTATTAATCAACATTTCAAACAAAAACGAAGTGAACAGAAATACGGGGAAACAGATTTCTTCGAAAAAAGAAAAGTACCTAATGAAGTAAAACGAGGTGGATACGGCTATCGTAATGCCATGGGCCGTGATAAAGCTAATCCTCTGGCACCAATCGACAGAAACAATGCGTCACCGCCGATTACAAGGAAACCTCAAATTCATGGAAGACCTTGGACTAAAGAGGACAAAAAACCTAAAGCCAATGACGAATCTGTCCCAAAAAGTGCACCAGCTCCCTACGGGATTAACTCTGGGGTCGAATTGTACGGTCCAGTTACTCAGTCACCTAGTGACGATACACCACCGCCCAACTTGTCACAACTGAAAAAGTTACAGAAACAGAAGATAAAAACAAACAGATCAAATATGTCACCTTCAACACAAAGATCTAAAATGACTGACTTCCAGAAATGGCAAGTAGAACAAGATGAATCGAGAAACGAAAGACTGAAAAAGCACAGTCGTATGCAAAACGATAGCGATGAAGAAAACATTCATGAAGGCGATGATGATGAAATTTTGTCCAAGCAACAAGAACTGATGGAAAAGATTCAGAGACAGAAAGACGAATTAGAGAGAATGAGAAGAGAAAGAGAGCAAGAAGAAGAAATGGTGAGTAGAAATCGTGGCTTCATAGCAAGACTTGATCTAAAATTGAAGACACTGCATAGAGGTTCAACAAGTTTAGTTCATAGTGTTTAACCTTATACTTTCAAATTTCATAGACGTTTTCAAATACAAAATGAATAATTATAATCGCCTACTAGTACTAGTATGTAATTTTGTTAACTCTTGATTGGAAGTAGGAAACAGATTACTGTAGCATTGCCATTGCTAAAGTTTGCTTAATTTGTTCATATTTTTGGTTTTAGAATATTAGAAGATGTTAAATTAGCTATATTCCATGCATTCATGACAACAAAAGGCATTTTATAAATCAAGAGAAAAAAATAAAAACTTACCACTAATTTATTTTGCACTAGTTAATCTCTTTTTAAACTTGTTATTTAGGAGAAAAAAGAAATGGAAAAACGAAAACGCAAAGAAGAGGAAAGAAGAAAGAAAGCAAAGGAAGATGCAGAACGTAAGAGAAAGGAAGACGAAGAACAAAGAAGACAAGAAGAAGATGAAATAACAACACAAGCGCGAAAAAGACGCGAGGAGGAAGCACAAAGAAGACTTGAAGCAGAATCAAGAATGATGACTAACAGAACAAACCGAACACATAAAAGTGATGTTAGTTATCGTGATACCTACAGAGACAATATGGACGACGACTTTGTTCGATCTGACAGTAGACATAGGGTTGCACCTACTCCCCCAAAACATCCAAAGCCAGTCAAAGTGAAACGGCCTTCAGGAAATCCCAAAAGTACTCAGCCTCACTATGAACGAGAATCAACTCCTCCTAAAGACTTTAAAGTTGACATCAGTATGTATGCTGATGCTGCTAATGTTGACGGTGCATATGAAAGTTCTAGAGTCAAACTTGTTCCATGTTCCAAATGTGGAAGAAAGTTTGCTGCTGACAGAGTTCAAAGACATATGAACTCTTGTGACAATTTAACTAAGAAAAGAAAGATTCTTGATCCAACAAAATTACGAACAGCTGGAACAGATATGGAAAAATATGTCAAGAATCCTAAAATGAGGTCAAAGACACCACCTGTAAGTATATGCCAACATTCATTGTAATATCTGAAAGGTGTAAATTTTAACTTCATTGGCTTAAATTTCCCCTGCATCATATAAACTGCAACAATTTTTTTAAGCATATATTTTCCATCTAAAGAGGGAGTATAGGAAAATGTACCCAGGTAACTTTTAAAATAGGCTAAAAAAAATCAGTATTGCTTCAAACAATTAAAAAAGTATACAATTCATTTGCGGTGATTATCTAGAGCCATGTCTCCTTTATATAAACACAAGATTTCCCCATAGTTATATGCAAGACATTTTGTATATACATATTTTTCTTTTACTTGAATTTTCAGTATAGTAGCAGGGTAGGTTGCGTGTTTGATGCTTATTTTGTGGCAACTGCAGACGTATTTGTTGCTTTATGTAATGTACAACAATGTAACAGTAACCCTTTTAATAAAAATTGGCATGTTTGTTACATACATGTATATGTTTTGAGAAATAAGCCCTTATACATATACATATGTTTTGTAATGCAATCCCCATACATGGGTATAGGTTCCTTTTTTAAATAGACATGTTTTTTTCGAAACACATGCTGCATTATATTGGTAAACATTTAAAACACTGACTAGCCAGTTTTTACGTCAGGGCAGTAGAAGCTGGGACAATTTCTTTAAAAAACCACATTGCCACTTAAATACATATTCAGTTATCCTTAGTGAGCATTTTCAAATCAATTATAACATGGGAAAGGAACAAAAATATGTGTTATAACTAATAGCTATTTTTTTTTATATATTTTAATCAACTGGTCTATGCCAATAGCATGAATAACAAACAAATAGAGTAATTTTAATCAATGTTGTGCCATCTGATCTTTCGATGCTCGATGCGCTTTTCTGTGTTAATGATCGTTACTGGAAATGATCATAATTCAAAAGTTGTAGGAACAACCGATTGCAAATAAATACGTGTCTGTGCTCTTTGTTTGACGTTTATCTCGGGGACCAAGAGTAATTCAGTAGTGGTATCGACCAAGTTGCAAATAACAGCGAAACGTATCGAATTTGCGTTTTGTGCATATTTTTTAATGGAACAATTGTTCTTCGAATCCCGTCTGTGTCACACCAATTTATTTAAAAATTGGTACTTACTTCAAGCACGTGGTATTGGCAAAGACTGGTGTGCTCGGGATCAGAATAATGTCTGAATAGAATGATGTATCTTCAGTGGACTGTTAACGTGTCACTGCTAGTTTGTTACAAATTCATTTCCCTGTGTCGGTCAAGTACATATGATAAAGCAGGGTATATTCGTGGCCGTCCATCTAACTTTGCATGGTATATTTTCTAGGGTGTTAAAAGCCACTAATCGAGCAATAACACGTTTTTAATGCTTACCAAATTGTTAAATTTTTGTCAATATTTATGTTACGTGTCAATATAAACAAAGACTTACAGGTGTATACTATTTTATAATAACACTGAGTTATCTGCGTACGTGGTTTTTGTTGTGCCAAGAAAGCGACAAAGAACATTAAACGACTATAATTATAATACATCAGGGTCTGCTTTTGGTTGAGTCACATAACTAAGTATTTTTAATTACAAATACATAAGGGGAATTTCCTTGCTTGACACAAAAGTTTAATTAAAATGGAATTAAGATATTCTCGAAGACCCGATTAGCCCAATTTTTCAAGTATTAATAATAAGATATTGGCACCGTTTTCGCATAACTTGCAAAATGAAAAATATATTTATGAAACGTTCTTAAATTTATTTTTTTTGCAACTTGATAACTAAGTTTGATTTGAATTTAGGCCAACAATGTTGGAACTGAATCAATCACATGCAAATTTTCATTGATTCTTTGACAGTGTTTTAACTTTAGCTGTTCAGACGTAGCCGTAATGAACCTGGCCTTATTAAGAGATAATGCCTTTGCTACTCCTCGTGCAATAAGTTCCCGTACTGGGAAGGTATAGATATAATAGATGATAAGAAACTGGAAAGAACATTCACATTCAAGTAGGCGACAGATAAACAACAAAGGTTTCAAGAGTGGATCGAGAGGAACGAAGGATGGAAATTTTGGCTATAATATTTCATATATTAAACTGATTTGATATTTTTATTTTATTTATGTTTAATTTCAGAAAAAGAAGAAAGACTGGAGAAAACAACACGAAAGCTTCATCGAGAATCTAAGATATGCCAAGAAGGTTTCAGAGATGGAGAAAACTGGACAAGATATGTCAAGTCTACCCCCGCCTCCGGTCACCGAGAACCCGGACTATGTGCAATGTCCCAGTTGTAAACGATCATTTAACCCAACCACTGCCGAAAGACATATTCCACGTTGTAATGGGGCCCCAAGAAAAAAATAATCCATACTTAAACACTTTTGAAATAATGATGAGAAAAAGTGCTGGTGCCATTTGATTCAAACCACTGTATCGATTTCATGTATACGTTTGCCATTAAATGAACGAATGAAATGATTATAGTGTATATCACATAGTTTTGAAAAGAACAAATTAATTAACTACGATTTATATGATTATTTTATACAAAAATCACTTTAGTTCATACATGCAAACGTTTTTTTTTTTTATTTTAAGCAATTTAATCAAAGAGTTCAATGAATGATAACTCTTAATAATGTGTTCAAGAAATTAAAGCATTGTTAGATCTGTAGGTAGTATTATTCTTAATCTGAAGATAGACAATAGACAAAAAATGCAATACTTGGAAAGATCTGTTTACTAATGCATAACGAGGATTATTTTACTGACTTTTAAGTATATTGTTTTGTTTTTGAAATACTTGGGTTATTTTGTTATGTTTGTCGAATTTGTTGCAATCGAAATAGGTTCAGTTTCTACCTAAAGCTTATACTACTAAAGCATTATTTAATCTGCTTTGAAAGTTTGGTTAAGTTAACACGAACCCACAATAGTCCATCAGTTTTGTATTTAAAATTTGATAAAAGAAGTTTGAATTGACATTATTTTGGTTGCAACAGATTTGACTCTATATTTGTTTTTATTTTTACTATGTTTTTAGATTGAGAAGTTAATCATATAAAATTAAATCATTTGCATAGTTTATTTCTTAAGTTTAAAATTACACTTGGTAGAGTTATAAAGTACATTTTCTATTTTTCTAATACTGAAAAACGTTAAATCACCCAAAAAATTGCCTTTCAGGTCTCTTTTAAGGTTTTTTTCTTCAACATTTTGAAACAGTTATTTATACAGAATGTGCATACATAATTGCGCTGGAATAAGCTTAAGAATGTTATAATAAATGCAATAGGATTTTGCCAATCTTAGCCATTACTAACATTTTTTTTCATTTCTGTCTAGTAGTTTGTAACAGGCTTGACTTTTGAGCTAACATTTATCAACTAACATGTGGTTAAGGTATACTGTTTGTTAGATATGTTATATGGTAGTCTGCTTTCATTGGTGCTTTATTCTCATGGATTATTGTGAATCATGTTTGTTTTATAGTATTATGTTGAACTTATTAATTTATATCTTAATTTTATGCCTCGAACTTTTACTATAAGAAATACTTTAACGAGATTTAAAATTGTTTTATATACTTTTCTTTGTTTTAGTTATTTATTTTATGTGAGCACACATGTCCATGATTATATATGAGTTATATATGAGTTTGGGTGAGATATCTTTATTTCAATATTCTGGAAACTCTAGACCATATTTCTCTCTTCATTATTTTTTTTACCATTATTCACTTCTCTTTCTTTTTATTCTATTCTTTATTTTAAGCACCTTTTTTTTTACCCACAATTCGATACATATACATACTTTCTTAAAAGTAGGAGTCTAGAAAGTTGCCTTTTCAGGTAAACGAGATACATTCTATGTCAAATAAAGGCAACAGTAAGATGCTAGTGTTCAAAAGTCAAATTGATTGAGAGAAAACAATCCGGGTTACAAACTAAAACAGAGCGAAAACATCAACTTTAAAAGTAAAACAACAAAACAACAGAAATTCTGACGTGCAACAAAACACAAACGACAATCCAACACATACAGAAAGAACTATAATTTTTTTACTCTTCAAATCCCTCATTAAAGAAGCATTTAAAGAGTCAAAAAATTATAGTTCTTGTAAGATGTAAAGATGTAAAGACAAATGGTTGGGAAGCATTTATTCATTATTTAAATATCTTAATTAAAACCCAGAATATGTGACAAATCACAAATCTCATATAAAGTCAATTATCATTATAAAAACCGAATTAAATATGATGAAATTCTACTTAACCAATTAAATAATGACAAACCTGGCATGGCGCATGGAAATAAATTAAGAACCTATAGACTTTAAAAATAATAATAATATAAAATAATTACAATCCTGGTACCTTTGATAACTATTGGCCTTGAAAAATATTTATTGTTAAATAATTGTAAAACATTACACGAATTAACCAAATTTAGAATCAGTGCCCATGAACTTGAAATAAAAAAGGGAAGACATAAAGGAGTACATATTGGAGGAAGTTATGTTTTACAAACACTCTAGACAAGTAATATCCATAGACAACAAAGCACGGCAAGAATCTCTGTTCGAGTCAAATTTGCTTAAAATAAAAGCGTAAAATTCCAATCAAGGGTAAAATTTAGATACCACATCTCTACAAATCAACAAATAGAGTATCGCATGTTTCATTTGTCTAGGGAACTATTCACATATTATGAGTACATTGTCATATTAATGCCAATCCATTAAACAATCCGTATACTCGTAAATTATTTATGACATTGGGGTATATTTATATCATAATGTTGTGTTACTACAGTTATCAATCGAAAAACTTCTCTAAGACGATCTATATGCAACCATAAAGATTTCATTAGCTGTGCAAAATAGCTTTGAAAATATCGCAATTGTTTAAGCGGAGAACAATTCCTGACAACCATTTTTGGCTCGATTTTATATAATCAATTTTATAACTTCAAAACTAAGTTGGTGGTCAAATGAAATCCTTGAGTACACAAATACGTTTTAAAAATGTGAAACATACAGAATTTTGCTCATTTCAAATCGGTTCGCTGAATTAACCTGCAACTGTAACACTGTTTAAAGAGGTAAAATGACATCATAGAAGTAGAAATATCTATGTATGGCAACAAAAAATTCGTATACAGTACTAATATTTTATATTAATTCCAATAAATGTAGATCGATAATAATTCAAACAAACTGATTCTCTAGAGGGTAAACTGCATAAGCTCAAAGTGTAAACCATTTTCTCAATTGTTTATACTAGACAACCACAGAAGATTTCTATTTAGATGGGGTTCGGGGTAAACTATGTAATATGTACTCCAATTTCCAGGTTTTATTGTTATTTTGTTGTCGAGCCTGCAACTTTTGTTGCAGAAAGCTCGACATAGGGATAGTGATCCGGCGGCGGCGGCGGTGTTAGCTCTTTTCTTAAAAGCTATATATTTTAAAAGGTGGAAGACCTGGATGCTTCATATTATGCCTCATGTTACGAAGTTTCTGTCAGTCACATGTCCATTGTCCTTGACCTCATTTTCATGGTTCAGTGACTACTTGAAAAAAAAGTTCAGATTTTTTGTAATGTTAAATTCTCCCTTACTGTAAGTAATAGGATAACTATATTTAGTATTTGCGTACCTTGCAAGATCCTCATGCCCGTCAGACAGTTTTCACTTGACCTCGACCTCATTTCATGGATCAGTGAACAAGGTTAAGTTTTGGTGGTCAAGTCCATATCTCAGATACTATAAGCAAAAGGTCTAGTATATTCGGTGTATGGAAGGACTGTAAGGTGTACATGTCCAACTGGTAGGTGTCATCTGACCTTGACCTCATTTTCATGGTTCAGTGGTTATAGTTAAGTTTTTGTGTTTTGGTCTGTTTTTCTCATACTTTATGCAATAGGTTTACTATATTTGTTGTATGGAATGATTGTAAGGTGTACATGTTTAGCAGGCAGATGTCATCTGACCTTGGCCTCATTTTCATGGTTCAGTGGTTATAGTTAAGTTTTTGTGTTTTGGTCTGTTTTTCTCATACTTTATGCAATAGGTTTACTATATTTGTTGTATGGAATCATTGTAAGGTGTACATGTCTAGCGGGCAGATGTCATCTGACCTTGACTTCATTTTCATGCTTCAGTGGTCAAAGTAAATTTTTGAGTTTTGGTCTTTTTATCTAATACTATATATGTCATAGGTCAACTATATTTGGTGTAGGGAAATATTTTATGATCTATATGTCAGTCATGCAGGTTTTATTTGACCTTGACCTGGTTTTCATGGTTCATTGCTCAGTGTTAAGTTTTTGTGTTTTGGTCTATTTTCGTAAACTATAAACAATAGGTCAACTGTATTTGTTGTATGGAAGCATTTTTAGCTGTACATGTCTGCCTGGCATATGGTTCAACTGACCTTGACCTCATTTTCATGGTTCATGTTAAGTTTATGTGACAGTCGTAATAAAGCTTTATATTTAGGAGTATCAACATAATATCAATGATTAGTAAAGAAGGCGAGACATTTCAGTGTGTGCAGTCTTGTATAACTAAGACATACATAACAAAGATGTAACCAAACCAACAGATATGGATCTGGTCTTGATTACAGAAACTGGCAAAACACACTGTTATTCGGATTGGTTTTTCTTTTTACAACTGGTAATTAATTTATCACAAAGCCTATTCCAAAAGAACTTAATTATTATGCTTTGTTACAATAATGGGAGTGTTTGCTATGCTTTGTTCGTTTAAATTATCTTGTGTTGTCGTTAAATATTCCCTATGTTTAATTGTTTTATCTGATATATTTCTATTACGTAGTTTATTAGAATTCCACAGGATATAGTAATTAGACAGTAATAGAGAGGCGAAAAATACCAAAAGGAATATTCAAACTCAGAAATCAAAGACAAAATGTCAACACCAAGACAAAAACAAAACCGAAGAATAAACAATACAAGACATACCAAACAAAACTAAATACTGAGCAGCACGAACCAACTAATGCAGGGGGTGATCTCAGATGTTACAGTAGGGTAAGCAGAACCTGCTCCACATACAACATCCGTTGTGTTACTCAAATAAAATATATGATATGGTTATAACAAAATGAAATGAACTTTAAGGTAATAAAATTTAAAAAAAGGGGAAGTTCATAAAAACTGGCAAAGTCAATGAACTGAAAGACAACTATCATATGACGTGGGAACATACGTTTGTACAGGCGTTTCCCGACGAAAATGCTTGTGTAAACTTTAAAATTAGCTAAACCTCCAACTTGTATGGCTTAACTGTACACAGCTGCCATTTTTAAAAGTTCTAGGTCATAGATAATGTACTAGTATACATTATATTAGCTGATTGTTAATGACTATTACAGTGACTTGACTGTTAGTGTTGCTCTCCACCAATTGCAACTCATTCAAAATTTTGACCAAATTGCAATTTGTTTTATAAAATCAAATTGTTCAACTGGTCAGAAATTTGAACCAACTGCTGTAGAAAACCACAGCCAAGTCATGAAAGTGCAAGGTGATAAAATAAAATATACTTACAATCCTATAAGATTTTAACTCCACTTTAATGATGTTGTGACAAAAATTAATTTATCAGTTTGTATAGTTATATTATATTCATTTCCATGCTGAAGGGGAACTGTTTATTTTGAATTGCTATTAAACTGTCCAAACTAAGCTTTCATATAGTTTGTATGCCCCACCTACGATAGTAGAGGGGCATTGTGTTTTCTGGTCTGCGTCCGTCCGTCCGTCCTTCCGTCCTTCCGTTCGTCCGTTCGTTCGTTCGTTCAGGTTAAAGTTTTTGGTTAAGGTAGTTTTTGATGAAGTTGAAGTCCAATCAGCTTGAAACTTAGTACACATGTGTCCTATGATATGATCTTTCTAATTTTAATGCCAAATTAGAGTTTTAACCCCAATTTCACGGTTCACTGAACATAGAAAATGATCGTGCAAATTTCAGGTTAAAGTTTTTGGTCAAGGTAGTTTTTGATGAAGTTGAAGTCCAATCAGCTTTAAACTTAGTACACATGTGTCCTATGATATGATCTTTCTAATTTTGATGCCAAATTATAGTTCTAACCCCAATTTCACGGTTCACTGAACATAGAAAATGATAGTGCAAATTTCAGGTTAAAGTTTTTGGTCAAGGTAGTTTTTTGATGAAGTTGAAGTCCAATCAGCTTGAAACTTAGTACACATGTGTCCCATGATATGATCTTTCTAATTTTAATGCCAAATTAGAGTTTTAACCCCGATTTCACGGTTCACTGAACATAGAAAATAATAGTGCAAATTTCAGGTTAAAGTTTTTGGTCAAGGTAGTTTTTGATGAAGTTGAAGTCCAATCAACTTGAAACTTAGTATACATGCATGGTTCCTATGATATGATCTTTCTAATTTAAATGCCAAATTATAGCTTTTACCCCTATTTCAGGGTCCACTAAACATAGAAAATGATAGTGCGAGTGGGGCATCCGTTTACTATGGACACATTCTTGTTCTTTCTAAAAGTATTCTATATTTATATTAATCAGACATTATGTGAATTAAAACATTTCATATTCAGTAAAATATGTGTAAAATTGCAATATATATTTGTAGGAAGTTTCCATGGGGGAGATAATAACTTTTTTTTCTCCAAAAATCTTTATCCAAAAGAATAATATTTTAGGTTATCTCCCCTGAAAACTTATCAATAGCATATTGTTATTTCACACATATTTTACTGAATATATGATGTTTTATTTAAAATGATATCTGATTCTTATAAATATAGAATACTTTTAGAAAGAAAAACTATATGAAAGCTTAGTTTGGACAATTTTATAGCAATTCAAAATAAACAGTTCCTCTTCAGCATGGAAATGACTATAATATAACTATACAAACTGATAAACTAATTTTGTCACAACATCATTAAAGTGGAGTTAAAGTCTTATACGATTGTAAGTATATTTTATTTTATCACCTTGCACTTTCACATTTTGACTGTACAATTTGTTCAATATTCTGACCAGTTGTACAATTTGGTTTAATAAAACAAATTGCAATTTGGTCAAAATTTTGAATGAGTTGCAATTGGTGGAGAGCAACACTAACAGTCAAGTCACTGTAATTGACACAAAGATATTTCACATTTAAAAGAGTTATATCTTATACCTTTACCCTTTTTTTAATCATTAGAAACTCGTCGAAGCGAACAGGCTTTTAATAAGGTACACAAAACGCACATTTCGTCGATAAAAGTAAAATCACAAAGATACTGAACTCCGAAGAAAAAATTAAAAACGGAAAGTCCCTAATCAAAGTGCAAAATCAAATGACAAAACACATCAAACAACTGGCATATTCTTGACTTGGTACAGGCATTCTCAAATTTAGAAAATGGTGGAATATACCTGGTTTTATAGCGCCAAACCTCTCACTTGTATGACAGTCGCATCAAGTTCCATTATATTTACAACGATGCGTGAACAAAACAGACATAATAAATAAAATAGTCAAAATAGGGTACAGCAAGTCTTAAAAAACTAGGGTCAAAATATATGCAAAACTTAGGAAAAAATACAAGGACATCATTAATTTAAATCGAAGTAGGATTACATTATACCTATGACGAGACGTATTTATATAACTCATATACTTTTAGCCAAATCGCAGTTTTAAGTCGAGTTGTATAGTTATAACAAAGCTAGCATTACCCTTTAACTTTAGTGTCCGCTATATATATATATGATGTCTTTTCACTAAATGATTCAAAGTTTGATGTCGAGACTATGTCGAGGATTATGCCAGACAATGGGCTAAGCGCGAGAAGGAAGACGTAGACACTCTTTCCGAATGGATTAAGGCAGTGTGGTTGTGATACAAATCAGAATTAAGAAATTAAATGGGTCTATCAATGCCTATGCTACGTTACTTTAAAGACCCAAATGTTGCAAAACACTTATCCTACCGTCATGACAAATATGTTGGTGTCCCCGCAGATAAAGCCCAAAACAACATCGTTTTTGTGTGTAAAACTCATTACATTAACTGCTTGATAAACGAATTAGGTATAGACAATTCACTCGGAAACTCAACATATACCCTCACGACACTTACCAAAGAGGGAATCCTGGATAATCATAGGTCTGTTCTATGTTCCTTTGGAATTTCAACCAAAGATGAAGAACTGGATCTTCAATCACTGTATTGGATACCTAAACTACATAATTGTCCTTACAAACAACGGTATATTGCTGGGTCTTCAAAGTGCTCCACGAAACCTCTTTCTAAATTATCAACATCTATTTTATCAGCAATAAAAGACCACAGTGTTGGAACGGAACTGTACGGTTTTCTAATAAATTGGTCATTCGGGAGACTCTCAAGCGGGGCTCCGACATTTGCAAAATAACAAGTTGCTTGATGGAAACTTTGATGAACTCTTATGTTACTATATAACGTTTCTGCTTCAAGTTTTGGTAGCTAAAACATTCTTTAAAATTATTTCAAAATCCCAAGTAGAATTAGGTGAGCGACACAGGCTCTTGAGAGCCTCTAGTTATATCTACTGTACACATTTTGTTTTTGTCTCTGATATAGTCACCTTAAAATGGTTCCTTGATATAATCTTAATTGTCAAAATGACTGGTTTTGTGTTTATTTTCATTTCAAATACCATACATGAATATAACAGTACAGCAAGAAACAATCAATACAATGCATATGCAATGTATTTAATAAATTTGGCCAAGCAATTCTACAGGAAAGCTCCAAGCGATTGTACAGGAAGGCTCCGAGTGATTGTATAATAAACTTGCAAGCGATTGTACAGTCAATAAAAATATCCGACATGGAGAAAATGATTATATTTGGATTTCTACTGGGACAGTGGCTTTGAAACTTTCAGACAGGTAAGACTATATATCTGAAAAAGTACATGTGAAAATTCAGGTAGCAAACATTGATTTTTCGATGTCTACTTGACATTTTCGATCGCTGTTGTGTGACAATTTTGATCGTTTTACACGGAGCTCCAACATTCTAAGGAAAACGTTTGGATGCATATATCTTTTTTATCATTTTATTGGTTCATATTTACAGTCTCCCGAATGACCAATTTATTAGAAAACCGTACAGTTCCGTTCCAACACTGTGAAGACGGGCTTCAAAGTTATGATGAAACTGCCTATTCTAGAGGTGGCGTGAATCAGATGTGGATACTTAAAAATTCCAAAGATCTTTTGCACATACAAACTAACTCTCTTTCATCTTGTAATAGTATTAAAACATTTGACTTTTCTAAACTTTACACAAGTATTCCAAAATCCTAACTAAAAGACAAACTGAAAGAGTTGGTATTGCTTTGTTTCATAATAAAAGAAAGGCCAACATAGATACAAGTATCTTGTCTGACGGAGGGGTAAATCCTACTTTGTAAAGGATCATTTTGATTCAAACAAAAAAATTTCTGAAACTGACATTATCAATATGCTTGATTTCTTCATTGACAACATATTTGTCACGTTCGGAGGACGTGTTTTTCAACAGACTCGGCATTCCAATGGGAACAAATTGTGCCCCTTTTCTTGCCGACTTGTTTCTTTATAATTATCAGGCTGACTTCATACAAGAACTTCTTAGGAAGAAAGATAAGAAGTTAGCTATATCCTTTAACTCTACTTTCCGCTATATAGATGATGTTCTTTTACTAAATAATTCAAAATTGAGTGACTATGTTGAACGCATTTATCCCATCGAACTAGAGATAAAGGATACAACAGATACAGTTAAGTCGGCCTCATATCTTGACTTACATCTAGAAATTGACAATAAGGGTCGGTTGAAAACAAAACTTTACGACAAAAGAGATGATTTCAGCTTTCCAATTGTTAACTTTCCATTTCTAATTAGCAACATTCCAGCAGCACCTGCATACGGTGTATATGTACGATATTCCCGTGCTCGCATTTCCTATCATGATTTTCTTGATAGAGGGCTGCTGCTCACAAGGAAGTTATTAAACCAAGAGTTCCAAATGGTGAAGTTGAAATCATCACTTCGTAAATTTTACGTACGCCATCACGAGTTGGTTGACCGTCATGGAATAACCCAAACTCCGGACAGTGATCGTTTCCGTTCCGGAACTGTTTTCCCTTACTCCATTAGTGTAGAGTAGTATTCGGGCCCGTATGCGGATCGGAACTGGAACTGCCGGGGAGTTTGGGAATAACCGTTTCACAAATGATATCGGATATGTTCCTTACGTCGTAACTACAATCCCCTTCCCTTTCACGAATGTGACCTACCGGATTTGTAATCACATTAGCAACACGACGGGTGCCACATGTGGAGCAGGGTCTGCTTACCATTCCGGAGCACCTGAGATAACCACTAGTTTTTGGTGGGGTACGTGTTGTTTATTCTTTAGTTTTCTATGTTGTGTCATGTGTACTACTAGTTTAATTTTTCTGTTTGTCTTTTCATTTTTAGCCATGGCGTTGTTAGTTATTTTCGATTTATGAGTTTGACTATCCCTCTGGTATCTTTCGTCCCTTTTTTTGAACACACCTATCCAACGAACTTGAAATTAAGGATACAAAAGATACAAATATGTCTGCATCATATTTTGAATTCAATCAAGAAAATGAAAATAAGGGTCATTAAAGAACAAACTTTATGACTAAAGGGATGATTTCGGCTTTCCAATTATGTACGTTCCGTGTCTATGTAGCAAAAAGTAAAATCACAAATATACCGAACTCCGGGGAGAGTTCAAAACGGAAAGTTCATAATCAAACGGCAAAATTAAAAGCTCTAACACATCAAACCAATTGATAGCAACTGTCATAGTTATTTTCCTGTGTAGAAAATGGCGGATTACACCTGGTTTTAAAGGTAGCTAAACCTCTCACTTGTATTACAGTTGCATAAAATCATGTGTGAACAAAACAAACAGACATTATAGGTAAAAATGTCAAAATAGGCAACATTCCAGCAGCGCCTGCATATGGAGTATATATATCGCCAATTTAAAACGACATTATGGTGGTTGCATTTCCTGTCATAATTTTCTTGAAGGAGGATTGCTACTCAATAGGATTTTTTTTAACCTAGACCTAAGAGTGTTGAAGATGAAATCATCCCTTCGACAATTTAAAAGACGTAACCTGAGTTGGATTGGCCGTTGTTTTACAGATGACGACGGATATGTTCCAATTGTCGTAATTTGAATCCTGCTTTACTTTTCCTCAAATATGACCTACCGGATTCGACTTATCATCAGGTTTGAACCTCACGACGGGTGACACATGCTGAGCATGAGCAGGATCTGCCTACCTATTTGGAACACTTTGGATCACCCATTGTTTTGGCGAAGTTCGCGTTGCTCAGTCTTTCGTTTTCTCTAATGTGTTTTGCTTATTGTTGTTTGTCATTTGGTCTGTTTCTTTAACTAACATGGCGTTGTCAGTTTATTTTCTACCTATGCGTTTGAATTTTGGTATCTTTCGCCTCTCGTAATGTTCATAAGTGCGTTTTAAAGTCCGAAGTCTCAGAGATATATGAAGAATTCGTTATGAGACTGTTTAAGTCATTAGGTACATATCTAGTCTTCAAACATTTTGGCGCTCTTCCAGATTATGATTGACTGAGAATGTAATGTTTACCCAGAGGGTTTTTAATCTTCCAAAACTTACACTTCTCCACTTTTAAGATGTTTTTTACTGCTGTTTTATACAAAATCATTTGAACCAAGATTTTTCCAGAAAGCCCAGTCGGTTCAAGAACTCCAATGCTTTCCTTTGACATGGATGCTGGCATCGTATCTCTACTGGGAAGTAGCATGACTAGAACTGTTGTACTAGATGTCATAAACGATTTATAGGTATTTACTTAATCTTGTCCTTAAAGCTATTAACTCTTTCAGAATAACGTCTCCTGTCTATTGCTTAAAACTTGCTTTGAAAAATGTATATTTAGACGTGTGTACAATGCTGTCAAAAAGTGTCTTATTAAATCGGATGTAATTTCATCATAAAACACCGACACATCGTTTGTAAACCAGTTCGTGAATATGGTGACCGTAACACGTATCTAGTGTCAATATCAGTCGCTATTCATTAAAAATTTGTTGGAACACTTTATATAAAATAGAAGATGTGGTATGATTGCCAATGAGACAACTATCCACAAAAAATCAAAATGACACAGACATTAACAACTATAGGTCACCAACGGCCTTCAACAATGAGCAAAGCCCATACCGCATAGTCAGCTATAAAAGGCTCCGATAAGACAATGTAAAACAATTTAAACGAGAAAACTAACGGCCTTATTTATGTATAAAAATGAACGAAAAACAAATATGTAAGACATAAACAAACGACAACCACTGAATTACAGGATCCTGATTATGTTTAAGGAGCACATTCTTCTTAAAGCAACAGATACATGAACGCCATACAATGGAGCAAGAAGGTATATGTTACTGCCGAGAAACGGAAAGTTTATCATTGTCTTACAGGAGATTGCAAATAAAAGTAAAACTTGTGAAGAAACTCATAAAGAACAAGAGGTCAGGCATGCTACAGTGCCAACACGAGAGAAATTTAAAACAACCCAAACACCGTAACCAAGACAATTAATTTACGCCAGCCAATGAAAACGTTCATCATATTAAAAACAAAACACTGGAAAATAATTGTTTTCTATCTAGAGCATCATCTCAAAATCAAGCATATCATGATAGGAAAGGCAATCTCTGGTATATTACAAAAACCGTGTGATGTATGCACCTTAAAGAGGCGCCGAATGCACTTTGCTACATAGAAATGGAAATTTCACAATTTTGGAAGCTGAAATCATCTCCTTTGTCTTAATGGTTTTTTTTTTTTTTTATCGCAACAGACCTTCATTGTAAATTTCTAAATGTAATCCAAGCTATGAGACTTAATTGTATGTAATGCATCCTCTATTTCAAGTTCGATGAGATAGCTGTGTTCAACATGAACTTGAACATGTTAGAACCAAATCCCTCGTAAATGTGACTGGATGGATGTGATAATTTCGTCATTCTGCCAAGCTATTGATGATTCCATTTATGCTGACAAAAACAGCGATATACTTCTGTTGTCTTTATTTTTGTGAACTGATTGTGCCGACTTGTAATTGCACTCAGTCATGTAAAGCAGATTTAACCCAAAACCTTCTCAACGCCAAAAAAAATAATTAAACATCATGCAAACATCTTTTCTTTTTTCTTTCAGATATATTGATCATGTCCTGTTCCAGCGACATTGATATTTGGAATACTACCAAGACTAGAATGTCTAATTTGTATCTTGATCTTTTCTTTGATATTGTCACAGATGGACGACTTCAAATTAGTGTATATGGCAAAAAGTAAAATCACAAAAATACTGAACTTAGAGGAAAATCTAATCGGAAAGTCCATAATCACATGGCAAAATCAAATAACAGAACACATCAAAAACAAATGGACAAGAACTTTCATATTCCTGACTTGGTACAGACATTTTCAAATATAGAAAATGGTGGATCATTTAAACCTGGTTTTTAGGGCTAACCCTCTCACTTTGATGACAGTCTCATCAAGTTCTGTTATATTTACAATGATGCGTGAACTAAACAGATATAATAAATAAAATAGTCAAAACATGGGTACAGCAGTCATCATCGTGTAACAATTTTAAAAGGAATTTTTAATTTCTTAGCAGTATGATGCCATCTGTACCACCATGTATGTGTGATTTCATATCTCAACTGAATCAACAGAGCTACGAGGACCGACTAAAATCAACACCTCATTGTTATTACCGTCACCATCACGAATTGGTTTACTGTTACGATATATACGGTATCACTATGTGTCTCAACTCACTAATGATACTAGAATGTTTTCGTAGCCTCAGTTCTTTAGATTTAACAGTGATCATCTAAGCTGTACTGATTGTAACTTTTTGACTTACAAATTGGATTCGAATTGTGGTGCATGGCAGATGCTTCTTACAATGTCGACGCATTCGATCTCGCTGGTTTTGAAGTTCATGTAATTACCTTAGTGTTTGTTTTCGATTTATGCGATTTGAACATTGATAAATTAATTAAATATTGCCTTTATGTGTACCCATTTTCTTGGATCATGTTAAGTTTATACGATAGTTGTAGTAAAGCTATATCAATTTAGAACTATCAACATTATATCAATGGTTAGGTTACGAGACATTTCACCTTATGCATTCTTGTAACTATAGTATCCTTTTCCAAACTGAGTCATTTTGACGAAGTGTGCATGGATGTACATTGAGGGTGATGCATGCAAAAGAGGAGACTTCTATCCTGTTCACAATTAAGCCAGGCCTTGCGGTCATAAAACTTTCGAGCACGATTTTTGTACTCAGACTCAAGAATCAACCAATCAAAATACTGATTTTGTGTTTTGAGCACTTTCTTTGTACTTGGAGTACTGAGTAAAGTTTTATGACCGAGAGCCCATGTCTCGCTTCTTTTTAAATAATGAGATTCCCTCGGTTTTTATATGCTACCTTGATGGGTATTTTCATTGAACAACGGTAAAGTACTGTTGCAATAATTTAATTAGCCCGACTATCGTTTGCCTCGTTGAACCTCTTAATCGAAACTCTTGAATATTTGGATTTTGTTGCTCTTTTACTTCATAAGTTCATCGAAAGCAATGGTGTCCCATTAGATTACTAAACTAGAGGCTCTAAAGAGCCTGTGCCGCTCACCTTGGTCTATGTGAATATTAAAGGAAGCAGATAGATTCATGACAAAATTGTGTTTTGGTGATGGTGATGTGTTTGTACATCTTACTTTACTGAACATTCTTGCTGCTTAAAATTATCTCTATCTATAATGAACTTGGCCCATAAGTTTCAGTGGAAAATGTTAGAAAAAATTTACAAATTTTATGAAAATTGTTAAAAATTGACTATAAAGAACAATAACTCCTAAGGGGGTCAATTGAACATTTCGGTCATGTTGACTTATTTGTAAATCTTACTTTGCTGAACATTATTGTTGTTTACAGTTTATCTCTATCAATAATAATATTCAAGATAATGACCAAAAACAGCAAAATTTCCTTAAAAATAACAATTCAGGGTCAGCAACCCAACAACGGGTTGTCCAATTCATCTGAAAATTTCAGGGCAGATAGATCTTGAACTGATAAACAATTTTACCCCATGTCAGATTTGCTCTGAATGCTTTGGGTTTTGAGTTATAAGCCAAAAACTGCATTTTACCCCATGTTCTATTTTTAGCCATGGCGGCCATCTTGGTTTGATGGCCGGGTCACCGGACACATTTTTCAAACTACTAACCCAAAAGATGATTGTGGCCAAGTTTGGATTAATTTCGCCCAGTAGTTTCAGAGGAGAAGATTTTTGTAAAATATTACGAAGATTTACGAAAAATGGTTAAAAACTGACTATAAAGGGCAATAACTCCCAAAGGGGTCACCTGACCATTTCAGTCTTGTTGACTTATTTGTAAATCTTACTTTGCTGAACATTATTGCTGTTTACTGTTTATCTCTATCTATAATAATATTCAAGATAATAACCAAAAAGAGCAAAATTTCCTTAAAATTACTAATTCAGGGGCAGCTACCCAAAAACGGGTTATCCGATTCATCTGAAAATTTCAGAGCAGATAGATCTTCACCTGTTTAACAATTCTACCCCAATGTCAGATTTGCTCTAAATGCCTTGGTTTTTGAGTTATAAGCCAAAAACTGCATTTTACCCCTATGTTCTATTTTTAGCCATGGCGGCCATCTTGGATGGTTGGCTGGGTCACCGGACACATTTTTGAAACTAGATACCCTAATGAGGATTGTGGTCAAGTTTGGTTAAATTTGGCCCAGTAGTTTCAGAGGAGAAGAATTTTGTAAAAGTTAACGACGACGACGGACGACGACGACGGACGCCGGACGCCGGACGCCAAGTGATGAGAAAAGCTCACTTGGCCTTTTAGGCCAGGTGAGCTAAAAATGGCAAAATCGCTATAATCAACTCTCACTGATCCCAACAAACAGGAAAAACCAACTAAAACAAGTGAACTCGTGGAAAAAAGTTGGAAACCTGTGAATAAACCTATAATGCTTGAACAGTATTTTTAAAACAAAGTCCATAATATTCAAATGAAATAAAACTAAACATTACTTATTCCATTGGTTGCAATGAATTACATTGATTTCCCAGTTAAATAAAAACCGATAATTTCACATGTGAAATAAACGTTGTTTCACTCTCTGACGTCATACAACAATAGGCGTTGTCAAGACGTCAATAACGGTGGATCTGACGATGTATCACTATTTCAAGATCTATACCAACTTTCTATGTACACCAAAATGACCAGACAAATTTGAGTTATTGCCCTTAAGTAATGAGTATGGCCAATTTGTGCATTTTTGCCTATTATCTTAAAAAATGCATTGTTCTCATTGAAATAATCAGCAAGTCAAGGTCAACAAATTTACCAAATAGCTAAACCCATTCATTGACTCCTTGAAAGAGTTATTGTCCTAATAAGGATTTTGATCTCTAAACATGTTTGCCTTTTATGTTGAAAACAGTAATTTAAAAAGTTATACATATATACTTTAAACTGCAAAATAACTATCAGTATAAGATGTGCAAAAATGCAACATAATAGAAAATCATGAAAGTCTTCTTACAGGAATTATTGTCCTTAATGATGATATATGACTATCTTTTAGGATTTTGCAGAGTCATTTAAAAAACTATGATAGATAGCTATAAACTATATGCAACAAAATGATCAGCAAATCAAAAATATCAAAAAAGACTACAACTTGTAAGAGGTTGTTGCCCTAAATTCAGATTTGACCAAAATTAGCAATTTTTTTGTAGATATTCAAATAAAATTCTATAGATAGAAGTAAAACTATACACAGCAAAATGATGAATTAATGCCCTGAAAAGACAATTTTTAACAAATTCTGATGGTTTAATAATATCTTTAAAAGACAGACAACAATTTCAGCAAACCGCTACACAGAAAGCTAAAGAGACACATTACCTAATTATTTATACATTTGTATTTGTTTACAGGGTTGGGGTGCAGGATATCAGCTTCCATTCAAATCCAGAATACCTGTAAATGGTGGTTGGTCAAGCTGGTCAGCATTTGAGGAATGTTCTGTCGCATGTGGAGGTATTGATAGCTTCTATATATATGATATAAATTATGCATCATATCGATCTTTCTCAAATATTGTTTGAAATCACTGGTGAAATTATTTGAGATCAGAAAATTATATTGAACATTATCTTGTTGAAGTTGAAAAGAAAGTATTAATAGAATAATTAATTTTTTATCATAATTCTAATCACTTTGTTCTTGTAAAGCGTGAAGGTGTCAAATATTGTACATTCATACATGGTAAACTAAATTTGCATAACAACTTTACCATGACATATATATGATCTGTGAACAAACCAGAGTAAGATAAATCAGTTTTGTTAGTTACTTGACTGAACATATTAACCATAATGATTTTTGCACTGCAGAAAACAGCCCAAGGTCACCACAGCTAAAAAACATCCTGCAACCCAAGGCAGGCTTCATTGTCTACTCTAAGTTCATACTTGTCTACTTTATATTTATTCAATGTTAAAGGTCACTCACTGGAAAGCAATCTCAGTACAGAAGTTGTAATAATCCTGCCACTGCAATTGGCGGAACCGACTGTGTTGGAGATGGTGTGAATTCTGTCAGTTGTAATGACCATCCTTGTCGTAAGTATATTGAAATATAAAAATGTGTCATACCACTTAAGAAAATATGTTCATAGATGGAAATAAAAGTTTTGTTCTTTTAGACTTCTTGTTTAAAGAGGGTTTTTTGATCACTTGAAAGAAATTGCAAATTTTGCCAGACATTTAAAAATAATGTTTAAATAAACCATGAGCAAGAGATACAGGAACCATATTGTGTATTATATTTATTTACATACAACACAAATTAATAATTGCTTTTTTCTTGACAGCTGTCAATGGAAAATTCAGTGATTGGGGACAATGGTCATCATGTATCGTCAATTCTGGTTGTCAAGGTTACAGAGAAAGGGAAAGGTCATGCAATACTCCAGCTCCTCAACATGGGGGAGTACACTGCACTGGCTCAGTAGAGAACAAGAAGCTTGCAACAATTGCATCTGACAAGCAAAAAAAAAAAATCCTTTTTAGCATTTAGTTTAATGACATTGATTTTAAAAGTTGAATGAATAAAAAAACTTTAAATATCAACCTTGTGTCAGCTCTAATTTTTTAAGAAAATGTCAAAATGATCTAGCATTTCCAGTGGCATAGCTACAACTTCTAGCTGCAACAAATTATGGAAGTCTGATATTAAACATTAAGAAGATGTGGTACGATTGTCAATGAGACAACTCTCCATCAGAGTCACTAAATGAGACAAATTAACAACTATAGGTCACTGAATGGCCTTTAACAATGAGCAAAGCCCATACCCTATAGTCAGCCGGGAAATGACTTATGTAAAACTATTTAAACGAGAAAACTTGCCGCCTAATTTTAATATGTACAAAATAATGAATGAAAAACAAATATGCTACACAACAGCATACGACAACCACTGAATTACACTCTTGACTTGGGACAGGCACATACAGAATGTGGCAGGGTTAAAAGTTAATCAGAAAGTACAAGTAAGGCAAAAGGTTGGAAATGAATGAGACAGCAAATAAAAGTTTAAAATGAAAAAATGTAGAGGTCAACATGTAGTCTAAAATGGAAAATAATATTCATCTCTAAATCACTCCAAAGACTTAACAAGCTATAAATGATTAGACCATAGTAATTTTTTAAAAAGGTCGGGCTCATCTGTCCACCCTTGGTTCCATGGATATTTTTTGTCCCATCTTTCTCAGGAACTACATTACAATGATTTCTGAAATTTGGGTTCAAAGTCAGCTATACCCTGTGATGGGTTTTCAGATTCATCAATCAACAACTTCCTGTTTTCCAAACAATTACATCTTTTTATACTATTGATATAATGCAGTCACAGTAAGGGTATCATCAGACTGAGTGAGCAGTAGCTCATAGTTTTACTTGTTTATTCTTTGCCATCAATATCAAAACTATAAGTGAACAAAAACCAAAAAAATAGCAAAACTAGAATGTGTCCATAGTACACGGATGCCCTACTTGCACTATCGGGTAATACTAGAAGTTTCAAGTTGATTGGACTTCAACTTCATCAAACACTACCTTGACCAAAAACTTAAACCTAAAGCGGGACATACTGGCAGGTGAACGAACTAACAGACGCACAGTCCGTAAATCATAAAAACAGCTATTTCTCAAGAAAATTCTTCTAAAAAGGAAAATGATCAGGATAAGATCTACAAATATGTCAACATGACTGAAATTGCAGTTAACTCATAAATACAAATATTTGGTGTGCAAGTTTTACTGGTCCTGTAGAAAACTTATTTCAAATGAAATAGAACATCCTAAATTTTACATTGATGTTGTTAATCAAGCCTGGAAATTTAGATACGATTTGAATAAAAAAATCTAAAAGGTTTACCTATTCAACACAGTAGTTAAATCTTTGGATAATGATTTTGTTGGTATAAGTATTGATTTTGTTATTAGTAAATTAAAACCATATAAAATATAACACATATGTTTTTTCAGGGTACTACAATCTGTAGATACCTATATTTTGGCTGTGCAACAAGGTCATGTTTTTCTCTGACTGGTAATGGTGTCTTTTATTATACTTTATTCTTTGGATGTTGAAGGTGTACCGATTGATATTTTAGTCTTGGATACATAATTTTTTTATTAATTGTTTTGTCACTTAAACTGTGAGTACTCTCTGATCTGTACTTTTTATCTCACAAGGCCATAAGGGCCAAGCGAGCTCTTCTTGATCACTTGGCATCTGTCTAATAGTTGAAATCTGTGTTGAAAGTCCTTAAAAAGAAATAGGGTTTAAAAACAGGCAACATTATCAATTGCGATAACCTATGAAAATAACGGAAATTTCAGATAAACCACCTTACAATAATCTGATACAGTCACATTAGTTGGAACCGTGTCATGAAAAGTCAATGCAGACCAAAAAACATGAAAATAAGGTCAAGGTCAGATGTACCTCATCAGACAAACACGTTAACCTTTTAATCATTCTGTATACCAAATACAGTTAACCTATTTTTGAATATCTTTTATAACTCTTTTTCACTTCTAAGAAATATTTCCTAATAAAAACAAGAGTGCACACGCTGAAATGTCTCGCCTTCTTTACCAATCATTTATAGTATGTTGATAGTCCTAAATATAAAGCTTTATTACAACTGTCATATAAACTTAACATTAACCAAGAAAATTAAACATTGACCAATGAACCATGAAAATGAGGTCTAGGTCAGATGAACCATGCCAGGCAGACATGTACAGCTAACAATTCGTCCATACATACAACAAATATAGTTGACCTATTGCTTATAATTTCAGAAAAACACACCAAAACACAAAAAACTAAACACTGAGCAATGTACTGTGAAAATTAGGTCAAATAAAACCTATGTGACTGACATATAAATCATAAAATATTTCCATACACCAAATATAGTTGACCTTTTGCATATAGTGTTAGAAAAAAAGACCAAAACACAAAAACTTAACTTTGACCACTGAACCATGAAAATGAGGTCAAGGTCAGATGACACCTGCACACTAGACATGTACACCTTACAATCATTCCATACAACAAATATAGTAGACCTATTGCATACAATATAAGTAAAACAGACCAAAACACAAAAACTTAACTATAAACACTAAACTATGAAAATGAGGTCAAGGTCAGATGACACCTGCCAGTTGGACATGTACAGCTTATAGTCCTTCAATATACCGAATATACAAGACCTATTGCTTATAGTATCTAAGATATGGACTTGACCACCAAAACTTAACCTTGTTCACTGATCCATGAAATGAGGTCAAGGTCAAGTGAAAACTGTCTGACGGGCATGAGGAACTTGCAAGGTACGCACATACCAAATATACCTATCCTATTACTAATAATAAGAGAGAATTTAACATTACATTGGACATGTGACTGACAGAAACTTGTAACATGAGGCATCTATATACAAAGTATGAAGCATCCAGGTCTTCAACCTTCTAAATTAAAAAGCTTTTAAGAAGTTAGCTAACACCGCTGCCGCCACCAGATCACTATCCCTATGTCGAGCTTTCTGTGACAAAAGTTGCAGGCAAAAAAAAACTATGGACTAAAATATCCATGAAAATAAGGTCAAGGTCAGAGGAACCTTGTCAAACAGATGTGTGAACCCTACAATTATTCTATTCATTGAATAAACATAATGAATTACTTAGTTTCAGAGAAACAAATACCTAATCCCAAAACTGAACATTAATCACTGAACCATGACTTTGTCAGGCTAGGCGATCTCTCATGATGGTAATGATGGACAGCTGTTAAAAGTCCTGTGGCAATTAAATGCATATTCAGGACAGGTACATGAATATTAACCCTGCTTTGTGCAATCCACAAGAAGAGCAGCAGCAAATACCAATTTTTAAGTCGTTTAGGTTTTAACATACCAGAGTTCCAACTTGAGGCGAACACACTAATACAAGACCACTGATGTTATTGTATAATAAAAGACTCCTTAGTGGTAAATTTGTCATTTAGTCTCTTGTGAAGAGTTGTCTCATTAGGAATCGCACCACTTCTTTTTTATATGTATACCTAGCAATGAATCCATATACATTTGTACCAAATATAGTTGTCCATATTACACATAAAAATTGGGGTAACTAGTCAAATAAAAAGACCATTTGGCATCTTCATACAAATATGAAGCTATCCAGTACATTTAAAGTTTGGACAATAAAGTTTTAAAAAGACAACCCGGTTAAGTATCCCTAAGTTCTGCTGATGGTACACTGCCAAGCCAATGATGATGATAGACGCCAAGTGATGGAAATATAATTAAATATAAATAAATATAACTAAATATAATTAAATATAATTAAAGCATTTACATGTGTCATACCCTCGACCACATAAACCTCTTCCCCCTTTACTTGTCATCCTGATACAATTAAGATAAGATGATTTTCCAAATAAATTTTAATTACCAATTATTATGATCCTACATGATACAAAATAACCAAATGAAACCAAACACAATCTGCTTCTTTTAAGATGTGTGTAAATATCAAACAAACAGTTACTTGTGATATGCTTTTGATCACGGTTGTAAATTATCTTTAAATAAAAAGGAGGAAAAGGATCTGCATCATGGGTTTGGTATCAATAGCAAAATATTACAATAATGCAAAATAAATGACAGTACTGAGGATACTATCTATTTTCCTGGTTGTTTTTATTATTGGGGTAAATAATCCTAATGTAATTTCTTAGTCTATATAATTACGTATAAAAGTTTATGAATTAAAATAAAATCATGTAAATTTTTTGATACATGTAATAAATTTTTTAATCATTTAGTGACTATTCTTTGTTTAATATATAAACTTAAGGCTTTCTAGTCCTTACTTAACTTATAAATAAATAATAGAATTCCATATAAAAAAAGAATCCTCAGTTTGTCTCAACTTTTAAAAATGACATCCAAAAACAATACAATTCTTATACAATGTAAAACTGTGGTAAAAGCTATAATATAAAAATATTAAAACATGCATGTACAAACATTTACTAAATTTTATCATCGGTATAAAGACATCATTCGTAAATATAGCTCAACATGCAGACTTCTAATACGTTCAGGTATTTCACATCCAATTTTTTATGGTAATATTCTTTATAAAGCACAAAGGTGTCAGTATTCACCTCAGAAACTTACAAAACCTTTGAATAGACTTATTAAGAAGGGATATAATTACGATACTGTTGTCAAGTCATTAAAGATTGCATATTTTGGCGTTAATATTGAGTCACTGATAAGGTCTTTGCATCGGAACTAAACACATTATTTTTTTTAAAAACAGTTGTTGGCATGACACGGGTTATGTTCTTCTCATATATGTTATGATGGTATGATACTAAACCCCTAACGGGAAGGATTGTGCCTGATGTTCATATGATGAAATCATAATCTTTCAGTCAGTTTAATTGAAGTCTAGAGCTGGCATGTCAGTTAACTGCTAGTAGTCTGTTGTTATTTATGTATTATTGTAATTTTGTTTATTTTCTTTGGTTACATCTTCTGACATCAGACTCGGATTTCTCTTGAACTGAATTTTAATGTGCGTATTGTTATGCGTTTACTTTACTACATTGGTTAGAGGTATAGGGGGAGGGTTGAGATCTCACAAACATGTTTAACCCCGCCGCATTTTTGCGCCTGTCCCAAGTCAGGAGCCTCTGGCCTTTGTTAGTCTTGTATTATTTTAATTTTAGTTTCTTGTGTACATTTTGGAAATTAGTATGGCGTTCATTATCACTGGACTAGTATATATTTGTTTAGGGGCCAGCTGAAGGACGCCTCCGGGTGCGGGAATTTCTCGCTACATTGAAGACCTGTTGGTGACCCTCTGCTGTTGTTTTTTGTTTTTTATTTGGTCGAGTTGTTGTCTCTTTGACACATTCCCCATTTCCATTCTCAATTTTATGTACAAATTATTTTTTGAGAACTACTCAACTTATTTACTGGGTAATTAAAACAAACTAAATATCTTGATCGGTGCAAAAATGATTAGATTACCAATGAAATAGCAGAGGTGGGAAAAATTTGGTTGATTATTTAGGAAATCACTGGAAGTACCACTGGAGGAGGCCCCTCTAACAACCGGTGAGCACCCCCCTTTTTTTCCCTTTATGAAAATTTCAGGATCCTCCAGTGAACAGATTACATTTCATTCATTCACATTTTTAACCTCAAGCTGTTTTAAACTATATAGTTTCTTTACTCCTTCCAAATTTCTAAGCTATTTGTTTTTAAAATTAAGTAGTATATCTTTATATTTATTTGTGGAACCCAGGAAGGGAGATAACTAGTGTTCAGTTATTATTTTATAGTCTGATTTATGCATTAGGCCAGAATGTGGTATAGTGATTCAGTGTATGATATGTTTGCTCATCCATCTACAACTTTAACCCACAATTATCAAGATTAAATGGGACTTTCCAGATACTTTCAAATAATCTTCAGTCTCTGCCGACATTGTGTACTACTTTTTATAACTTCTAAAGGTTCTCTAATCAAAGAATGGATTTTTTCTTTTCTTATATCTTATTACTCATATAGAAGGATAGGTTAGCTCAGCTGATATCAACATAGATTTAGTTAGAGCAGATTCTCAACTTGCATCCACAAATCTAACAATTTGATCAATCTTCTAAGGACTGCATCAATAGTTGAAGGGTGAAATAGAATGTTTATGAATTTAACAGAGAGTTAAAAGCATAAAAATGTCAGATCTCATTATGAAAATAAATATCTGCATGTAAAAGTAAATTTTTTTAGTTTCCGAACAAACCCAATCATATTAAGGCTTGGTATAACAAGATTTTACAATAAAAACAAATAAAATCAGATAAAAACCACTAAAATCAGATAAAATCATATATACTTCAAAGCTACAGTGGTAATATACTATTGTCTTGAAGTAGAATATATTGAAAATTTGTATTAATGTCATGACAATTTTGTCATAATGAGATCCAACTTGTTAAGACAAGATTAAAAGCAGGATAAAAACATAATAAAAAAATTTCAAACTAACCTATCCTTCATATGATTAACTCATTTTAGGAGATGCTTCCAAAAGTTAAAACAAAGTATTTAAAAGGCCCATTCTTTCAATTGGGAACCCCAAAATGTCATTATAATAAAATAAAATACACACTGCCATTAGTTACAGAAGATAATCTGAAAGTTTCAATGAAAATCTACCAATAGTTTATAAGCCGTGGATGAGAGATGATGATGGACAAACAGACAGAAAACACAAATCTTCCCATTGCAGAGGCGGTTTAGAGGGTCCCCCCCCCCTTTTGTGGGAAAAAAAATTGTTGATTATAAAGGGAATCACTTGGGCGGGCCTGGTCCCCTCTTAGGCAGTCAGTGGAGTAAAACCCAACCCAAAACCCAAACATTTTTATTTGGGGTCAAAAACTTAGTAGTTAAAATATTTAACAGGGGACCAGTTTCATATTCTCTTTTCATAGTGTTTGGCCATCAAAATCCTACTATTTTGGATTGTAACCGACAAAATTCATTTCACAAAGCACTTGTAAGGCTTACATGTACATAGCTTAAAAATATATGTAAACCTATGTACGTCGTGTGGGTACTTTGAGAAACCATATGGCATACCTTTGGGACCCCTCAAATAACAATAATTTCAGTTTAATTTTCATCAATCACAAAACAATAATTGAATGCAAGTAATATAAATTTTAAAAAATCTATAATTTGAAACAGTGATATTGTTTGCCTCAAATTACAGACGAAATTCGCCCTTTTCCCCTAGAGAAAATTCCCAATTACTAAAAAAAAATGGCTTAAAATTCCTCCCAAAAAGTTTCAAATTTTCCCCAAACAGTGATGGCATTGGTGTAATGTTTGTAAATATCGTATTCATGCTATTATTTTGATATTAGAAAGCACTTTTGAGATCCGTTTTTCTGTTCAGAATCATCATGATGTTTGTAACACATGTAGTTTTCAAGGAAATTTGATTTATTAAATTATAGTTTATACACAATACAATGTATCTGTTATCAATGATTTCAGCAGGCAGGTATCTAGTCTATTCTTAGGAAATTACATAACATCTTTTTTTAGCTTAGTAGGAATAGTGCCCTAGAGGGGGGTTAGAGTATTGTTGATGAATTGAGAGGAAGCATCGTTGTATTTGATGCAATTACAATCAGTTATTATCTACTGTTTTCGAACCATATTCGAAAAAATCTTTTATGTTAACGGATATTGACATAGATATACGTTTCTTTGGAATAGTGATTGGATATTGTTCATTTGATTGAGTAATTATTATCACTTCAATGTCACTGTCCAAGTACGTGCTATGGATACGTACGCGCCCAGGTAACACAGATAATCGTATTATGAGCTTTAATATTTCGAAACTGGATTAACTCTTTTTGTAGAGTTGAGAACAAGAACATTGATGTCCAGCTCACGCTATGAGAATGACTGATTGACCTTATTTCGATATGGAGACATTCGGCCATGACAGCATTTTCAAGTGCGCGATCCCACAATGCAACGCATATTTGTAAACAATAACATTACACGATTGAGTAGACTAAGTGTGTAAACGTTCGTTTAATATTTAATACACAGCTTGAATTAATAAATAAATGTTGGTTAGCATTTTCCAAATGTCAGTATCATTACAGTTTCCCGTACATTAGGCCCGCCAGTTTTATCGCTATGTCGACGGCATTCAATATTCCATAAACACTACGTTTGAACTCATGCTATATCAGCACACTAGCTATGCATACACATTCAATTTGCCTTTAATGCTTAATTTCTTTGATAAGCAGCCGATAAGCATGTTTCTACCGCCCAGGCTCGGAAGTCAGTGATCATGATACATGAGATATATACATTTGTTATGGTTTTATGAGGGCCCTCATGGGGTTTTTGATTATGTGATTACTTGGCCGTTTTTTTAATGATTATTTGATTATTAAGCCAAATATTTCATGATTATTTGATTACCTAGGACTGTATTTTTTAGTTTATGATTATTTGATTACTAAAGATAAGCAAATATTTAATGATTATGTGATTATATTGGCAAAAAAATGGTGATTATGTGATTACTAGGACCCCCCCATGAGGGGCCTCTTTTATGCAGAACCACTGCGTCTGGTGGACACTTTGCTTCAACGTAGATATAGTTCCAGATTAGTCCTTACAATGTATTAATTCCGCAGTTCTTCAACACTAGTCCAAGGGCACTGAGGGAACGCTTAGATCATACAGAACACACCGGGTTTACCATATACTAGGCTAGTATACAGGTTTATCATATACTACTGCAGAGTAGGGTGTGAAGAGCAGCATGGAGATTCGAAGATATGTATACTCAGCACGTATATTGTCTGAACTTCTTAAGGATATGCAACTGAATGTATTGGATTGGTGGAAACTTTGCCTTTGTTAAGTATAAGTAATATTTTTTTATTTTATTGATAAGCACAACATACATCTGTAATAACAGCAGACACATACATGTATTTAAATAAGTAATACTATGTATTAATGTCTCATATTTTAGCACATAGTATCACACGGTATCTTTATCTCTATTCTAGATTGTTCCACACCGACAGAGATCTCTTCAGGTTAAAATTTCGTACATTTAGTATGAATTTATATTTTATGTACATGTATTATATTCCACATACATGTAGTACAGAAGCACAGTATTTATCATGTTCATATTGCTATTTTAGATTGCTGCATGTACATGTATCTCTATTCTAGATTATTCTACACCTTCCAGGACATTTCTCAGTCATATGTATTTATTTTATATGTATGATATTTCATCACATAGCACAGTTTTTATCATATTTATATTTATTCCTGAGGGTTCCACAACCGTCCAAGATCTCTTCAGGTGTATATTTCGTACGGTATATTAAGAATTATATGAATTTAAATGTATATATATTTCAGCACATAGTACATGAAGCACACAGTTTTTATCACGTTCATATCGCTATTCTATTTGCTATCTCTATACTAGATTATTTTACACATTCCAGGATCTTCCAAGATGGACATTTCTCAGTATTGTTATGCATACATGTATGTATTTATTTTATATCTATTATATTTCAGCACATAGTACATGTAGCACACATTTATTTATTGTGTTTATATCTTTAGTCTAGATTGCTCCACACATGCAGGGATCTCCCCAGGTGTACATTTCATACAGTACAGTTACATATATTATATTTCAGGTCGTAAAAAAAAAAAAAAAAAAAAAAAAAAAAAAAAAAAAAAAAAAAAAAAAAAAAAATAATTCTATTTATGTGTATTGTACTACGCCTGTTGGATCGCCACAGGTCGTATCACCCTGCTGGATCGCCACAGGTCATTCATTCTCTTTATGTATAATGTACTACACCTGCTGGATCGCCACAGGTCATTCTATTTATGTGTATTGTACTACGCCTGTTGGATCGCCACAGGTCGTATCACCCTGCTGGATCGCCACAGGTCATTCATTCTCTTTATGTATACTGTACTACACCTGCTGGATCGCCACAGGTCATTCTATTTATGTGTATTGTACTACGCCTGTTGGATCGCCACAGGTCATTCATTCTCTTTATGTATACTGTACTACACCTGCTGGATCGCCACAGGTCATTCTATTTATGTGTATTGTACTACGCCTGTTGGATCGCCACAGGTCGTATCACCCTGCTGGATCGCCACAGGTCATTCATTCTCTTTATGTATACTGTACTACACCTGCTGGATCGCCACAGGTCATTCTATTTATGTGTATTGTACTACGCCTGTTGGATCGCCACAGGTCGTATCATCCTGCTGGATCGCCACAGGTCATTCATTCTCTTTATGTATACTGTACTACACCTGCTGGATCGCCACAGGTCATTCTATTTATGTGTATTGTACTACGCCTGTTGGATCGCCACAGGTCGTATCACCCTGCTGGATCGCCACAGGTCATTCATTCTCTTTATGTATACTGTACTACACCTGCTGGATCGCCACAGGTCATTCTATTTATGTGTATTGTACTACACCTGTTGGATCGCCACAGGTCGTATCACCCTGCTGGATCGCCACAGGTCATTCATTCTCTTTATGTATACTGTACTACACCTGCTGGATCGCCACAGGTCATTCTATTTATGTGTATTGTACTACGCCTGTTGGATCGCCACAGGTCGTATCACCCTGCTGGATCGCCACAGGTCATTCATTCTCTTTATGTATACTGTACTACACCTGCTGGATCGCCACAGGTCATTCTGTCTATTTATGTGTATGTACTACGCCTGCTGGATCGCCACAGGTCATTTTCTTATTTTGTATATTGCACTACATTTGATGGATCGCCACAGGTTATTTTATTTATGTGTATTGTACTACGCCTGCTGGATCGCCACAGGTTATTTATTTATATATATTGTACTACGCCTGCTGGATCGCCACAGGTAATTTTATTTATGTATACATGAATTGTACTACATCTGCTGGATCGCCACAGGTTATTTTATTTATGTATATTGTACTACGCCTGCTGGATCACGTATTGTACTTGCTGCATCGCCACAGATCATTCATTATCTTAATGTATACTGTACTATGCCTGCTTGATCGCTACAGGTTAATTTAATTATGTGTATTGTACTACGCCTGCTGGATCGCCACAGGTCATATTATCTTTTATTATGTATTAATGTGTTATATTTAACTCAGCGAGTATTTCCACTTAGACTCTCTTGTTTAAGGATTACTAAGACTTCCCAGGTTGTTTCTTTTATTTTATTTTACAGGAAAATACAGATACAGACATTAAAACCTTCGTTTTTCGGATGAAGACTTCAGAACTTTATAGCACCGTTATATATAAGAAAACAATACCCTGATGCCTGCCTTCATATATAGTATAATGTGTTAGACAACAGTTCAACTTGTTTATTTTAACCTATCGTTTTCGGATGCAGAATTCAGAACTATTAAGCACTAGATATGAGGATAGCTATATCTTGATGCAGACTTCAGAACTATATAGCACCGGAATATATAAGGAGGACGATACCTTGATTCATGCATTCATAGTTAATGTGTCAGAACTAGTCACACTTCTTTAAGCATTAAACGCAAGAACTTTAACTATGTAGACAGAGTTATTTTATCCGTCTTGGTTAGAGAGAAGTGATTACTGTGATCACTCTTTCAGAACTGGTAGAGGGTTCTTTTTAAAGCACAACAGAAATGTGTTGTTTTTGAAATTATTGTATTGTTAATGTAATTTTTTTTTTTTTTTACATTTGTTTTTGCTAGCATTATTATTTCTTGGGGGCTTTCATTCTTTCATTTTATGAACTCATTTCATTTGGCTTTTAATTCCAGGGGAATCATACTCCCCCAATTCAATAATACATCAGATAGGTAATTCCTGTCGAGGAACAAATTGTATTTTAAGTAGTATTTTTACTACGCTGGGATCGCCCAGGAGCAATTAGGTTCATTCCTGGGGATCGGCCCAGGAATTAGGTTCATTCCTGTCGAGGAACAAATAGGTTCATTCCTGGGGATCGCCCCAGGAACTAGGTTCATTCCTGGGGGTCGCCGCAGGAATTAGGTCCATTCCTGTCGAGGAAATAGGTTCATTCCTGGGGATCGCCCCAGGAACTAGGTTCATTCCTAGGGATCACCCCAGGAAATAGGTTCATTCCTGCCGAGGAACAAATAGGTTCATTCCTGGGGATCGCCACAGGAACATTTTTTACTAATCGCTTATTTTTATTTTTTTCATATTTTGATAAGTTTTGAATTTATTTTCTCATATTTTGAATAGTTTGAAATGTTTATTTCAATTCTCTTAAGTGAATGAGTAGCCCCCAGAAAGCCAATAATGTATTATATAGTTTGTCATACAATGTAGAAAGATATGTACTGTTATGATACAGTTTATTTAGTTGTAGTTTTAGTATGTTTTGATATTTTATTAATAAACATAAATCTTAAATTGTGTTGTGTATAAAAGGAAATTTGATTTATTAAATTATAGTTTATACACAATACAATGTATCTGTTATCAATGATTTCAGCAGGCAGGTATCTAGTCTATTCTTAGGAAATTACATAACATCTTTTTTTAGCTTAGTAGGAATAGTGCCCTAGAGGGGGGTTAGAGTATTGTTGATGAATTGAGAGGAAGCATCGTTGTATTTGATGCAATTACAATCAGTTATCCCACCCACCAGCCCCAACTACACCGGTGCATTAACTGGGTATTTAGCTTACGTGATAGGTATGATATGGATGTATTAAAATATGTTAAAATTTAAAGGTGTTACTCTAAGTTACAGTCAGATCAATATTGTGTAATTCTGACTGCAAGTTCTTGGTATTTCTGTTATTTCTGTTTAGAATATTCATATAGTTGTTTAGTTTGTTATATTTTCATTCAAGCTAAAGTGTTTTCATGCAATGCATTCCTGCGAAGTCTAAAATATATCATCTATACAAATTGAAGTTATAGAAAGAGTGATTTGAAATTGCTATATGACATGTTATATTTTCTTTTATATATCTTGTTTGTTAGTTTAAATATATATATATATTTGTTCATCTCTTGTTTAGGGGCTACTCTTATGAAATGATATGTGCCTTTGCTTTTAATTCCAGGGGAATCATACTCCCCCAATTCAATAATACATCAGATAGGTAATTCCTGTCGAGGAACAAATTGTATTTTAAGTAGTATTTTTACTACGCTGGGATCGCCCAGGAGCAATTAGGTTCATTCCTGGGGATCGGCCCAGGAATTAGGTTCATTCCTGTCGAGGAACAAATAGGTTCATTCCTGGGGATCGCCCCAGGAACTAGGTTCATTCCTGGGGGTCGCCGCAGGAATTAGGTCCATTCCTGTCGAGGAAATAGGTTCATTCCTGGGGATCGCCCCAGGAACTAGGTTCATTCCTAGGGATCACCCCAGGAAATAGGTTCATTCCTGCCGAGGAACAAATAGGTTCATTCCTGGGGATCGCCACAGGAACATTTTTTACTAATCGCTTATTTTTATTTTTTTCATATTTTGATAAGTTTTGAATTTATTTTCTCATATTTTGAATAGTTTGAAATGTTTATTTCAATTCTCTTAAGTGAATGAGTAGCCCCCAGAAAGCCAATAATGTATTATATAGTTTGTCATACAATGTAGAAAGATATGTACTGTTATGATACAGTTTATTTAGTTGTAGTTTTAGTATGTTTTGATATTTTATTAATAAACATAAATCTTAAATTGTGTTGTGTATAAAATGCATAAAGTACCATCATTGCTTCTGTTTCTTTCCCCTCTCCGAAAAGTACCTTTCAGGTTGAAAATGTCTGACAACCAAAATATACGGCCAAAATATACATGAAAAAACAGTGCAAAAAAGACAGCAAAGGTCAGCAAAAAATTGGAGATGTGTTTAGAATAAAATGTACAAATTTCCCAATTTCAATAAAAAAATATGCATTTTTCCCAATAAAAAACGGTAGAGGTAGTTTTGAAAAAAGACAACAATATCACTGTGAAATTCAATACAGCAATTAAAATACAATTTGTTAAAAACTCATTCTGCTTACAAGACTACGGTCTACAGATTGTTCCAATAGAGATAGTAACAGTTCATCCGATTGTTTACAGGATTATTGTCTGAGGATTTTACCATACAAGGCAGCAACTGTTACACTTTCAACTGAAAAGAAATAAAGTTAAGTTTCAATCATTTTATCAAAATAATCTTAAGGGTATATAATAAAATTCGATTTAAAAAAAAACATATCAATTAATGTGAAAACTCTTCTTATTTTTGCTACTTCATTTTACTGAAATCTGTCAATACACAAAAATAAATTTTCCAAACTTTACAATTATGAGACTTGACATCAAATACCTGAGCAATTATTGGAAATATTTAACACATTGAATGCAGAAGCTGCTGGTAAGTTCACTTAATAAAAAGTAAAATTTAATGAATATTTTGTTATTTGTTGTTTTATTGACCCTTACTGAGATGCAAACAAACTTTTCTTCATGATAAAAAGTAGGAATAAATTCTTTTGAAATTTGTAATGAAAATTTGAATGACTGAATGTAAAGCAGTTATCATACATGATCATCATTTTTATGATAGCTTAAGGTTTTACTTGATATCAGATTATCTCCCCTTCACATCTGGCCCAAGACCACAATTAATGACCCCACTTTTTGTTGTCCATGAACATTGTTCCCTTCAGTTATAGTGTATTTTTTCCTTATTTTTTTTCTTTCCCTTTCTCATACAGTTTTTCTGGGGTGGAAATGAAAGAAGAGACCTGAAATAAACTTTTGGATGTTTTATTTTTACTGATTTTAAAAGGAAAGAGTGATTCAGGCAGGTGCAAAAAGGTAGTATTTACACTTTTTGGAACATCTCTTGACTTGCTTATAGGGGTATGGATGTGTTTTGGCCAAATTTGTATGATGTAAACATGCAATTTTTCTGAAAATTGCATATATTTTTGGACTTGAACTGTACATTGCACACAACAAAAATTAGACAAAAAGAATAGGCAAATTTTTTTAATGCGACAAAACGTTATAAAGAACTGATAGAGGAATTAATTGTAGTCTCGGTCCTAATCTTGTTCAGGGCAAGGGAGACAAATCAGTATATATAGATACACTTCTAAAGTAAAGGTACAACATTTTACATTGACATATATTTAGGATAGATATATAGATATCTAGGGGCATTTAAAATTAGATACATGTATAATAAATAAATTTAAATTGTTTGTTGATTAATATATTCTCACCTTGAAACAGCTCTAGTAACTCCCCAAGCAAGTAACCCCAAGAAAACTTGTGATGCTAACCTGTAAAACAAAGTTCAAGGTCAGTTATTCTCAACTTTCAAAAAATATGTACATCATAATAATTGTTTAAAAGTTCAGATAACAAACAAAAATCTGCAAGAAAATAATTGGTATTCAAAATCAAACTAATGGTTATGTTTTTTGCCCTTTGTAAGGTTTTTTTTATCTCTCCAACACAGTCCCCATTTACATTTTCAATTTTGTTAAGTTAGCAAAAAATAAACTTGTATTTCATCATATTGTATAGTATTTCAAACCTTCAAAAAATTTATTGATGTCAAATACTATTAAAATTATTAAAAATAAAAGCTTTAATACCTACCAACATGTTAACAATATCAGATATCCATGTCTTACTCCCAACACCAGGAAAACATTGTAATTTCAACAACCTGAAATAAAAAAAATGTTTAAAAGATAAAATTAAGGTGGTACCTAACACTTTAACTAAAATTAATTTGGCTCTTTTTATTTTCTTAAAATTTTGACAAAGTATTTACTTTGACCCTTTGACAAAAATATAAAAATTTCAAAAAATTTGAAATGTTATGAAATGATGCAGATATCTTCAATATCACACAAAACCCCTTAATAAATAAAAAGTTTTAAAAGTCTATAATAATATTATTATAAATTTTGTGGAACATTTCAACTCACCACAGATTTTTTCTGGTATAGCCTCAGACTTGGTTGAAGATATAATTGACCATCTTCCTTAGAGCTGCTATTATAACTGCCAAGGAGGTCCATGTCCTCATTATCTTATTGTCCATTTGCTTTCAGAAATAACATTATACATGTATAACAAAAAAAATATCAGATGCACTTTACAGTTTTAACAAAATCAGTTTTTTTGAAAATTTCCCCTCATCAATTGTAGTTACCCACTATTTCTCAAACCCTCCAAATCTATTATCTATATGTAGAGCTTTGTTTACATATTTTTTTTTATTTACAGAGCTCTAAATAATAGTCATTTAAGCTAGTATACATCTGATATTTAAAGAAAATGTGTACAAAAGTGAATATTTAAATAAAAAAATTATATCCCATAAAAACACTAAATTTAAAGTACAAAATGTATGAGGAATATAACAAGGGAATTATCTCCCCTTGCCTTGACAATATGACCCTGTCGAGACTCCAAATCCTTCCTATATTTAACAACAATACAAAATATAGAATAATCAAAATGAAAAAATAACACGGTATGTAAAAACTACAACACATTTCAAAAACTAATTTAGTACTTTAAATTTTTACCTAAGGGCATTAGTGGCAGTGGTCTTAGAAGTATTATTGTATCTCTAGCATGTCAAAATGAGGTTGAGAATTCAAACCAAGCTTAATTGACTAGAATTGACAGTTCCCTGGGGGAAAAGTTGGTGGGTATCTACTGTTACTTTTAACTTTTTCAACCCATAAAAAATGGCCATCAAGATATTACAAATTGGGCTGAAAAGTGGCATTATACACCAAAATTCTATCAATCAATCAATCTGTTTTCACCAATATGTTCTACTCTGCTTCTAGTGAAATAATTTAATTTTTTTAGCTAAAAGCACTGCAAAAAAATAACAAAAAGTTGGAAAAATATGTAACAATTCAGGAAACACAAAAACACAATATATTCTTTTTCAATTTTTTTTTAGATTCTCCATTCTTAACCGACTGAAAGCTTTTGGACTAGACAGACCATTATTAAGTTTACAAGTAAATTGTTTCTGTTTCATTTCATTTTCAAAGTAAAAATGAAACAGAGTTACAGGGGGTTGGGGGAATAACGAATAAGATCTAAATTATGAAACATATAACGTTCAGTTTCTATAAGTACGACAAGAAAAGTAAGAGTAATTTTGAAATTTTAAATACAAGCTTCCAATCTAGTTGAAAGTGGTGAATCTTTACACAGTCCTTTTTTTTTGTTTTCTTTTTGTGTAAAAAATTGCATTTTTGGAAACATATACAAAAAGTTTCTGAATAACATTCTTCACTGTTATATCACATAATCAATGTATGCGGCAGCCAGAGTTCCCTGAAAAAGAAATAAACATTCTAAAACAAATGACCAAACCTATATAAAAATTTAAACATCATCTGATACAATTATTAGCAAATAAGGACGAAAAAGTAATCAATGTGTGTCTTGATTAATTTTCGTTTATTCTTTTTTCATGAATCATTGCGTTGGTTTTCGTGTTTAAAATTGTTTCACATTTTGTCATATTCAGGGCCTCTTATTGCTTACTTTAAAACTGGTACTGTAAATTCAGAAATTATGCATGCATCTATTCTTGTGATTTTTTAATAAATGGACAAAAATGCAATATTAATATTACCGATTTCAGAAAAATCTACCTTCAAAGTTATGCATCAGAGATTAGAATGATGAATATGAGTACCTATTGTGATATTCAAGTGGTTGTATTATTAAAATTCATAACGATTTTGCTCATTGCTGAATGTCTTATGGTGACTGTAATTTGCTTCACTTATTGATAGTTGTGTAGTTGGCAATCTTATAACCTTTCTTTATTCTTATATACCCGTATGATTACCGGTACCAGTATAATTAAAAAATTTTATTTGGAAATCATTTTAAAAATGTTTGATCTACATGTGTACATAATAAAATCCATGGTGCATTTACATACTCTTGGATGAATAGTTCAATCTATTTTTTAATTCTTACCATAAAATTCAGCTCCAATGGCCCTTTCCCAGCTTCAATCCTTACAGACAAGCTGTAGTGCTAACCTGAAATACAAAATGCTTAGTCAATCAAAATTGTTTTAAAGGATCACTTCTGGGATACTCTATCTACGTTACAGGTATATAAAATGGGTAACATATATAACTAGAGGCTCTAAAGAGCCTGTGTCGCTCACCTTGGTCTATGTGAATATTAAACAATGGACACAGATGGATTCATGACAAAATTGTGTTTTGGTGATGGTGATGTGTTTGTAGATCTTACTTTACTAAACATTCTTGCTGCTTACAATTATCTCTATCTATAACAGTACTTTCTGTGGAAAATGTTATTGAAAATCTTCAAATACTAAGAAAATTGTTAAAAATTGACTATGAAGGGCAATAACTCCTTAGAGGGTCATAGTGACTTATTTTTAGTTCTTACTTTGCTGTACATTATTGCTGTTTACAGTTTATCTCTATCTATAATAATATTCAAGATAATAACAAAAAAACAGCAAAATTTCCTCAAAATTACCAATTCAGGGGCAGCAACCTAACAACCGATTAGCCGATTCATCTGAAAATTCCAGGGCAGATAGATCGTGACCTGATCAACAATTTTACTTCCTGTCAGATTTGCTCTTAATGCTTTGGTTTTTGAGTTATAAGCCAAAAACTGCATTTTACCCCAATGTTTTATTTTTAGCCATGGCGGCCATCTTGGTTTGTTGGCCGATTTACCGGACACATTTTTTTAACTAGATACCCCAATGATGATTATGGCTAAGTTTGGTTAAATTTGGCCCAGTAGTTTCAGAGGAGAAGATTTTTCTAAAAGATTACTAAGATTTACGAAAAATGGTTAAAAATTGACTATAAAGGGCAATAACTCCTAAAGTGGTCAACTGACCATTTTGGTCTTGTTGACTTATTTGTAGATCTTACTTTGCTGAACATTATTGCTGTTTACAGTTTATCTCTATCTATAATAATATTCATGATAATAACCAAAAACAGCAAAATTTCCTTAAAATTACCATTTCAGGGGCAGCAACCCAACAACGGAATGTCCGATTCATCTGAAAATTTTAGGGCAGATAGATCTTAACCTGATGAACAATTTTACTTCCTGTCAGATTTGCTCTTAATGCTTTGGTTTTTGAGTTATAAGCCAAAAACTGCATTTTACCCCTATGTTCTATTTTTAGCCATGGCAGCCATCATGGTTGGTTGGCAGGGTCACCGGACACATTTTTTTAACTAGATACCCCAATGATGATTATGGCCAAGTTTGGTTAAATTTGGCCCAGTAGTTTCAGAGGAGAAGATTTTTCTACAAGATTACTAAGATTTACGAAAAATGGTTAAAAATTGACTATAAAGGGCAATAACTCCTAAAGGGGTCAACTGACCATTTCAGTCATGTTGACTTATTTGTAAATCTTACTTTGCTGAACATTATTGCTGTTTACAGTTTATCTCTATCTATAACAATATTCAAGATAATAACCAAAAACAGCAAAATTTCCTTAAAATTACATATTCAGGGGCAGCAACCCAACAACCGGTTGTCTGATTCATCTGAAAATTTCAGGGCAGATAGATCTTGACCTGATAAACAATTTTACCCCATGTCAGATTTGCTCTAAATGCTTTGGTTTATGAGTTATAAGCCAAAAACTGCATTTTACCCCTATGTTCTATTTTTAGCCATGGCGGCCATCTTGGTTGGTTGGCAGGGTCACGCCACACATTTTTTAAACTAGATACCCCAATGATGATTGTGGCCAAGTTTGGTTTAATTTGGCCCAGCAGTTTCAGAGGAGAAGATTTTTGTAAAAGTTAACGACGACGGACGACGACGGACGCAAAGTGATGGGAAAAGCTCACTTGGCCCTTCGGACCAGGTGAGCTAATAATAGACATCAAACCAACAACCCAATTCAATCCTATAGTATAAAGGGTCGGTTTAAAAAAGCTAAAGTTGGCCGTAAGATTTTAATCTTTTTTGATTCAGGCCCAAAAACTACAAATTTGACATATACATTGTTGTGGTATCATTATTGATACAAAATAACCACATCATCTTTTTGGCACCTCACAATATAAACTACTAAGTAATGACCTGTTGATTATGCAATTTTGCTGTTTTTGCAAAAGCGCCAATGAAGGCCCAATTTTTTCACAATTCAGAACTTTTTTTTAGCATAATTCACTTTCCTTGATCCAGAAATAGTTTATGTCTTGTAATTTAAATATTACCCTTAGCACCTTTAGTTTATTAAACATTTTGGACCAAAGGTATTCTTAAAGCGTTTAGGTCAGAAAATCCATAAAATCATCGCATTTTGATGATATCTCCCAATATAGTTAATTATAGAGTCTACAATGTATTATAAAGAAGCGATTTATTTTATGTTGCATTAAGTCTTTTGAAATATATCCACTGAAGAACCAGATGGGGCATTTTTGATATTCTATCATAAAGGCTGAAATTTAAAATCTATAAGGCCATATTTTGCCAAGTGAACATTGTCATATGGTACTGATAAAATAAAGAGTATACTGTTGACTAAACTCTTATAAACCTTTAACCCTAGTCAGTACTTATTTCCAAATAATATTATTTATAGAATTATTTTCTTTTAAACAGGATTAATATTACTGGTACCTACCTATATATTAGCTGTATTAGACCACCAAGTCTTATTCCCACACCATGAAAACATGCCATAGAAAGTATCTAAAAAGAAATTAATACATTTATTTATTTTACAAACCAATTTCTATGTCACCCTAAAGATTACTTTACAAATTGTTCTGATTTCTTACTTCATGTACCAATAGTATAACATCCACATATTCTGTAAAATTTATAAAGATTGAAAAACAAAACAAAATTGTCAAAGTTTTATGATTTGAATTTCAACTGAACTCAACTAATTTAAATAATGAAAATGAGTTGTCTCCCATTGAATGAACAAATGTTGCTGTTAATAAAACTAGTCTCCCCTTGAGATATAATTCCTTTCTCAGGATTTACTCCAGTAATTGTGATAGAAATTCTTGTTAATGTAACTGGTATCTCAAAATATTAAACTGGTAACTACATTCTTCAAAGATGTTTTTCACGCAGAAAAGAAAGATAAATATGCACTTTTTATCAAATATTTCTAGAAAATGTATAAAAATTGTTTGACTTCAATAAACTTGCCTTCTCAATTTCATGGTAAAGCCTCAGACTTGGTTGAAGATTTTATTGACCATCTTCCTTTGAGCTGCTCTCCTGGCTGCCAGGGTGGCTGTCATCATTATCTTAATTGCAATCGTCCGTTATTTATAGAAATAAATAAAAAATATCAGATGCACTCTCAATTAATCACTTATCTTGAAAATTTCACCAAATCAATTCTACCCATAATGACCCATGACTTCGCCCACCCTCTAAACTATTATCTAGACCTCTGTTTACATTTTTTTTATTTACAGAACTCTGAATAACAGTAAATACATTTTTTTGTATTAGCTAGTATGCATCTGATATCAAAGCAAAAACAAATGTGAAAATCAAGTAAATAGTTATATATTCCCTACCATGAGGAAATTTCAAGAATGAGGAGTTAAACAGGGGAATTTATTACCTCCCATTGCCAAAAAATTTCATTTGTTAGGACTCCACATCATTGCTATATCTAACAAAAATACAAAATTGTAGAGCTATAATTAAAAATAAATAATTTGATATAAAATATTCAAACATTTACAAAAAATATTTAGCACCTTGGTGGTTCTCTCCCATTACTGACTTTCTCAACCATTAAAAAAATGGTCACCAAGATATAATCAATATTGCTGAAAGTGGTGAGTAACACTAAAAATCAATCAATCTTTTTTCACCAGGATGTTTCTTTACTATGATTATTTTGAAATAATTTGTTTGAGCTAAAAACAATGCTACAAATAACAAAACATTGGAAAAATATTTAATATATCATACAAATACGAAAAATAAAAAAATACATTTCTTTTTTTTTTTTTTTTTAGATTCTCCATTCTTAACCTACTGGAAATGTTTTTGAATACACATGGACCATTATAAAGATAGTCTCAAGTAGGTCTACAAGTTATTTTGTAAAATTCTGAAGTATCAATTTAGCATACAACTTCCAGTCTTGCTGAAAATGGAGAATCTTGACATTCTTTTTTTTTATTTGTGATAAAAATTATAAACATTTTTTCAAACATACACAAAAATAGTCTGAATTACATTCTTTTTTGTTTCAGTTGTATTGCACAATAATTTCCTGCAGCCACAGCTAAAGTCACCTGAAAAAGAAATATGCATTCTAATATCTGTCAGAATAATATATTCAATGGAAAGGGATCAGTAACTGGTTATTGCATTGATGATGCATAGAAAATTGATTTACTTTGTTTTAAAGTGATGTATTGACATGAATTTACAAACAACCAGTCTTCTTTAGCAAACAAGGGATGACAAGTAGTTGGTTGTTGTCCAACATATTTGTTATTATTTCATTGTTTCATCATAAATCTAGCTGTTTGCGTTCTTGTTTAAATTGCTTCACATTTTTTCATGTCGCCTTCTTTCTGTTTCATAGTTAATTGTAAAGTATATGTTTTGCTCATTCTTGAAGGCCATACAGTGACCATAAGTTGCTTACATCCATGTCATTTGGTCTCTGAGAGAGTTATTTCATTGACAATGATCTTCTTTTACTTTATATATGGGGACAATTTTAGAAAACAGATTTTCTAAGTAACAGTATAATTTTTTATTTCCTTTATTTATCGTCATACCACCCAATGTCCTACTTCCAGATTATATATACGATTATAGTTTTAAGAAAAATTAAAGTATACTACTTCTCTGCATAATTAAAGTATAATACTTCTTAGAATAATGAAGAACTAGGTTTGTACATGCTCTTTGCTGAATAATTCATTAATTTATGTACTGGTTCTTACCATAAAAGCCAGCTCCAATGCCCATTCCCAACTTCAATCCTTACAGACAAGCTGTGAAGCTAATCTGAAATATAAAATGTTGTCATATTATTAATAAAATGGTTTAAAAGGATCACTTGTTACTGTATTAAAATTAAAAAGAAATAGGTTATATTCATGTACTAGATGTTGAGAACATATTGACTAGACAGCAATCCAACAACATAACAAACCAAATAATCATGTTAGATCCTTCAATTTACACTATACATTGTATTTGTACTGATATCAAAAGAGAGGGTAGAAATAAATAACAGAAATTTAGTGTTTAATTATTTCAAGGCAAGGCAAGTAAAAAATAGATCTAATTATTTTTATACATGTACTACATCTATCTTTTTTTTCTTTCTTCTTTTCGAAACTGTATACTGGTACCTACCTATATATTAGCTGTATTAGACCACCAAGTCTTATTCCCACACCATGAAAACATCTCACAGAAAGAACCTAAAATATAAAAATTGACAATTTATATACTTTACTTATTTCCATTTCCCCTACATTTACCAATATTGTTCAGATTTCTGACTACGTGTACACAAAGGTATAACATCAATAACTGTAAAATCAATGTAAAAGATGAAAAAAGAAAAAAAAGTCTTATAAATTTACTTATTGAATTTCAACTCCACAAAAATAATGGTTTAAACATATTTTATTGTTCATAAAGGTAAATCATCTGCACATTTTACAATGAGTTATCTCCCATTGAAAGGCAAAAAATAACATTTTACGTTAGCAACATCACTTTCTCCACTGTAACTGCGTTGTATGCTCTAAATATACACTTTTTATCAAATAATGTACAGAATGTATAGAACTTGTTTGACTTAATTAAACTTGCCTTCTCATTTTCTTGGTAAAGCCTCAGACTTGGTTGAAGATTTATTTAACCATCTTCCTTGGAGCTGCTACCATGGTTACTTTTTCATACTTTTCAACATAATTCTTTGTGCTGGTCAGTTCACTGAATCCAATTTATGCACTTAACGAAATGTCCTTTCCATTGTATTTAATCAAGTGTACAAATGTCCCAAGAATGTTCCAAAGCATCTCACAATATTTTCTTTTTCCATTCATGGCAGTTGAAGTAATTCTCAATGTAATATACAAATAATATTTTTAATTCATACATAAAATACAGTAAAAATACCAGGTGTGCTTCTAAATTGGTAACCTGTATTTTCTTTTATTAGAGAGCTCTAAATAATAGCTCTTATATTAGTTTGGAGACATCTGATATGTAAAGACCTAAAAAAAAGAGGTAATAAAAAAAGAACAGAATAGTAATTGGCTAACACCTATAAATCACAAACATTTTCTAATATTTTGGAGCATAGTTTAATAAAATATCCCTTCTTTTAAGTTTATCATCATGCACATCAAAAGCATGAAAATTATACTCCAAAAATTGATCATAGCCTGAAGAAGCTCAGTTGTGCAAATTCATATTTTCCTTTAACAATGGAGAATGGTCTTTTAAATACTGAAATTTAAATACGGTATATGGAATTTAAAAAGGTGAACCTTCTTAAAAAGATTTTAGATAAAAAGCTCCCAATTCAAGAAAAGTTAGAAAAATTATTAACATTTCAAACTGCAGTTAAGTCATAATTACACAAAACTGGTACCGTCTGTAGGACCAAATTTAGAAAGAAAAATTGTGAACTAAAGAAATGGTAAAAAAATGTTGATTCTTTAGAATAAAAAAAAACAATTGTCCAAATTCAAATTGCATGTGATAAAAATCATTAAATTTTAAAATGTAATAACTGAAGAAAAAAGTTCCAAAATTTACAATTCAAAAGAGACATTTTTGTTCCCAAATCAAGTTTGATACATGTATCATATTAATTGCAGGTGATGTCAAATTTTGTTTTTCATAAGACTGCTTCATAAAACCTCCGTTTGAAAAGAAGAGAAATCACTGATATCTTGACATTAATAGAGATGGACTAGCACAAGGTAACTCTTGGAATGACTGGTTCCTTAAATGGAGGATAACAGTCAGAACTAGCTCCAGTCAATACACAGACAGGAAACAGCTCTTTTTGGCCATTTGTAGAGGAAACAAATCCCATGTAATAACATAAATATTTTTTTTCCATCTTCAAATGATAAAAAAGCAATTATTTAAACCCCCAGGGGTGGTTTAAGCTATTTCTAAAGAGAGGGGGCTCCCATCCAGGATAAAAGGCAGAGTTCAAACTAGTTTATGTTCTGATTCAATTGCATTGATCATCAAAAAAATTGTAATGGTTCCCCAGAACCCATGCAGTGTCTGAGATTCACTGTAGCAATCCCTAGTCTTTTTCTTATCTTTTGATTGTTACAGATGCTTCTGTCCAAGTTTGGTAAACATCCAGGATAGTTTATGAATCTAATAAATGTTTTAAAACTTTAACTTCAGATTGTATTTAAGGTTAACTAAGTCCATTTATAAGTAAAATACAGAAAAACAGGAACAAAGTTTTAAATAATTTTCCTTCTAGATACTAGTTTTTGATCGTAAACAAGCTTCTGTCCAAGTTTTTTTTACAAATCCAGAATATTTTAAGAAGTTATTAAAATTTTAAAAACTTTTAACCACAGAGTGAATGTATTGTATCCTGGCATTTATAAGTAAAATATGGAAAAATTAATTTGTCTTATTTACAAAATTTACTTCTGGATACTATCTTCTAATCATAAACAAGCTTCTGTCGAAGTTTGGTAGAAATCCGGAATAGTTTTAGAAAGGAGTGAATATTTGTGATCGGTAACGACGACGCCGCTGACAGAATGTAGGATGACTAGGTCTAATTTTTTTCAACTAAAATTGAAGGCTGGACAAAAAGTATTAATGGTATTTTACATTTACAGTTACATTAAGTTAAATTCCCAGTAAAATATATAATCAGCAAAATGCATAGTATTTTTTTTATTTGAATTGTCTATAAAAGATTCACTTATGATAATTCTTATAACAATACTTCATGGTTTGTTGGAGTAATTAAACTATATTGGCATGTTTTAATTTCTAGAATAAAAACTAAAGAGTACAAAATGGTGAAGTGATAATTTGCACTTCACAATGTCAACAGGAGGAAAAATAATAAATAAAAAATAAAAGAAGGTAATAATGGGAGTCAAGTTTAAAAAGAATGTTAAATAAAATTTGTTGAATAGTGTTTAATCAAATTTTGCAGAGGTACATGCTTCCAATTGGCTTCGCTCAGAGTTACTACCTCTAATTGGGACCACTCTGCCGGGGGTACTGCTTCTAATTAGCTTTAGCAGACAGAGGTATATATGTACTGCTTCCAATTGGCTTCGCAACAAGACAGAGGGTATGTGCTCCCAATTAGCTTCACTAAGAGGTACGTGCTTCCAATTGGCTTCGCTCAGACAAATGTACTATTTCCAGTGTTGAAATGGTACCGTAAGCAAGTCTGTACTACATCCAGCATAGTAAATGGTACATAATTGCAAGTCAAATGTCGTCCAAATTTACAAAAACATATTTTATTTTTACATTCTTGATCCAGTTAAAGATAATTCACATCTACCTTCACTCCCTATTTATAATTTATCCTGATGTTGTCATTGTGAAATGCAAATTATCATTACAAAATTCTGTACTTTCCTGTAATTGCAATCCTGATGATGTGCCATAGGAACCATAATATGTATATCTTATTAAATCACTGTAGCAGTCCCTAAAGTCTTTTTTTATCTTTTAATTGAAAGAAGCTTTTGTCCAAGTTCTGTTCAAGTTTGGTAAAAATCCAGAATAGTTTATGAATCTAATAAATGTTTTAACAAGAGGCTGTCACAACGACAGCAAACCGGATTTATTAACATTTATTTGTGTCCTGTAATTATCACAAGAACCATAACTGATGAACGGTGAAAGTGAAAATCGTCAATATCAAATTTGACATCTATTTTGTCATCAGTATCAACATATTAAAATTTGAAAAGCTTAGGTTGAATGGTTCATGAGTAAATGCAACAACATGAATGGAAACGCCGTTTTTCGATCTTTCAAGAACCATAACTGATGAACGGTTAAAGTCAAAATTGACATTATTGTACTTGACCTCCATTTTGTCATCAGTAACAACATATTAAAAGGAGTAGGTCTGGTAAGACCCCTTTTTGGCCCCAAAATTTAGCAGTTTTACAAAATTGTAAAAATGTAAACTTTATTTATTAATTGAACAGTATAATGTTTCTGTTACATAAATATGGGCTGTTTTTGACAATACAATGCACATATATCGGGTACAAGTACCATTAAGTCATGCTAAATCACTGAAATCTTCACAATTCTAGCATTTTAGTTAAATTTAAGACGGTAATCTTGTAAAACGAAAGTGGCCGCATTCGTGTTCATCCTTAATATTAAAATGTAAGTTGTATTTTATGATTATACATAACATATATAAAGGTTGAGGATAAACACGGATGCGACCACTTTCATTTTTGACAAAAACCATCTGAAAAGTGGCATTTTTTGGCATATTTAGTAGATTTTTCATATTTGAGCTTGAATCGGATCATTTTTAATGACAGAATCAGTTCAAATCTTTCACATAAACTAATTGAATCAAATAAAATAGACACTTAAGAGTTTAAAAAGTGGTCAAAATCTTTCATCAATTGAACCTGAAATTTGAGGCCAAAATCGGTCCTTACCGGACCTACTCCTTTGAAAAGCTTTGGTCGAACAGTTCATGAGTAAATGCACATACATGACTGGAAAAGCCATTTTTCAATCTTTCAAGAACCATAACTCCTGAACGGTAAAAGTCAAAATCATAATTATAAACCAAATATTTACTAAATATTTTTAAATCGAATAAAAATTACATTGATTTTAGAAAAATATGATGTTGAATGGACAAAGAAGACATAAACAAATAGCCTGTTCCCAGAAATTATTTTTAGAATTTTCATCATAAAATTAAAATTTGAAACAAGTTATCTCCCTTGCTTAAATGTAATGGATGTTGCTTATATACAACATTTGAGGCTTAATGATAAAACTTGATTACAATTTTTTTCAAGCAAAAAGTGAATACTGTGGATTAATTCACTATCATTGACAGTTTTTTTTTATTATTATTCATGAGAACCACAAATTTTAGTTTTTCACAAGATTATTTTTTTGGGGATTTGTATGGAGAATTTGTAAAATGTCTGAATGAAAGCATATTATTGGGGATTAGAGTTGAAAAATTAACCCAAGAATGAGATATCTGAAGCAAAATAGATTTTACTACCATTCATCGCTAGGGATGATTATTTAAATTTCTCTGGGAAATGATGATAGTTTTAAGATAAATCAGAATGAAATTTTTTTTTAGGGGGGGGTGTCAAATGATTTAATTAATTGCTTTCCCATTTGGTTAAAGATTTAAGTGATTTTTATAGATAAGAGATACATCCAATTAGATTATAATTTTGAAATGTTACTTTTACTTCACCATTACCTTGTTAGCAATAAGTGCTTTAAAGAAACAAATACTCTGAATATTTGAATTCAATTTAAGATACAAATATACATTTAATTTTTTCGTTTCCAATACATCATAATATGTCAAATACAATTTAGAATTTGATTTAAGACATTTGCTTTTGATATTGTATCAAAAATTATAAAAAATTCAAAGTAGCTTTAAGCTCCAAATTGGTTTTTGTTTAATATTTAAATGACCGTACAAATATCAAATACTTTCATATCAGAATTACATATGAAGATTCCTTTGAAAGCAGAACACTTGAAAACCATAACACCATCCAAAGAACAAATGAAAAAAAACAGAAGAAAAAACCAGACACTAACTCCTGAAAGCTACACCAAAAAGAAACTATGTTATATGTTAGTAAGAGACGCAGCGCTCAAAGCTCAATGTATTTCTGAAATGATAATTTGATATTTGTTTAATCTTCAAAAACAACTTTCAAGATGAACAATAATGTTCAGCTATGAAACTTTAAATGCAAATGACTGTGACCTAAATTTAGTTTCAAGTACAAATGTACTATGTTACTCTCCAATTTGACAATCAAGATGTATTGAAAACAGTAAAAAAATTGGGGAAATTGTTTAATTACAAATCTGAAATTTCAGTTTTTATCCTTTGAAACTGGTGTCTCTACCACCAAAAATTGCATGAATTAATTGCTATGCAAACCAAATTTCAACAACCCAAAAGCACTGGCAATGCAAACAAGACAATGTTTTAAAATGTTTTATTAATATCAGTTGATCATTGGACCCAATGACCTAAAATGTTTTACAACTTAATAAACCTCATCTAAAGTTATTTCAACTATCACCATTTCTACATTAATCAATTTGACAAAATATTATAAACAAATCAAATAAGCGCGGGCTTTCCACTCTGGGTTAATCTCCAACCTCTTTTTTTTTAAGCTTAGACTGTTGTTGCATATTAAAGTATGCCAAATTGAACTACTGAAATTGATGGGCAAATCATTTTACTGCATTCCAGAAGAAAATTTTGTTCAATGGTTTAAAGGGAAAATTCGCGATTTTTTACTTATGGTTTAAATATGTTCATTATGACATAATATATATACTCACAAAGTTTTATCGCTATATGTGCAGTGATAAAGGAGAAATTCAATAATTAATGAAAAAATATTAACTACTTCCTGTAGGTCGTGACGTTTTCTCCTGGTTTTTGCATGCCGGGATTTAAAATACAATCATTAAAAGTCTTGGTTTTTAATCATATTTTACCGTTATCGTAAGCGTGCCGACGACTAATGCTATAACTAATAACCATCCGATAATAAGAAAATAAAACGCACAGTCGTGCAGTTGTACACATTCACGAGTAAAATTTCTATATTTACCGTATATATTTCGAATTATTTTTGTAGACAGCACAAGAAATTATTATAATTATTTTTTTTTTTGCTTAAATTTATACTTTTTGAGACTGATAAAGTGAATAAATTAAAGTATATAACTTAAACTGTTTAGACAATATATAGGTTTACGCTTATTGACCTTTGTCTGTCTACGTTATGACTTTATTTATGCGATGTGTGTATTATTCTTCGACAATACTCGTGAAAGGCCTGTATAAAGGTGAAATGTTATTTGCAGATCGGTAAATAGCTTGGCCTCTAGGGCACACCGTGCCAGGTGTGACTGTCTATTCGGATCAGTGGATTATACGACAGGAGGTCAAGTCTAATATACAAATTTAAAATACATTTTCAAGGTGTTGACAAATACAAGTGAATCGCCGTGGAATTATTTAATTATATTTGGTGCTATTATTTTATTTGAATTCAAAGAAGTTACTAAACTAAGAAATGAACCGGTTTAAGTCTGGAAATTAAATTTAGTTGTCGGAATAAATGATATACACTCTTATCAATTATTTATATTTTTTTATAGGGAAAATAAAACTAGTTTTACACAAGCATTTTAATTGTTCTTAATAGGCAAAAAATGTACGGGAACACTTAAATTAAGACATTTGAAAGCCATGACCAAATGAAAGGTGTACCTGTATTACATTTTTACTTCTAGCGTTATAATTGGCATTTATAGATTTTAGCAGATACCACTATAACACATAGTCTCAGATTCTAGTGAGGTCGGAAGGGTTAATCTTATGAAATTATATAGATTATCTGATATCATTTGGATAATGGAAGAAGCTATACTATAAAAACAAATAAATTTATTACCAATACACTCGAGATCAAAGGTTGTTAATTTTTCTGATCCAGTTAATTTTTACTCACATATTTTTTTATATTTTGATTTGAGCGTGCTTGTTTTTACATGACAGTTTTTTTTCATTTCTCTTATCTCGTTAGACGAAAGCAAACCGGCACAGTATATTCTGCATTTGTATAGTCCGAAGTTTCCCAATTGATATTCTTGTTCTATATGTAAAATGAATGAACAATTATAAAAAACGGCATTCATTTTGAAATATACGTAACAGTTTTCTAGAGTGAAAATGAAGTTACATATGTGAGGGTATAAACGGGACGAACTGATTAAAAATAACGGGACCAACAATTATATAGCAAAACGGAAGAATAGGTGCTGAAATATAAATAAAAGTAAAATTTAATTTGGTCTATACCTATTCTTATAACCACTCTTTTTTGTTAAGATTTTGTACACAGGCTGTAGATCACATCACGGACAGTTTCGTATTGGTATGGTATATTTTATAAGTTTTACCTGAGCACACCTGGTTCACTCGCAATCACGCACGTGATTCATTGACCTTGTTCATTGTGTATTAAATTAAACAAGCCTGTCAGGAAGTCGACCGTAAGAATACCCGAATATGTCATTTTTACAATACCCCGGTAATTACCGGTATTAAGCCATGCTGAATACAAGAAGACAAGTTTTTAAACGTTGGTCAAGTTAGATCAAAACCCAAAATAATCTAAAAATATACGTTAGAAAAAAGCATTTAAAAAAACTTTTACAGCAAAGATAAATCTCAGTTTATAATTCCTCCACAATAAGTATCTCCGGACTTTTTTCACTTTATTGAGACTACTTTTACATTATTATAGCATAAATACTATATAATACTTGAAACTGCATCTCGGTGCCAAAAATGTAAATTTAGTGACGAGCTAAAACCAATAAAATTGAGAATGGAAATGGGGAATATACGATCTTTTGTCATTTACAGCTTTGCAACCTGACTTCACCATTGTACGCTGAATATTTAACCCTCTAAAAAAATTAAGATTAATTTTTTGAAATATTCTTATCAATCTAAGTGAACCATTACTTGATTTGATGATTTTGGAAACTATGTAGACTTCTTCCATTACTTGGTCGGGTAGAACATCCATCAGTTTGACAAGTCATTTGAACACTGATTAACGGACATGTCATGCTGGATACTAGGACTTTGTGGTAATTAGATATCTGTGGTCATTAGTTTTCAAGATGGCGTCTTCCTGAGAATTGAGAGTCGATTTTAAAAATCTAATAACTCACTTATCTAGACGAATAAACCTTTAATATTTTGGGAATATGCTTATTTATTTAGGATAATCGGCTGTTGTTTGCTCTATGGTCGGGTGGTTGTCGCTTTGACATATTCACCATTTCCTTTCTCAATTTTATAATATCAAATTTTAATTTTTTTGCGAATTTTCCCTTTAATAATCGGGGACGCTTTTTGTGTATGTTGTAATCAAATGAAATCAATCTTCTTTCGGAGTTTATTATTTAATTTCCAGTTTTTATAGTACTTTCTAAATTGTATCTATACATCACTATTGAATGCCCGATTTAAAAAAAAAAAAATTCCGGTCAAAATTCCAACTACGTTGTTCCCATGAAATGCTAACTAAAAATACTGTCATCTATGTATTCAAACTGAATATGTTCTAAAGGAAAATACTTTTTGGTAAGTTTTAAATATTAAATGAAACTTATTCAAGAATCCACCGACAAGAATGTAATCAGTACCACTTGGATTTATATTGGCATATTTATATATATCTCGATATTTTTTTAATTATGAGAATAAAGAAGGTGTTATGCTATTATTAATCAAATGATCATTTGGCTTCTGTAATAAATAACATGAGGAAAACTTTTATAATTAAAAATGGCTCTTCATAATCCAGAAACATTGTTAAAAATTTTGATGGTCAATATTTGTGATAATCATAAATGATTTTGTTTTATATATAAATATTAACTAATTTTAGAAATTCAGAATCAAATTCAATCACATTTTCCCAATTACTAAATGCTTCTTCCATAAAATAGTGGAGGAGGCTTTTTCACCTGGGCAAACTGATTTCAATTCAGATAGAATCACATTTAAGCAGTATATATTAATAATAAAATACCCAAGGTTTAATAATGTACCCCCTCAACTTTCCCAAGAGTAAAATATACATGAATTTTGATCTTGGCATAGTGTACTTGAATTTTACTTCACAAATTTAGAGCAAAATTGCATCACTTAGTTGAAATACCTTATCGTATCGAAACCTTCATTTCATACGAGTTACCTCCCCTTCTAATTTAGTGAATTTTTATTTCACTACTCAGTGGCGAATCCAGAATTTTTCATGAGGGGGTCCGCTCCAGTCATGCTACAGTGATTCCTTATATAATCTTCCCACAAAAAGGGGGGGGGGCAAGGCTCCCTGGATCCACCTATGCTACTGTCATTCAAGATATCAGTGTTTTCATGTAAACCCGAGTCATTATTTGTTATTTTACCTTAGATTTCTGTAAAAAAAGATACATTATTAAATTTTGGAACAGTTCAATTGTAAAAATTCATAGAAGCATATCTTAATTTACTCCAAAAAATATAGAAAATTGTTATTTATAATCTTTTATTTAACACATTTAATAATTTGGTTATGCATGAAAAGGTTTGAACATTTCTTTTTTCATTCATTGATTAAAGTAAATTAACATTTCCAATTTTTTTTTCTATTCAAGAAATTATTTACTTATTATATTAAGTAAAACATTTTGAAGAAAGAGATGAAAAAACACATAAAAAATTCATGTTGCATTTTGACAATTTTTGATAGAAAAAATGGAGCAAAGAATGAAAAAAAAACATTTAACTTAAACAATTAGTAAATAAGTTAACATATCAAATACTTGCTACCATTCTGTGGTGCCTGAGATCACCCTTTTTTTTTGTTGGTGCTTGGTGTCTGCGATCATTCCTGGTCTTTGGTAAGGTTGGTGTGTTGTGCCTGAATCATCCCTGGTCTTTGGTAAGGTTGGTGTGTTGTGCCGGAATCATCCCTGGTCTTTGGAAAGGTTGGTGCTTGGTGCCTGAGATCATCCCTGGCTCTTTAGTTTGGTTGGTGCATGGTGCCTGAAAACCTCTCAGGTCTTCGGTTGGGTTGGTGCTCTTTGCCCTAGTTCATGCCTGTTCTTTGTTTTGGTTGGTGCTCCGTGCTGGAGATCATCCCTGGTCTTTGGTTGGATTGGTGCTTGGTGCTCTCAGGTCTTTGGTTGGGTTGTTGCTGTACAATATTTTGTTATCAGTGTGGACAATTTTCTGTCATTTCTTTTGGTTATGTTTTGTCTCGTCTTTTTTCACCACATGGTTTAATATTGGCCCTTTGGTATATTCCTTTTTTGTGTATCTCTTGTTTATCATTGTACCCGACTGTTTGAATTTTTAGGATAATTGTAGAAATGCTATTAGCGATATGCTATTCCTAGATGTTCCAGGACATGAATAACTTCTTGATTACACTGTGTGTGCTGCTTCATTGAAAAAGGGTGAAAATTAATGTGTCTGGTGTGTTAAATTTTGTGAGGTAGGATATTTCTGGTGTTCCTCCAAATTTGTACACCAGTTAATACTTCTGATTGATTTTTTCTGTGTGTTTTATCTCATTGACAAAAATACACAAAAAGACGGAAATAATAAATACCGTATACCTATACATCTTTGTAAGAACTCTGAAATGGATATGAAGAAGAGCGATTAGTAATTTATCACTTCCATCAAAGAAAAGGACATACAGAAATCTATATGCCACTTTTCTTCATCTGTTACAACATAGCCATACTCTGGGTCTATGGATGAGGTTGCATCTACAACAAAAAAAAATGTAAATTATTAGTGTTGGAGAACGTTGGTGTCATTTCCATCAAATGGGTCCATGACTGAAACATCCTCCCGGCTGCATCTGTAAAAAAAAATCTGTAGTGTGTTGGAGAACGTTGGTGTCACTTTCATCAAACGGGCCCTTTAACAAGCTCATGGTAGAGTGATCTTGTTACTATTGTATAGTGCTGCGGAAACTATGCGCTACCCTCCCTGGTCTAGTACAACGGAGTCTATTCAAGGTCTATGACTGTAACATCCCCCTGCTGCAATCTGCAAAATTCAAAATTATAAAATTAAACATCTGTTGGTGAACTCTGAAAAGAAACATAAATACATATACAACATTACACATATATAAGAATAAAATCAATTAAACTTTATTTTATTTTCTTTGAGGTAAATTTCAAAAATTAAATATATATTTTTTTAAATTAACTTTTTTTACTTTATTTTTAGTGTAGCTCTTGTTGATCATTATACCGGACTGCTTACTATTAGAGATATTCTATTTCTAGATGTTCAAGGACATGCATACATTCTTGATTACACTGCGTATGCTGCTTCAATGAAAAAAGGTGAAAATAAGATGTTGTGTTTAATTTTGTGAGGTAGGATATTTTTTGTGTTCCAGGGTGTTCTGTCTCAAATTACACCAGTTTTAAAACACTTCGGATTGATTTGTTCTGTATGTTTTCTCTCATTGACAAAAACACACAAAAAGACAAAAATAATAAATATTGTATACCTTAACATCTTTGTAAGAACTCTGAAATGAATATAAATAAGAAAGATTAGTAATTTATCACTTTTATACAAAGAAATGGACATACAGAAATCTATATGCCACTTTTCTTCATTTGTTACAACATAGCCATACTCTAGGGTCTATGACTGAGGTTGCATCTAAAACAAAAAAAAAATTGTAAATTATTAGTGTTTGAGAACGTTGCATGACTGAAACATCCTCTCGGCTGCATCTGTAAAAAAAAATCTGTAGTGTGTTGGAGAACGTTGGTGTCACTTTCATCAAACGGGCCCTTTAACAAGCTCATGGTAGAGTGATCTTGTTACTATTGTATAGTGCTGCGGAAACTATGCGCTACCCTCCCTGGTCTAGTACAACGGAGTCTATTCAAGGTCTATGACTGTAACATCCCCCTGCTGCAATCTGCAAAATTCAAAATTATAAAATTAAACATCTGTTGGTGAACTCTGAAATGAAATATAAATAAATATACAACATTACATACGGGCATATAAGAAAAAAATCAAGTAAACTTTATTCTATTTTCTATAAAGTAAAATTCAAAATTTAATTAACTTTTTTTTACTTTATTTTTCCATGAAATTTAGCATTGTAACTGCTGTAAAAGTACCAAAACTATTGCCATTTGGCTTAGTTAGTCTGTTTCTTATGTTACCTTTTCTGACATGGGACACAGACTTCTTTTTAATTGAGTTTTACTGTGTGAATTGTTTTTTCTATGTTGGCTCCTAGAGGTATACCGGTAGGTGTGGGTTGAGATCTCTCAAACCTGTTTAACCCACTGTATTTATGCACCTGTCTCTAGTTAGAACCCTCTGGCCTTTGTTAGTCTTGTATGTTTTTTTTAGTTTTAGTTCATTTATGTTTTTGAGTTTAGTATGACATCCACTTTTACTGAACTAGTACACATTTTTGTGTAGGGCCTGCTGAAGCCTGCCTCCTGATGCTGAGTTTTCTGGTTGAGTTGAAGAGCCATTAGTGGCCTACGGCTGTTTTCTGCTCTTTGGTTGGGTTATTGTCTCTGACATTATTTTCAATTTTGTATAAGATTTGTATTTTTTGTTGGAAAAACCAGTCACCAAACCTGTTGTGTGCGGTGGCTCCCTTGTTTCATATTTTTATTTTGACATTCTGTTCTTTTTATTATCTGACCAAGCTGAGCAACCGTCTACTACAATGGTACCTATTAAATGTTGCATGCATGCAGACCAAAATGAGGTTAAATTATAGTCTTGGAAAAAAAATAATAAATTAGCAATGTTTTTAGCTCATTTTTACAAAATTTAACTAAACAGACTGCTACCCGTTAGTTTTCCCACTTGAATGGTTTTTCACTAGTAATTTTGGGGCCCTTTATAGCTTGTTGTTCAGTGTGAGCGAAGGCTCTATGTTGAAGGACGTTCATTGACCTATAATGGTTTACTTTTATAAATTGTTATTTGGATGGAGAGTTGTCTCATTGGCACTCACACTACATCTTCCTATATCTACTTGCTAATTGCAGGTCATTACTTCATTATTCTACTTTAATTTATGTTAATAAATGCCTCTTAATGTATTTTTTCAAACTTTTAAAAAGTGAATGGAAGCTGACACAAATACACAAGATAATTAAGTAATTTTTTTTTAACAATTTCAGGCTCCTATGTGTATAACACATCAAACCTTAAGCTTAGCTTTACAAATTTGATGGTATCTTTATTGTTTTTTTTAGTGAAAGTGACAAGCTCCTTGTGAAAAAAGCATATTCTAATATTGCACAAACCATAAGCCTTGCTATCATCAGTAAATTTGGTGAAAATATTAAAATCAAATCTTCTTATCATGCAGAAAAAGTTATGCTGCACTTTGTTCAAACTCATTTATACTCTTCAGAAACTAAAAAAAAATCAGTCAAAGTCAATCAAATGTTTAGCATTGACAATGCATTGAACATTTCAATAGAACTAACATACATAAGGTCTTTATGACTCAAGAGGTCAAAGCCCATGAAACAACCAACAATGACAAAATGCTTTCCATGACCTCAACCAAGTCATCACTTAGGCCATTCAACTTCAATAAACATTTTGTTTGTCTTAGTCAAAGTCAAAGTGCAGTGCTAGTCAAATAGTCTCAACAGAGTAGAAATGAGTAAAAAAAATTAATATTAAATGTTTTTGAAGATAATTGAACATTTTTAAAATGATATTTATTTCAAGATGTAGGACACACATTGGACATTTTATTGTGCTGATTTTGGTCTTTATGCTGTGGTATTTTATTAGAAGAATGGCATCCTACATCTTAGTCTTGGAATTTATTTTGGAAAATGAAAAAAAAGATTTTTGTTGATGTAAGCATGGCAAAAGGCAATTTAATGTAAACAATTTCTGTATTTCTTTTATCTTAGATATCAATTACAGATATGACGGGGGATAGGACCTTTATCGGGACTCCGGGATTGGGTGTTTTTAACCTTGGGATGTTGGGATTGACCCTTCCAAGATTTATTTAAATTTGGGACCTCAGGATTTTGAGTTTTTAAGCCCAGGATTTCAGGATAAGTTTTCAGAATTATGATCCATGTGGTCACAGTTATCTCCCATTGATTAACGGTAAGCTTCATCAAAACAACTCCATTCACTTGTTAAATTTTGAAAAATGACCAGAGCAACTGAATTAATTTTAAAGACCATTGAGGTAGTTGCCATTTTACTCAATAATAAGAGTGACATTTTTCTCTTGCAGGGGAGTCAAGATTTCCAATTATTTTGTTGTTTGTTAATTGCATCTGGCATTTTTTTTTTAAAGATTAACAAATTACCTTATTCAAAATTTGAAACCCTTCAATTTGAAAAGTTTTCTGTATGAAATTTTGTAGTTTGGTTAGGCATTGCACAAAAAGGGTAGGCTTTATATAAAAAAAAGTTTCACCCTGCAACATGCTCATGTGCTTAGGTCAGATATTGGTGTGTATGTAAGTTATTTGTTAGTCTGTTCATTTTACTCACATATCTTTTACTTTTTGTGCTGACATTTTGGATGATTTACAAGTTCATGTATTGTATAAACATCAGTCTATAGTTGAAGACCTGTAGATGTCTTTGGTTATTTATTTTCATTGGGTAGCTGCCTTGTTGATTTATACCCTACACCCCCCTTTTTTCATAATGATGCATAATATCTAACCAACAAAAAAAATACTCACCAAGTTTGATTATAGATGAGGTTCTTACCATAATATTTGGTAATCCCAGATATATACTTAACAGCTGTCTTACTGTTCCCATTGCTTACTCTTCAAGGTCATCAATCTCTCTTCTGCTCTCTGCTCAGTTGTTGGCTCCTCTAAAACATCATTTCTTTTTAATAAATATGAAAGAATGGAACTTAAAACTCTATATTATTTATCATTCTTTATAAATCTTGGTTGGTTGGCCGGGTCACCGGACACATTTTTAAAACTAGATACCCCAATGATGATTGTGGTCAAGTTTGGTTTAATTTGGCCCAGTATTTTCAGAGAAGATTTTTTGTAAGTATTAACGACCACGGACTACAGACGACAATGACGGACGTCAAGTGATGAGAAAAGCTCACATGGCCCTTTAGGCCAGGTGAGCTAAAAAAGAGTTCTTAACTTATATTACCTTATAACTTATAATGATAACTTTCATTGATAAAATGTATGTCTGTATAAATGACTTGTATATATATATCAATAGCAACAAAAAGTATATTTTCATACATTTAATTTTTTTTAAAACTTATTCAAACTTTTGAGTGAAAATGATAAATTTTGTGCAAATTGATTATATATGAGATGAAGAACAGCAATAAAAGCACTTTTCCTTTCTTTTGTTTGTTTATTTATGCTGTCTATGTACTGATTTTGTGTTCTGGGTGGATATTCCTGTGTGTATATTCTTTGTTTACCTATTAAACTGAAGCACTAGGTCTATCAAAGATGAATACCGCTGTATACTTTAATGTCCAAATCATAATAGTAGTCAAATCTGAGAAAAGTTTATCAAAAAGAATTTTTGGAGAAATTCATCATCAAAAAACTAATCCAGAAGCTTTCAGTCTCAAACATTTATGATTTTTTTTTTTAGGTATATTTAGTTTAGATCACCACAGAAACTTACAATCTAATTGTTAATATACATATAGTACAACATATTATCGCTATTTTGTGCATTTTTCCTTTGATCTTTTTTTTGTGATAATTTTCATCTCATGCTTCTCGCTTGAGATGGAAAATTATCGATAGAAACTAAGCATGTACGTGGCGTTGCTAACGAAACTGACATGAAATTGACAACGTCATCATAGGTAAAATAGCGATAAAAAGATTATCATTGTTCATCTCAACTCGGTTGCCTTTCTCGCTTTCGCCGTTCCGGCTCAAGCGAGAAAATCGATCTCGTTGAGATGATCACTGATAATCTATAATTATCAGATAAACCTGCTAGTAATCCGGATGGTAAAATAAAAAAAAAATTGATTAAGTTTTGTAATAAACTATTTGACTATACCTGTATTCACTTGGTCTACTGTATCAAGGGAAATCAACATGTTTGTGAAATGAAGTTGATATTCTGTCTTGCTTTCCTAGATGCATCTGACTACCAATTTAGATTTTAGATGACTAGGTTTGTTACTAAGTGTCAAAGTACTGAAAAGAAACATTTAATATTAAAATTATTCCAGAAAATATGTTGCAAACAAAAAGTATCTGTGTTTAGTGTACCCATACCTTCCCTAAAGTTTTGTTGGGATTTTTTTTGATCTAGCAATGCTGCTCCCATATACTATTTGAGTCTATTGACCCTACAATACAAGGTTTTCAACATAGAAGTTTTCAGTAAGTTTTGCCAACCAGTTCAAAAATTTTACCCAAATTTGATTGGTTAAACTGTTAATTGTTCTCTAGACAGATACATGACAATGTGAGCTCTATTCTTCTTGTTATATTTGCCACTGGACATTTTATTTGATGTATTTTCTTAAAAGGACAAATGTTCTACTTTTTTATATTTTATTTGCCCTGTACCAAATAAATCCGTGAAAATTAGTATCCAACGAATATTAATGATCGAATCCGCAATAACTGTTTAGTGTATATAGAAAGGACAGACCACCTAATAATAAATTACTTCGCTGAGCAAACAGTTGGGACAAAAATGGACAATATTAGCACTAATAATTGATACAGGTCTGAATTTGGATTGCAATTAAATATTTGACACATTATAGGTTTGTGAAATAGAATAACTGTAGTCAAAGAACTTAGAATTGAATTTATATTAAATATTTTCCTTTTACTGCTGTTCACTATGCTGTTGCGAATTGATTGGATTAACTCCCTTACACTGCTTTAAAAATGTCTTTATTGTCCATTAACCAGGAAACCCTTGTTTTCCCCCTTTTTTGCCCCCAATTCCTAAATGGTTTGAGCCATAACCCCCATAACCAATCCTATCCCTTTGTGGTACAAAAAACTTGTGGTATAATTTCAGACAGACAGACAGCCGGACGGCCGGAGACTGTACATTTGTATACTATAATATGTCCCATCAAAATTTTGACCGGAATATAGTCTAAAACTCTTCTAGTTTATTAAATCAATAAGAACAGACAAATCATGTATCCCAGCTCTCAAAAAAGATGGTAACCTCATAACTGCCATCATTGAAAAAGTCATTCATGATCAATTTCAGTCGGATATCACATCAGAACCAAATAACACCATAAAGGACCTACTGAACATCCAAATATATTCCACACCTAACCATATCAACACCTGGCAGTATACATAACTTCTGAAAAACATAAAACCTTACAAAGTCTTTCAAAGCCACCAGCGAACAGTATGTATACTCATTGAATGTCAATGGAATATACTGTGGATTTATTTTTATTCGTTGGATACCATTTATCACGGTTTTCGTGGGTACAGTTGAACCACAAATCTAAATGTTCAACGAATTATAAATTATTTATAGGCATAAATTGTATGCAGAGATTGGTAAAACCACAAATTAAATATCCACGAAAATGTAAGTTTTCCTCTCCACGAAAAATTGATACCCATGAAAATAAATGAATTCACAGTATTGTTTATATATATCAAAAGGAGAAGTTGAAAATACTGACCTTATGTTTTTATAAAAGTAAAATTAAGCTGTCCACCAAATATAAATACAAATTATTTCATAGAACGAATTGAACAGCCATTGACAGCATACACTACTCAGTTCAAAATAAATCCAATTCTAATCAAACAATAGAATTTCCCTCCAAAATAGACATATGACTTAATTAACCAATTATCATACAGAACAGAGTTTTCATAACACAAACTAGTAAAACCTAGAGAGTTACTAACCAATCTATCAAAACTCACTGAGCCATGAAGGAAGTCTTACAATAAATATAACCACTGATGCATGACTAAAAACTACTCAATAAAAACTAAGAATTAACTCTATCAAACTTTTCTAGTAATAAATTATATCAAAATCTAATCCAAAAATAAAAATATCAAAAATTGCAAGTTACCACATACACCATGTAGAGATTGTTAGTTTGTTGTTTGATAAATGTTCAGTGGCAAACATTTCATACATATTAAGGATGTAGACAAATTATTAATGATCTAATGAAAATCAGACCACCTGCCATGGGAAAGAGGTAGTGCCAATTAATAATCCTTTGGAATACATGTATATAAACACATTATTGTAAATCTAAACAGTTTAATAGGTAGGGCCAATACCCTTTAAATTCATTTAATTCACCATTGCAAACTTTACCAATTTAGTAGGGCCAATACCCTTTAAATTCATTTAATTCACCATTGCAAACTTTATCAATTTAGCCAGGGTCTTTGAATTTATTTAAATACACCATTGCCAACTTAACCAATGTAGGTAGGGCCAATTCCACTTTGAATTCATTTAATTCACCATTGCAGACTTTACCAATTTGGTAGGGCCAATTCCCCTTTGAATTCATTTAATTCACCATTGCAGAGTCTTTACCAATTTGGTAGGGCCAATTCCCCTTTGAATTCATTTAATTCACCATTGTAAACTTAAGCAATTTAGACAGGGCTATAAGCTATGAATTAATTTAAATTCACTTTTGCCAACATTACCAATTTAGGTAGGGCCAATTCCACTTTGAATCTTACTATGAAGGGAACAAAGTTCAATGAAAATCAGAACTTAAATTGTTTCTGATTGACATGCTGATCATCAATATTTTAATGTGATCAAGGAACAGTTATAAAATAAATTTATTATAGAATATTTATGTAAATTCAATGTTCTGGCCACTATCCCTAGACCCCCCCCCCCAAAAAAAAAAATTAATTCCTTCAATATATCCTGTTCCATAACATTAATTTCACAATGTTTACCAATTGAGTGTCAAAACTCCCTATTTACATCAACAACACACATTGTACAACCACAGGAGTACAACCCCCCTTTTTTAAACCAATCAAACGAACCTGAAATTCAAAAGACTTATAATCATTTACTAGTAGATATTTGTATAGAGGAACTACAATATTAACCCACAACAAAGGCTTTCTGAGGTATCAACCTTAGTTTAGCACGTGTTACGGTGTACCACATCATGTGACTGTGTATGTTTTCCTTCTGGGTTCTGGGGATGAATTGATGCAGGGAAATGAAACAAAGCCTCCGAGGCTTTCTTAGTTTTATATGGTACTGCATGGTATATGGTTTTATTCAGATTGAACATTTGAATAAAAACTGAAGTCTGGGACGGATCCAGTCATTTTTAAAAGCGGTTCCCAATCCAGGCTAACTTGAGGGGGTCCAACTATATATCCCCATTCAAATGCATTGATCGTTAACAAAAAAAGGGGTGTCCATCCACAAGCACTGTCTAAGAAAAAAAAGCAGTGTCTGTGGGTCCATCCCCCGGGACCCCCTCTGAATCCGCCACTGAGTATGATTGATTGATTCTTGGTGTTTTAACGTCAATTTTAAGCGCCACTGTTGGGCTGTTACGTGGCCGCCAGCTTTCATTGGTTGAGGAAGATGGAGTGGGGGCACAGGTTCTCGTCTCAGAATTGTTTTTTCTATTAATAACTAGTGTCCTTGCTACATCTTTTAGGGTCAGAAAACAATCTGTTCTTTTTTAGTTTACCTTATGTTCTTCGTTTTTTTTGGTATTGATACCCAAGTCAAACATTTGAAGATTTTGAAGATTGATATTGGAGGGGGGGCAAGGGGTTTAACTGTTATGCTGTTATGGGGCAATTTAATTCTTTGTTATCTGTTATTTTGAAAATATATTTGCTGTTAGCTGTTATTGTCTTATTCTTTGTTAGCTGTTATTGGGCTTTTAGTTTTTTTTGTTATCTGTTATTGTGATAATGTATTTGCTGTTAACTGTTATTGAAAATTGGAATGTTAGCATTTTTTTGACAGTCAATATTCGGTATAAATTGAAGATCATTGGCCACTGGGGTCTACCACTACTAATATGTTTGTCCCGTATTCAGAGAAGGATTCCATTAACATATACCCATCACAGAAGTGAGGTCCAGGACAATTCAAGTATATCTTATGATTATCATTTGTAATAAATTCCATTTTTTTTATGAATGTGTATTTAGAATTATCTTAATTTTTTGTATGAGAATAATGTTCCTTGTTTTCCGTACGAACATATTAAATTAAAACAATTCTTAATATGACAAAAAGGAAAACATATGGCCAGGAATATCTGACAAGGATCTCAATTAAGGACTAGGTCCTAACAACCACTTAACCTTTTATATAATATGGTACATAGACTCAGCTCTGTGATTCTTTTCAAAGCAGAACCAAATGCATTGTACAATGAAAGTTCCAACCATGTACTTGGGTCCGAAGCTGCACATAACTCATTACAAACAAAGATTTATTTCGTTTCAAGCCATTGTTTCCCTACTAAACTATGTATTCTACTTACTAGTACACTTGGAACAATCAAAAACCTCAGCTGATAAAAAATTGTTCAAATAAGGCCTTTGAAAATAGTGGAATAAATTGCTTTTAGAGTGTCAAAATTCGTTCAAAGTACTTGATAAATTGCATGCTTATAATTGGTGCTTTTGATTTTTCTACCCTATATACCACTTTGCCTCAAAGTTTTATTAAGAAAAATTCACACACCTCATTGAATGGTCATTTAGAAAAAGTCAGAATATTCAAACTCTTTTAGGTCACTTTTTTGATTAGCAACAAAGGGAGCTTCAGTCAATATATATAAACAATACACCAAGGTTTCATGAGAACTGCTGAAAACATTTTTGTGTTAATGTCTGAAAACTGGAAAATCACCCCTTTTTAATTAATAAAACCCGTAAACTCGGAAACGTAAAATCTAAAATTTATAAAAATTGAAAGTTACCTCATGTTAATAGATATAAAGAATTCACCAAAATTCCTTGCTTTGTGAAAGCATTTTTGAGATATTATCAGAAAACTGAAAAAAACCCACCAATTTTATTGAATAAAAACCCATTACCCAGAAACTTTAAATTTAAAATTTATAAAAAAAAAAGAAAAAAAAGGGAGCTCACGTCAATAGATATAACCAATTTCCCAAAGTTTAATGAAAATGGTTAAAGAGTTTTTGAGTTAATGTCCGACATGTTGACAACAGACGGACAACACTATACCATAATACGTTCCGTAAACGAGCGTATAAACAAGAATGTGTCCAAAGTACACGGATGCCCCACTCGCACTATCATTTTCCATGTTCAATGGACCGTGAAAATGGGTAAAAAATATAATTAGGCATCAAAATTAAAAAGATCATATCATAGGGAATTTTGACCCCCCTGCGGTATATTTAAACCCCTCACTCTAGGCCTTTAATTTCAGAAATTTTGGCAATGTTGTTAGAATACACAAATAAGTAGTTTGTATGTATTTAACTTGCTGGAAAAGATATTCTGAAAATGTTACTTTGCCATGGTAAAATGTATTTTGACCCCCTGCGATATATATTGAACCCCTTACTCTAGACAATTCAAAAAATTCTGGCAATTTTAACTCTTATATGTAGTTAATATACACAAATAAGCAGTTTGTATGTATTAAACTTGCTGGAAAAGTTATTTTGAAAATTTTACTTTGCCATGGTATTTTGACCCTCCTGCAGTATATTGTACCCCCTACTCTAGACCTTTAATTTCAGAAATTCTAGCAATTCGAACTCTACTATGATGTTAGAATTCACCAATAAGTAGTTTGTATGTATTTAACTTGCTGGAAAAGATAATTTTAAAATTTTACTTTGCCATGGTATTTTGACCACCTGCGATATATTGGATCCCTAACTCTAGACAATTCAAATAATTCTGGCAATTTTAACTCTTATGTGTAGTTAATATACACAAATAAGCAGTTTGTATGTATTAAACTTGCTGGAAAAGTTATTTTGAAAATTTTACTTTGCCATGGTATTTTGACCCCCCTGCGGTGTATTTAAACCTCTCACTCTAGGCCTTTAATTTCAGAAATTCTGGCAATTCGAACTCTTTTGTGTAGTTAGAATACACAAATAAGTAGTTTGTATGTATTTAACTTGCTGGAAAAGATATTCTGATAATTTTACTTTGCCATGGTAAAATGTATTTTGACCCCCTGCGATATATTGAACTCCTTACTCTAGACAATTCAAAAAATTCTGGCAATTTAAACTCTTATATGTAGTAAATATACGCAAATAAGCAGTTTGTATGTATTAAACTTGCTGGAAAAGTTTTTTTGAAAATTTTACTTTGCCATGGTATTTTGACCCCCCTGCGGTATATTGAACCCCTTACTATAGGCCTTTAATTTCAGAAATTCTGGCAATTCGAACTCTTTTATGTAGTTAGAATACACAAATAAGTAGTTTGTATGAATTTAACTTGCTGGAAAAGATATTTTGAAAATTTTACTTTGCCATGGTATTTTGACCACCTGCGATATATTAAAACCCTTACTCTAGACAATTCAAAAACTTCTGGCAATTTTAACTCTTATATGTAGTTAATATACACCAACAAGTAGTTTGTATGTATTAGACTTGATGGAAAAGATATTTTGAAAATTTTACTTTGCCATTGTATTTTGACCCCCCTGCGGTATATTGAACCCCCTACTATAGGCCTTTAATTTCAGAAATTCTGGCAATTCGAACGAACTCTTTTATGTAGTTCGAATACACAAATAAGTAGTGTTTATGTATTTAACTTGCTGGAAAAGATATTTTGAAAATTTTACTTTGCCATGGTATTTTGACCCCCCTGCGGTATATTGAACCCCCTACTCTAGGCCTTTAATTTCAGATATTCTAGAAATTCGAACTCTTTTATGTAGTTAATATACACAAATAAGTAGTTTGTATGTATTTTACTTGCTGGAAAAGATATGTTGAAAATTTTACTTTGCTATGGTTTTTGACCCCTTGCGATATATTGAACCCCTTACTCTAGACAATTAAAAAAATTCTGGCAATTTTAACTCTTATATGTAGTTAATATACACCAACAAGCAGTTTGTATGTATTAAACTTGATGGAAAAGTTATTTTGAAAATTTTACTTTGCCATGTTATTTTGACCCCCCTGCGGTATATTGAACCCCCTACTCTAGACCTTTAATTTCCAAAAATCTGGCAATTCTAACTCTTTTATATAGTTAGAATACACAAATAAGCAGTTTGTATGTATTAAACTTGCTGGAAAAGTTATTTAGAAAATTTTACTTTGCCATGGTATTTTGACCCCTCTGCAGTATATTGAGCCCCCTACTCTAGACCTTTAATTTCCAAAAATCTGGCAATTCTTACTCTTTTATATAGTTAGAATACACAAATAAGCAGTTTGTATGTATTAAACTTGCTGGAAAAGTTATTTTGAAAATTTTACTTTGCCATGGTATTTTGACCCCCTGCAGTATATTGAACCCCCTACTCTAGGCCTTTAATTTCAGAAATACTGGCAATTCTAACTCTTTTATGTAGTTTATATACATCAACAAGTAGTTTGTATGTATTAAACTTGTTGGAAAAGATATTTTTAAAATTTTACTTTGCCATGGTATTTTGACCCCCCTGCAGTATATTGTACCCCCTACTCTAGACCTGTAATTTCCAAAAATCTGGCAATTCTTACTCTTTTATGTAGTAAGAATACACCAATAAGTAGTTTGTATGTATTTAACTTGCTGGAAAAGATATTTTGAAAATTTAACTTTGCCATGGTATTTTGACTCCCCTGCAGATATTGAACCCCTACTCTAGACTTTTAAAATCCAAAAATCTGGCAATTCTTACTCTACTATGATGTTAGAATTCACCAATAAGTAGTTTGTATGTATATAACTTGCTGGAAAAGATAATTTTAAAATTTTACTTTGCCATGGTATTTTGACCACCTGCGATATATTGAACCCCTTACTCTAGACAATTTCAGAAATTCTGGCAATTTTAACTTTTATGTGTAGTTAATATACACAAATAGGCAGTTTGTATGTATTAAACTTGCTGGAAAAGTTATTTTGAAAATTTTACTTTACCATGGTATTTTGACCCCCCTGCGGTATATTTAAACCCCTCACTCTAGGCCTTTAATTTCAGAAATTCTGGCAATTCAAACTCTTTTATGTAGTTAGAATACACAAATAAGTAGTTTGTATGTATTAAAATTGCTGGAAACGATATTCAGAAAATTTTACTTTGCTATGGTAAAATGTATTTTGACCCCCTGCGATATATTGAACCCCTTACTCTAGACAATTCAAAAAATTCTGGCAATTTTAACTCTTATATGTAGTTAATATACACAAATAAGCAGTTTGTATGTATTAAACTTGCTGGAAAAGTTATTTTGAAAATTTTACTTCGCCTTGGTATTTTGACCCCCCTGCAGTATATTGAACACCCTACTCTAGACCTTTAATTTCCAAAAATCTGGCAATTCTTACTCTTTTATGTAGTGAGAATACACCAATAAGTAGTTTGTATGTATTAAACTTGATGGAAAAGATATTTTGAAAATTTTACTTTGCCATGGTATTTTGACCCCCCTGCAGTATATTGAACCCCTTACTATAGGCCTTTAATTTCAGAAATTCTGGCAATTCGAACTCTTTTATGTAGTTAGAATACACAAATAAGCAGTTTGTATGTATAAAACTTGCTGGAAAAGTTATTTTGAAAATTTTACTTTGCCATGGTATTTTGACCCCCCTGCAGTATATTGAACCCCCTACTCTAGACCTTTAATTTCCAAAACTCTGGCAATTCTTACTCTTTTATGTAGTGAGAATACACCAATAAGTAGTTTGTATGTATTAAACTTGATGGAAAAGATATTTTGAAAATTTTACTTTGCCATGGTATTTTGACCCCCCTGCAGTATATTGAACCCCTTACTCTAGGCCTTTAATTTCAGAAATTCTGGCAATTCGAACTCTTTTATGTAGTTAGAATACACAAATAAGTAGTTTGTATGTATTTAACTTGCTGGAAAAGATATTTTGAAAATTTTACTTTGCCATGGTATTTTGACCCCCCTGCGGTATATTGAACCCCTTACTCTAGACAATTAAAAAAAATCCTGGCAATTTTAACTCTTATATGTAGTTAATATACACCAACAAGTAGTTTGTATGTATTAGACTTGATGGAAAAGATATTTTAAAAATTTTACTTTGCCATGGTATTTTGACCCCCCCCCCCCCCCCTGCGGTATATTGAACCCCTTAGTCTAGACCATTAATTAAAAAAATTCTGGCAATTCTAATTTTTTTTATATAGTAAGAATACACAAATAAGCAGTTTGTATGTATTAAACTTGCTGGAAAAGTTATTTTGAAAATTTTACCTTGCCATGGTATTTTGACCCCCCTGCGGTATATTGAACCCCCTACTATAGGCCTTTAATTTCAGAAATTCAGGCAATTCGAACTCTTTTATGTAGTTAGAATACACAAAAAAGTAGTTTGTATGTATTGAACTTGCTGGAAAAGATATTTTGAAAATTTTACTTCGCCATGGTATTTTGACCCCCCTGCGGTATATTGTGTGACGGATGGGTTAACTAAAAGTCTGGACTGAGAGTAAAACAACGTCTGATTCGTTTGATCGTATAATTTCAACTCAATATAGTAACATGATACATAACAATAGAGCAACGTTAACAGAAGATATGATGACGTTAACAATGTGAATGGAAACGGCGTTAAAAGTAGTGTTAACGTTTGACGCGTAAGTTAAACTGTCTCTAAATCACCGACATACTCGGGGCCACCAGATGCAATGTCCATTAGCTGTGATATATAGTGGCATGCGGAAAGAACAAAAATAGATTGATCTCACAAATAATTAAAAAAATATTAAATTATGAGATTACGTAAAAACTCTTTGAATTTGACAGTCTTTTCACAAATAAGAAAAATTAACAAATCTGTTCACACACGTTAGTTTCTTCGTTCACTTCGTCTCAGATAACATTCCATGCTGTTGACTTCTAATGGGTAGAGTTTCGTCACGGGTCGATTTGTAATTCCTGATTTGGTACGCACCATAGCGACGCGTACTAAGCCGTCCTTGCCTTTAATAGTGTCCTGCACAACTCCAAGTCTCCAATGCACGCGCTTTGATTCGTCGTGTATCTGAACGACATCGCCTTCTTTAATCTTCCGAACGTCGACTCAAGCTCTTTGGTGATATTCTCGCAATGAAGTAAGGTATTCTCCTTTCCATCTTGTCCAGAAGTTCTCAATCAATTGTCTCTGTCGTATCGCTTGATTGTTCAAGTTTGTGTGTGTTAATTCACATACATTTAGATTGTCAATAGCACTATTTGACGATACATACGGTAAAGTTGTTATCCTTCGTCCATGTATAAGATGGGATGGTGTAAGCGGCTCCGGATCTCTGATATCTGTTGAAATATACGTCACTGGTCGATCGTTGAGTGTGGCTTCGATCTCTGTTAATACAGTCCTTAGAGTCTCATCGTTGACATGTGCACGTCCTAATACTTTCTTAAGTGATGTTTTTGTTAAGCCGATCATTCTTTCCCACATGCCCCCGAACCATGGAGCTCTATTTGGGATGAATTTCCATTCAATGCCATAATTCTGAATATTTTCTTAACTTTTCTAGAATTGAAAAGTCGAGAAATTTCGTTTGAAGCAGCTTTAAATGTTAACGCATTGTCTGACATCATTATTTTCGGCACTGATCGTCGACTTACAAATCTCCGGAAACACAATAAAAAAGATTCTTCGCTGAGATCGTAAACTAATTCCAAGTGTACTGCTCGAGTGACAGCACATGTAAATAGGCAAATGTAAGCCTTCGATTCTTCGTTGTGTCTGTTCTTTATCGTTAGCGCTCCTGTGAAGTCTACACCGGTTATGCTAAAGGGTGTAGCATCTTGAACTCTCTCCTTTGGTAATGGTGGAATTTCTGGTGCGGGATAAGATTTTCCGATTACTTTTCGGCACGTTACACATTTCATCAATATAGATTTCACGCACTGTCTTAATTTCGGAATCCAAAATGTTTGTTGTATGTATGCTAGAGTGATATTTATACCTGAATGTAGTGTGTTCTCATGTGCTTCTAACACTATCAAATGTGTAAGACGGTCCTTTGCTGGTAACAGATATGGAAACTTGACTGTTTCTCCTACTGTCGCATTGTCTATTCGGCGGCCACCACATCGTAATAATTGCTTTTCGTCTAGAAAGAGCTTTAATTGTCGCACAAGTGTTTTACGTTTTGTAGAATTATCTATACAATTTATTTCGTCACTAAATATTTTACCTTGTTTATATCTTATCCATAGGAATTTTGCATTTTCAATTTCATCAATATGTAATTATAAATCTTTCTTTCGTTCAGTTTCCGTTGCTCTGCAGTCTGTTGCGAATCTCATTACATATGCGGTAATTCGGGTTAATTTTCTATAAGAATTGTACCGTTCGATATCTATGATTTCTCCTATACCAATACATACATTTTGATTATTCTCCATTGTTTCAATTTTGTCATCGTTCTCCGACATTGTTGTACATACACTAGACGTTACATTGTTTCCGTTCCATGTCGGCCAATCTTCTTTGCTGTTTAACCATTTAGGTCCACTAAACCATATTTCATTCTGTTGCAGTTCATCAGATGTTATACCACGTGTAAGCAGATCTGCGGGATTGTCTTTCGTAGGGCAATATCTCCATACATTATCTCCACACAAACTTTTAATTTCTTCAATTCTATTTTTGATTAATTGTCTCTGTGGTTTTACGGATGCAAGCCAACTAAGTACGATTTGACTATCACTCCAAAATTGTATTTCACTGAAAGTTTCCGGAAAGTTTTTGCAAATATGATCAGCAAGTCTTGCTCCAATTACAGCCCCCATGAGCTCTAGTTTTGGTAAAGTTATAGTCTTGATAGGCGCAACTCGATTCTTTGCCATTACTATTGTTGGTTTTCTGTCATACATGATGTACGCGCATGCGCCGTACGCATGAGTTGAAGCATCGGTAAATACATGAAGAGTTGGTAAATTTCTGTTATTCTCGTTTTGTGTCTGAGTACTTCGATGAATCTCTGTTTCTAAGCTCGATGCCAGATCTCGTGAAATTAATATCCATTTTGATTGGATATCTTCCGGTAATATTTCGTCCCACTCCAAATTAAGCTTCCAAAGTGATTGCATAAAGATTTTCGCTTTTACAGTAACTGGGCTTAATAGTCCTAACGGATCAAAAATCTTGGATGATTGCCGTAAAATATATCGTTTAGTTAGTCTTCCTTTTTTGTCCATCTCGAACGTGTTACTTTGATAAAACAAATTGTCCGATTTAGCGTTCTATTGCATACCAAGAATTTTAGTAAGCTCATCTTTGTCTAAGGTTTGTTCTTTGCTAGCGATTTCTTGTAATTTTGGACTGTTCGAATTCCAAGAGCGTAGGTTGAATCCGCCTTTCGTAAGTAATTCTCTCGATCTCCTGTAATAATCTATTACGCTATTTTCGTTATCAAAGCTAGTTAAAATGTTGTCCACATACAACCCATTTTCAAGTGTATCTGAAAGTTTCCCCGGATTTTCCTTAAAGTGCTTGAGAAGTGTGGCGCTCAAAATGAATGGCGAACATGTAGCTCCGAAGAGTACGGACTTGAAGCGATATGTTATTAGCGGACTTGATGTGTTTGTAGGATCGCTTAGCAATAAGAACCTCGTTGCATCTCGGTCTTTCTCGTCGAGCTGTATTTGTAGAAATGCCTTTTCTAAATCTGAAGTTGTAGCATATTTCTTAGCGCGAAATCTCATAAGTATTCCCGTAATGTCATTCATAACAGGTGGGTGTGATTCTAAGCATTCATTTAGACTTGGATTATCTCTTCCATCTTTGCAGCTACAATCATAAACAATGCGTATTGGCGTAGTAGATGATTCCTTGGCAACAGGGTGATGTGGGATATAATGTACGGGTCGATCGGTATGAAGTTTTGTTTCCTGAACCTTTTCAATAAAATGTCTTCTCTCCTGCTCCATTATGATATCTCCATACATTTTAAGTAAATCAGGTTTGTTTCCTAAACGTCTAATAACGTTACCTGTCCTCTGTTTCACCAATTCCATGTTATGCGGCAGAGGAAGGAAATCTGATTTCCATGGTAACTTAGCTGTGTACTTTCCATTTTTTAGTATAATAGACTTTTCTCCGTATTCTCTTACAATTTCAGACTGACTTTTAATATTATCGCTTCCTGAAACCCCCAACGATTCTAAGTTCCAAAACTTTTCCAAGTCGCAAACAACGGCTCTGTGATCAGTCAAAATATTCATCATTGCCGATTGTTTTGAAGTACTTCCGTTCTTAGTTAGTACGGGTCCTGACAAGAGATAACCAATTTTCGACTTAACTGCGGTCGGTCCATTTCCTCTTATTATTTCCTCTTCAACTATTGACCAGTAATAGTCTGCGCCAATCAATAAAGATATGTTAAACTTGTCTTCTGTGCATATCGGATGTGCGAGTCGTAAACCATGTAAGTATGGCAGTGCTTTGATTTCCCTTTGGGATTTTGTCTGAATAGGAGCGGCTATTTTCGGTACAATTATTACTTCTATTTCTATTCTTTGATTATCAACTGTTTCAATAGCTATGTTTGCTTTGTCAAGATGACGAACTTGTCCTTCGTTTCCTCCAAATCCAGATATTTCAGTGCAATCTTTTCGATGGACTCAATTTCTAATTTTCTAGCTAAATCTTCAGTTATGAATGAGTTCTATGCTCCCTCGTCAAGTAAAATATTTGACATTATCGATCTATTTTCGGACCAAACTGGAGTTACGGCAGTTTTCAGTAAAACATCTGTATGTGCAGTAACAGTAGAATGTAAGGATGTGGTTAGCTCCAGTGGCGTTTCCTCTACGGCGGTATGTGCTACGGTCTTTTGTGTACTATACTGGTGTTCGGTCAAGCTCTTTGGTTCTGTGGTATGTACTTGGACATGTATACTCGTGTGATGTCTCTTTCCGCACTGGCGGCATTTAAATTCAGACTTACATTCAGCTACTTTATGACTTCCGAAACAGTTAAAACATACCTTTTTTCGCTTCACAATTTCTATTCGTTTCTCAACATCTTTCACGTTTTTGCATGTATTTGGATGGTGGGATTCTTCACAAAATAAACATTTCTTACGTGACTGTTTTCTGTTCTTTCCGGGAAATGTTTCGGCAATAAACGAAGCGGTCGGTAAAATTTCTAAATCTTCATTACTTGTACCTGTGGATTGTCCTGCGACCTGTACGCATACTTCTCTCTTCATTGCTGTTCTCAGTGATTCGATGTCCCAGTCGTCGTTTCCGTGGTCTCGGGTTATGTTTTTCCGTACATCGGACGGCAACTTATTGTATATTATAGGCGTAAGAATGGCTCCAAATGTACTCTCGTTTGTTCCTAACGATTCTAATCCGCGTATGCTACACTCAATTCTGTCGGAAAAGTTTCTCAAACTGTCTGTGTTTGACTTCGGTGCGGGTAAATCAATTAAGTTTTGCATATGTGCGTTCGTGATTTTGTGGTTCTGACCAAACCTCTCTCTCAGTATTGATACGGCTTGATAGTAATTTGCACTTGTGAGTGGTAAACCGGCGATACATTGCGCGGCTATTCCCTGAATTTGATTTTGCAAATACGTAAATTTCTGCACGTCTGTTAATGTTTGGTTATCGTGTATTGTTGATTGATACTCATCCCAGAAAGGTTGCCAGTTTAACAAATTGCCATTAAAATATGGTAGATTCAATTTTGGTAGCTTGTGGTAGATGCTAGAATTTGTTGCGCTCATTGATGATCTGTATTGCATATCATTATTCTGCATGGGATGTGGAGTATTACATGTAGATGTGGAGTTGATAAAAACAAAATCTGCTGCATTTGGATTTAAGTTCTGATTAGAGCTAGTTTCATTTGATTTGTTTTTCTGTTTTGAACTTGATGAATTGCGTACTTTTGTCAAAATTCGTTCTATATCTAAAACATACCGATCTGAGTCTTCTATCTCTGCTTCCATGTTTTCCTCTGCAATCTCCTCTAATATTTCATTATCAAGCTCCGAAAGAATATCCCTCTTCTTCTTCAAAGTTTCACATAGGCTTTCTATTTCGTCGAGTTGTGTTGTTTCTTTCTCTAATTCCTCTTCAATCTTTGAAATTAATCTCCTTGCGGCTCCTCGATGACCCACTCTAATGGCTTTCTTTTTCGTCATTATCCTCTGGTCACGACACCAATATGACGGATGGGTTAACTAAAAGTCTGGACTGGCAGTAAAACAACGTCTGATTCGTTTGATCGTATAATCTCAACTCAATATAGTAACATAATACATAGCAATAGAGCAACGTTAACAGAAGATATGATGACGTTAACAATGTGAATGGAAACGGCGTTAAAAGTAGTGTTAACGTTTGACGCGTAAGTTAAACTGTCTCTAAATCACCGACATATTGAACCCCCTACTCTAGGCCTTTAATTTCAGAAATTCTAGAAATTCGAACTCTTTTATGTAGTTAGAATACACAAATAAGTAGTTTGTATGTATTTTACTTGCTGGAAAAGATATTTTGAAATTTTTACTTTGCTATGGTATTTTGACCCCCCGTGATATATTGAACCCCTTACTCTAGACAATTAAAAAAATTCTGGCAATTTTAACTCTTATATGTAGTTAATATACACCAACAAGCAGTTTGTATGTATTAAACTTGATGGAAAAGATATTTTGAAAATTTTACTTTGCCATGGTATTTTGACCCCCCTGGGGTATATTGAACCCCCTACTATAGGCCTTTAATTTCAGAAATTCTAGCAATTCGAACTCTTTTATGTAGTTAGAATACACAAATAAGTAGTTTGTATGTATTTAACTTGCTGGAAAAGATATTTTGAAAATTATACTTTGCCGTGGTATTTTGACCCCCTGTGATATATTGAACCCCTTACTCTAGACAATTAAAAAAATTCTGGCAATTTTAACTCTTATATGTAGTTAATATACACCAACAAGTAGTTTGTATGTATTAGACTTGATGGAAAAGATGTTTTAAAAATTTTACTTTGCCATGGTATTTTGACCCCCCCTGCGGTATATTGAACCCCTTAGTCTAGACCATTAATTAAAAAAAATCTGGCAATTCTAATTTTTTATATAGTAAGAATACACAAATAAGCAGTTTGTATGTATTAAACTTGCTGGAAAAGTTATTTTGAAAATTTTACCTTGCCATGGTATTTTGACCCCCCTGCGGTATATTGAACCCCCTACTATAGGCCTTTAATTTTAGAAATTCAGGCAATTCGAACTCTTTTATGTAGTTAGAATACACAAAAAAGTAGTTTGTATGTATTTAACTTGCTGGAAAAGATATTTTGAAAATTTTACTTCGCCATGGTATTTTGACCCCCCTGCAGTATATTGAACCCCCTACTCTAGGCCTTTAATTTCAGAAATTCTAGAAATTCGAACTCTTTTATGTAGTTAGAATACACAAATAAGTAGTTTGTATGTATTTTACTTGCTGGAAAAGATATTTTGAAATTTTTACTTTGCTATGGTATTTTGACCCCCTGTGATATATTGAAACCCTTACTCTATCTAGACAATTAAAAAAATTCTGGCAATTTTAACTCTTATATGTAGTTAATATACACCAACAAGCAGTTTGTATGTATTAAACTTGATGGAAAAGATATTTTGAAAATTTTACTTTGCCATGGTATTTTGACCCCCCTGCGGTATATTGAACCCCTTACTCCAGACCTTTAATTTCAGAAATTCTGGCAATTCTTACTCTTTTATATAGTTAGAATACACAAATAAGCAGTTTGTTTGTATTAAACTTGCTGGAAAAGTTATTTTGAAAATTTTACTTTGCCATGGTATTTTGACCCCCCTGCAGTATATTGAACCCCCTACTCTAGACCTTTAATTTCCAAAAATCTGGCAATTCTTACTCTTTTATGTTGTGAGAATACACCAACAAGTAGTTTGTATGTATTAAACTTGATGGAAAAGATATTTTGAAAATTTTACTTTGCCATGGTATTTTGACCCCCCTGCGGTATATTGAACCCCCTACTCTAGGCCTTCAATTTCAGTAATTCTGGCAATTCGAACTCTTTTATGTAGTTAGAATACACAAATAAGTGGTTTGTATGTATTAGACTTGCTGGAAAAGATATTTTGAAAATTTTACTTTGCCATGGTATTTTGACCCCCCTGCGGTATATTGAACCCCTTACTCTAGACCATTAATTAAAAAAATTCTGGCAATTCTAACTATTTTATATAGTAAGAATACACAAATAAGCAGTTTGTATGTATTAAACTTGCTGGAAAAGTTATTTTGAAAATTTTACTTTGCCATGAATTTTATTTTGACCCCCCTGCGGTATATTGAACCCCCTACTATAGGCCTTTAATTTCAGAAATTCTGGCAATTCGAACTCTTTTATGTAGTTAGAATACACAAATAAGTAGTTTGTATGTATTTAACTTGCTGGAAAAGATATTTTGAAAATTTTACTTTGCCATGGTATTTTGACCCCCCTGCGGTATATTGAACCCCCTACTCTAGGCCTTTAATTTTAGAAATTCTAGAAATTCAAACTCTTTTATGTAGTTAGAATACACAAATAAGTAGTTTGTATGTATTTTACTTGCTGGAAAAGATATTCTGAAAATTTTTCTTTGCCATGGTAAAATGTATTTTGACCCCCTGCAATATATTGAACCCCTTACTCTAGAGTCTAGACAATTCAAAAAATTCTGGCAATTTTAACTCTTATATGTAGTTAATATACACAAATAAGCAGTTTGTATGTATGAAACTTGCTGGAAAAGGTATTTTGAAAATTTTACTTTGCCATGGTATTTTGACCCCTGTGCGGTATATTGAACCCCTTTCTAGTAAATAGGCCTTTAATTTCAGAAATTCTGGCAATTCGAACTCTTTTATGTAGTTAGAATACACAAATAAGTAGTTTGTATGAATTTAACTTGCTGGAAAAGATATTTTGAAAATTTTACTTTGCCATGGTATTTTGACCCCCTGCGATATATTGAACCCCTTACTCTAGACAATTCAAAAAATTCTGGCAATTTTAACTCTTATATGTAGTTAATATACACAAATAAGCAGTTTGTATGTATTAAACTTGATGGAAAAGATATTTTGAAAATTTTACTTTGCCATGGTATTTTGACCCCCCTGCGGTATATTGAACCCCCTACTCTAGACCTTTAATTTCCAAAAATCTGTCAATTCTTACTCTTTTATGTAGTGAGAATACACCAATAAGTAGTTTGTATGTATTAAACTTGATGGAAAAGATATTTTGAAAATTTTACTTTGCCATGGTATTTTGAACCCCCTGCGGTATATTGAACCCCCTACTCTAGGCCTTTAATTTCAGAAATTCTGGCAATTCGAACTCTTTTATGTAGTTAGAATACACAAATAAGAGGTTTGTATGTATTAGACTTGCTGGAAAAGATATTTTGAAAATTTTACTTTGCCATGGTATTTTGACCCCCCTGCGGTATATTGAACCCCTTACTCTAGACCATTAATTAAAAAAAATTCTGGCAATTCTAACTTTTTTATATAGTAAGAATACACAAATAAGCAGTTTGTGTGTATTAAACTTGCTCGAAAAGTTATTTAGAAAATTTTACTTTGCCATGGTATTTTGACCCCCCTGCGGTATATTGAACCCCCTACTATAGGCCTTTAATTTCAGAAATTCTGGCAATTCGAACTCTTTTATGTAGTTAGAATACACAAATAAGTAGTTTGTATGTATTTAACTTGCTGGAAAAGATATTTTGAAAATTTTACTTTGCCACGGTATTTTGACCCCCCTGCGGTATATTGAACCCCCTACTCTAGGCCTTTAATTTCAGAAATTCTAGAAATTCGAACTCTTTTATGTAGTTAGAATACACAAATAAGTAGTTTGTATGTATTTTACTTGCTGGAAAAGATATTCTGAAAAATTTTCTTTGCTATGGTATTTTGACCCCCTGCGATATATTGAACCCCCTGCTCTAGGCCTTTAATTTCAGAAATTCTGGCAATTCGAACTCTTTTATGTAGTTAGAATACACAAATAAGTAGTTTGTATGAATTCAACTTGCTGGAAAAGATATTTTGAAAATTTTACTTTGCCATGGTATTTTGACCCCCTGCGATATATTGAACCCCTTACTCTAGACAATTAAAAAAATTCTGGCAATTTTAACTCTTATATGTAGTTAATATACACAAATAAGCAGTTTGTATGTATTAAACTTGCTGGAAAAGTTATTTAGAAAATTTTATTTTGCCATGGTATTTTGACCAACCTGCGGTATATTGAACCCCCTACTATAGGCCTTTAATTTCAGAAATTCTAGCAATTCGAACTCTTTTATGTAGTTAGAATACACAAATAAGTAGTTTGTATGTATTGAACTTGCTATAAAATGTATTTTGAAAATTTTACTTTGCCATGGTATTTTGACCCCCTGCGATATATTGAAGCCTTTACTCTAGACATTTAAAAAAATTCTGGCAATTTTAACTCTTATATGTAGTTAATATACACCAACAAGTAGTTTGTATGTATTAGACTTGATGGAATAGATATTTTGAAAATTTTACTTTGCCATGGTATTTTGACCCCCCCCCCCCCCTGCGGTATATTGAAACCCTTACTCTATACCATTAATTAAAAAATTCTGGCAATTTTAACTCTTATATGTAGTTAATATACACCAACAAGTAGTTTGTATGTATTAGACTTGATGGAAAAGATATTTTGAAAATTTTACTTTGCCATGGTATTTTGACCCCCCTGCGGTATATTGAACCCCTTACTCTAGACCATTAATTAAAAAAATTCTGGCAATTCTAACTTTTTTATATAGTAAGAATACACAAATAAGCAGTTTGTATGTATTAAACGTGCTGGAAAAGTTATTTTGAAAATTTTACTTTGCCATATGGTATTTTGACCCCCCTGCGGTATATTGAACCCCCTACTCTAGGCCTTTAATTTCAGAAATTCTAGAAATTCAAACTCTTTTATGTAGTAAGAATACACAAATAAGTAGTTTGTATGCATTTTACTTGCTGGAAAAGATATTTTGAAAATTTAACTTTGCTATGGTATTTTGACCCCCTGCGATATATTGAACCCCTTACTCTAGACAATTCAAAAAATTCTGGCAATTTTAACTCTTATATGTAGTTAATATACACCAACAAGCAGTTTGTATGTATTAAACTTGATGGAACAGATATTTTGAAAATTTTACTCTGCCATGGTATTTTGACCCCCCTGCGGTATATTGAACCCCTTACTCTAGACCTTTAATTTCAGAAATTCTGGCAATTCTAACTCTTTTATATAGTTAGAATACACAAATAAGCAGTTTGTTTGTATTGAACTTGCTGGAAAAGTTATTTTGAAAATTTTACTTTGCCATGGTATTTTGACCCCTCTGCAGTATATTGAACCCCCTACTCTAGACCTTTAATTTCCAAAAATCTGGCAATTCTTACTCTTTTATGTAGTAAGAATACACCAATAAGTAGTTTGTATGTATTTAACTTGCTGGAAAAGGTATTTTTAAAATTTTACTTTGCCATTGGTATTTTGACCTCCTCCCCCTTTCTTTTACCATGGAAAATCAAAACTACCGTTATATATATATATATATATATATATATATATATATATATATATATATATATATATATATATATATATATATATATATATATATATATATATATATATATATGTTATAATTACAAATATTTAAAGCATTCAAGCTACATATGGTCTAGTTATAATGTGTCAAATGACATTTTGTTGGTAAAGACTTCAGAGCACTTATACCAAGCAAAGATATTTCTTTTAATTAAGCATGGAAAATGTACCTCCCCTTCTTGTATGAATGATTTTTTAATCTATGATAAGCTTTAGAATAATATAAAATGTTCTAATATTCATCCAGGATGAAAAAAACAGGGGGGTTCAATTTTTCATACAAGGGGGGGGGGGTCAATTTACCATGGGGGGAGTTCGATTTACCATAGCGGTATTTTGACCCTGGGGTCAATTTACCATGGGGTTCAAAATACCATATGACTGGATCACCGGACACATTTTTCAAACTACTAACCCAAAAGATGATTGTGGCCAAGTTTGGATTAATTTGGCCCAGTAGTTTCAGAGGAGAAGATTTTTGTAAAATATTACTAAGATTTACGAAAAATGGTTTAAAATTTACTATAAAGGGCAATAACTCCTAAAGGGGTCAACTGACCATTTCAGTCATGTTGACTTATTTGTAAATCTTACTTTGCTGAACATTATTGCTGTTTACTGTTTATCTCTATCTATAATAATATTCAAGATAATAACCAAAAACAGCAAAATTTCCATAAAATTACTAATTCAGGGGCAGCAACCCAACAACGGGTTATCCGATTCATCTGAAAGTTTCAGGGCAGATAGATCTTCACCTGTTTAACAATTCTACCCCATGTCAGATTTGCTCTAAATGCTTTGGTTTTTGAGTTATAAGCCAAAAACTGCATTTTACCCCTATGTTCTATTTTTAGCCATGGCCGCCATCTTGAATGGTTGGCCGGGTCACCGGACACATTTTTTAAACAAGATACCCCAATGATGATTGTGGCAAGTTTGGTTTAATTTGGCCCAGTAGTTTCAGAGGAGAAGATTTTTGTAAAAGTTAATAACGACGACGGACGACGGACACCAGACGCCGGACGCCAAGTGATGAGAAAAGCTCACTTGGCCTTTTAGGCCAGGTGAGCTAAAAAATTCTATAAAAATAAGGAGATAAGGTACAACTGCAAATGAGACAACTATGATTGGAGCCAAATACTTGGATACAATCAACTATGGATCACTATACAGTCTTCAACAATGAGAAAACTCTATACCTTATAGTCAGTTATTAAAGGCCCAAACATGACAATACAATACATAAAACAATTCAAATGGGAAACCCAATGACTGTATATGTAACAAAACTTTAGTAACTTTGTTCCCATTTTTTAATTGTTATGGAACAATAAGCACAGCATATTGTATCAATTTTTTCAGTGGTTAATGAAAAGAAGCTATCATTATCCTTTAACTTCAAGTTATGCTATAAAGGAGTATGTTCGATAAGATCCTAAAATGGCCCCCTTTTATAGCGTAAATTTCAAATTCTGATTTATCGACCAATACCACGATAAATTATAGCTAACACATTGACTAGCTAGGATATAAACCATTTTGTTGAAAATTTTACGTTTCTGCGTTTCATTATGACGTCACAAGTTGTACTCATATTGATTTTCACGAAAAAAACAATGAAAATGGGTAAATTTCCATAGATTGTTGGACAGGAAACAGAGTGCATACGTCGACAACAAAGATCTTTTAAAATAATGTTTGTGAAGACATTTCACATGTCTTATTTGAATCTTAAGCTTGTCGACGCCTGCGCTCTATGTTTCTAGGTCCTTTATTTGGTTGGAATCTAGCTGATTTTGTCAAATTTCACCAAAATCCCTTATCTTGACCTTTTTTGGATGTAAAATTCAACGTTTTAGAATTAAACTTTGACAAAAACAGTTCTGTTTAACTTTCTAACATGTCTTTAAGGCAACTTAAAACATTTATTGTCTTGTAACTATGAACTTTATAATTGGGGCCAAATATGGCCCTTACCGAACTTACTCCTTTGATGTTACCCAAAATTCAAAGTTAAGTGACAGTATGTTGACTGCATGGATCTTATTGAACTGATAATAAATTGTTATCACAGAGATATGTCTCGCCTTTTTGTATTTTTGATTATGCAAATGTTGAAATCAAAATAGCAATACTTTAACATCTTACACAAATTTTATGCAAATATTCAAAGTCAATGAACCATGACTGAGTTACATGGCTAAACAATCTCCATGCAAATGAGATGTGTCAATGCTGAAACAACTGCATACCAAATACTATTGACTTATCATGTCATTCCAAAACCTAAATACAAACATTAATTTTTAATCTATGTAAAAGTTTCAAGTCAATGAACCATGAAGAGGGGGTGGGGCTATATAATCTCCATGGAAACAAAACTTGCCAATAATTTTGCATACCAAATATCATGACTTACTAGTAATCATTAGCAGTCTTATACTGATCTAATCACAAACTAATACATGTAAACTAAGATAAGTTTCAAAATCATTAGACTGTGACTGAGGGGCGAGGCCAAATATTCTTCATGGAAATGAAATGTGCCAATGCTTATACAACTGAATACCATTTAACATTGGCTTACCACTAATAGATTCCCTTGAACTGACCTAATCACAAACTAATACATGATAACTTAAAAAAAAATTCAAAATCAATAGACCATGACTAAGGGGTGGAGCCAAATTATCTCCATGGAAATGAGATATACCAAATGCTTATATACAACTGCACACCAAATATCTTTAACCTACCATTTGTGGTCCCCCATAAACTGACATAATCACAAACTAATACATAATAACTTAGAAAAAATTTCAAAGTCAATAGACCATGACTGAGTCCGGCAGGGCCAAATAATCTCCATGGAAATGAGATGTGCCAATGCTCATATAACTGCATACCAAATATGATTGACCTACCACTTGTGGTTCACCATAAACTAGACCTAATCACAAACTAATACATTATTGACCCATCGCCATCACCGTCGCCGACACTGGAAGCAGCATACCTATGTCTCGCTTTTTGACTCCATCAAGGCGAGACAAAAAAGGATACCCTATTTAAGCTGGATCATATCTCTGCTTAGATGACTCTTTTTTACCTGTTTTTGACAGATGATATTTGCTGCATAATACTGTCAACTAGTTCAATTGATGTGGCCTTATTTTGATTCATGTGTAACCCTAAGTAAAATGAGTGTGCAAGAATGTATAAAATTAAAATTCTTTTGTTTTTTGGTTTCCATTAACTAGAGGCTCTAAAGAGCCTGTGTCGCTCACCTTGGTCTATGTGAATATTAAAGGAAGCAGATGGATTCATGACAAAATTGTGTTTTGGTGATGGTGATGTGTTTGTACATCTTACTTTACTGAACATTCTTGCTGCTTAAAATTATCTCTATATATAATGAACTTGGCCCATTAGTTTCAGTGGAAAATGTTAGTAAAAATTTACAAATTTTATGAAAATTGACTATAAAGAACAATAACTCCTAAGGGGGTCAATTGACCATTTCGGTCATGTTGACTTATTTGTAAATCTTACTCTGCTGAACATTATTGTAGTTTACAGTTTATCTCTATCAATAATAATATTCAAGATAATGACCAACAACAGCAAAATTTCCTTAAAACTGACAATTCAGGGTCAGCAACCCAACAACTGGTTGTCCGATTCATCTAAAAATTTCAAAGCAGATAAATGTTGACCTGATAAACAATTTTACCTCATGTCAGATTTGCTCTAAATGCTTTGGGTTTTGAGTTATAAGCCAAAAACTGCATTTTACACCATATTCTATTTTTAGCCATGGCGACCATCTTGGTTGGATGGCCGGGTCACCGGACACATTTTTCAAACTACTAACCCAAAAGATGATTGTGGCCAAGTTTGGATTAATTTGGCTGAGTAGTTTCAGAGGAGAAGATTTTTGTAAAAGATTACTAAGATTTACGAAAAATGGTTAAAAATTGACTATAAAGGGCAATAACTCCTAAAGGGGTCAACTGACCATTTCAGTCATGTTGACTTATTTGTGAATCTTACTTTGCTGAACATTATTGCTGTTAATAGTTTATCTCTGTCTATAATAATATTCAAGATAATAACCAAAAACAGCAAAATTTCCTTAAAATTACTAATTCAGGGCCAGCAACCCAACAACGGGTTGTCCGATTCATCTGAAAATTTCAGGGCAAATAGATCTTGAACTGATAAACAATTTTACCCCCATGTCGGTTTTGAGTTATAAGCCAAAAACTGCATTTTACCCCATTCTATTTTTAGCCATGGCAGCCATCTTGGTTGGATGGCCGGGTCACCGGACACATTTTTAAAACTACTGAACTGATAAACAATTTTACCCTCGTGTCAGATTTGCTCTAAATGCTTTGGTTTTTGAGTTATAAGCCAAAAACTGCATTTTACCCCATGTTCTATTTTTAGCCGTGGCGGCCATCTTGGTTGGATGGCCGAGTCATCGGACACATTTTTAAAACTACTAACCCAAAAGATGATTGTGGCCAAGTTTGGATTAATTTGGCCCAGTAGTTTCAGGGGAGAAGATTTTTGTAAAAGATTACTAAGATTTACGAAAAATGGTTAAAAATTGACTATAAAGGGCAATAACTCCGAAAGGGGTCAACTGACCATTTCAGTCACGTTGAGTTATTTGTGAATCTTACTTTGCTGAACATTATTGCTGTTTATAGTTTATCTCTATCTATAATAATATTCAAGATAATAACCAAAAACAGCAAAATTTCCTTAAAATTACTAATTCAGGGCCAGCAACCCAACAACGGGTTGTCCGATTCATCTGAAAATTTCAGGGCAGATAGATCTTGAACTGATAAACAATTTTACCCCCATGTCAGATTTGCTCTAAATGCTTTGGTTTTTGAGTTATAAGCCAAAAACTGCATTTTACCCCATGTTCTATTTTTAGCCGTGGTGGCCATCTTGGTTGGATGGCCGGGTCACCGGACACATTTTTAAAACTACTAACCCAAAAGATGATTGTGGCCAAGTTTGGATTAATTTGGCCCAGTAGTTTTAGGGGAGAAGATTTTTGTAAAATATTACTAAGATTTACGAAAAATGGTTAAAAATTGACTATAAAGGGCAATAACTCCTAAAGGGATCAACTGACCATTTCAGTCACGTTGACTTATTTGTAAATCTTACTTTGTTGAACATTATTGCTGTTTACTGTTTATCTCTATCTATAATAATATTCAAGATAATAACCAAAAACAGCAAAATTTCCTTAAAATTACTAATTCAGGGGCAGCACCCCAACAACGGGTTATCCGATTCATCTGAAAATTTCAGGGTAGATAGATCTTCACCTGTTTAACAATTTTACCCAGTCAGATTTGCTCTAAATGCTTTTGTTTTTGAGTTATAGGCCAAAAACTGCATTTTACCCCTATGTTCTATTTTTAGCCATGGCGGCCATCTTGGATGGTTGGCCAGGTCACAGGACACATTTTTTAAACTAGATACCCCAATGATGATGGTGGCCAAGTTTGGTTTAATTTGGCCCAGTAGTTTGAGAGGAGAAGATTTTTGTAAAAGTTAACGACGACGTCGGACGCCGGACAATGGATGCCGGACGCCAAGTGATGAGAAAAGCTCACTTGGCCTTTTAGGCCTGGTGAGCTAAAAATAATAATTTGTGAAAGAGGCTGAATCTACAATTTTGATGTTTTCTATTGTTTATGATGTGATTCTTGACTTCAGGAAAGACAACAGTTGAAAAGGGTGGAGGTTGAGCAGAACAAAACCCCTCAAAGTAACCATTTTCTATCTTCAGAAATATGACATCTGCTCTTGAGAAATTTTTCAGTTATTTTTGTTGGATTTTGAAATATTGAATTGAAGAAATATTCATTTTTTTCTGTTATTGGACTTGATTAAGTATAAAGAAAATGTGTTATCTTGTTATTACATATTTTATTCACTTTCATGTGATAATCACACATTGTTTTCGTATAAACATAATTGTATAAATATAAATTAGATATGTACAATGTATAAGGAAGTGTTAGTCATCTCCTAGTAAAGTCTATAAATGATGGATTGAACACAATATAAAACTGTTTGAAATAATAGTCAAAATACATTATAACACTCTATTAAATACCCTTATAAAATATATACCCATGTTATGCTAATGTATTATCTTTTTTTTAATACTTCAGAATGCAAACATGAATTTAGCATGCATTTTTTTTATGCTGAGTTCACACGTAATTCGAATTTGATTCGCATTAAATAATTCGAATTAGTTTAATTCGCATTCGAAATGTTTTACGTCCTAACATCAATTCTAATTCGAATTGCAATGCGTGTCAAATTCGGTTTACTGTCCAAACGACGTTAGCTTTTAATTCGTATTAACAAAAACGTATTTCTAATGCGAATTGACTAATTCGAATTAATTCGAATTAAAAAGAAGAGTGTGTGAACGCAATAAGCAAATTCGATTGGCATTCCATTCGATTCAATTAGAATTTAATGTCCGTGTGAACGAGGCAGTAGCTTTCCCTTATTTCACAAAAACATATCTAACGTTCTGAAGTCTTGCATTAAAGCAAAACAACTTGAATTAACATAATACTTCAGCAAGCAATAAATGGTCCCAATAATACTTTTTTCCAAATTTCCATATGTTCCTAATTGTTTATATAACCATAACCTTATACATAAATCTGTAAAAATAATAATTTTACTTGTAACGAAACGAAAAATAAGGATAAGAGGTAAAGGGATCCGAACTTAATTCTTTTGACTGACTTTCATATACTAAATTTCTTGCAATTTTTTCTATTCCTATTCCATATAAATTTCCCAATTTTATTGCAATACATGGCTGTTTTATCTCATAACTATCTGTGCTACACAATATAGATATTGAAATTTTCTTGTCTAAAACAAAGCTGTGCCTCTTGTAGTATTCTTAGTCGAGGTCCCATGGGAACACCAATCTTCTCTAATCTTTCTTCTGTCATGTATGGCAATTCTATCATTCCTATGTGCTCTTTTTCAAAATTCACTGAGTATTTCTGAAAAAAATAAATAATGAGTAAATATATAATCTTTTTAACTTGTTCAAACTACACATACAAAATAAAAGCATTAAAACTCCCTTTCCAAATTCAGTGATTTTAAAATATTTTCTTTTCATTCATTTTTGATCCCATGTGATCTCATTTTCACCTTAAATCAGACTTATTTTTACTGCCTCTTTTGGCACTGAGTAACAGGAAACAGAAAATGTGCCATTTAGTATATACTTTTAACATTTCATTTTGGTGACTACCAATTTGCCAAGTTTTGTTTAACTCATTATGTTCACCATTGTTTTGCAAACTGTTATGTAACAGTTTTATAATTCAAACAGTTTCTATGAAGTTCAATTTTCTAGCTTCTCTATGGCATATATAGAATTATTTCATATACAATGTATGCAAACGCCTTCTTGAACACTTGATAGTATTCACAGTCTAAGATGAAGTTAGTATAGTATTGTCAAAGTTGTTAATCCAACTTTCTTATTTTCAAGATCATGTATATTTACATCCAAATGCAAATACATACTTCCAAAAATCCAATTAAAATACTTTTTTTATACTCAAGTTTCATTTCATGAATTACACCGTTGTTCATTAAAATTTCAAATCAGAAAAATAGTTGGCGACCAGAAGCACATTTTTTCTTTAGCTGTGTTTGAACAAAACAGTAGCTGACCTTGAGGAACCCTGCTTGCAATTTAAACTGGCACCAATCATTAAGTAGATGCGTGACAGATATGAAATACCTTTCTTATATGAAGTTTGCTTCCACACACACAAAAAAAAAGAAGAGGTTGATATAAAGTTAAGATTTCAATTAATCAAAATATTATTATTTTTTATAAAGAGAAAAAGAGAAGGAATTTAATATATGATGTATAAATTTTACTTACTTCATAACCTAATTTCTTCAAGAAAATATTCAATAAAGGAGGTTCTTGACCAAAAAACTTTGTAAGTTTATTAACTCTTCTTGGATTGGTCAATGAAGGTACCCAGCCTCTAAACCTTTCAAAGTCATTTTCATAAAAATTTCCAGCTCTGTTCTTTTGGCTTGACATGAATTGCTCTTCCTTCAATTCCTGGATTTCTTTCCGTAATGCATCAATTTCATGTGTGACAGAGTTATGGGACCTTAATTCTGATGATAGATGTGCCACACTCCTGGCAAGAGTTACCACATGTGATTCCAGTCGCTGAAATCTTTTGTTAATTGCTCTACAATAAATTTAAAAGTATAAGGTTAAAACGAAATTCATATGAATAAACACACCAACAGACTTTCTTTTAACTTTTAAATAAAAACATTAAACTAAGGCACATACGGTACATGTATTTATCATAATACATCTGATTTTTTTTATTGATAGATTGATTGATCAGTGTTTTAGTATGAAATTCAAAACAGTGTAGCTGTGGCCATTGATTGACCCATCAAAATCATCCATTGACTGGGACAATTTACGTGAACGTTTGTCTGTAACAACCACTGTTCATGACGTACCTACGATAGACATTTAAACTGTGGGGTCAACAAAGGTTTCTTAACGCCTTTAATTATAAAATAATTCGAAAAATTAATCAGGAATAACCTTTGTGTTTTGATTTATATAATTGATATAAATCAAAATATCGTGTTATTTCTGATTAATTTTTCAAATTACTTTATTTAGGTGTTGAGAACCTTTGGTGACCCCATAGTTTAAGTGTCTTTAAAAAGTACATAGTGAGCATTGGTCGTTACATACAAACGTTCACCTAAATTGTCCCAGTCAATGAATGATTTTGATGTGTCAATCAATGGCCACAGCTACACTGTTTTGAATTTCATACTACTTTGAATTCACCCATTCGTTAAAGTTATTAGGCAAACATTTATATTTTTAAACACACAAATTAATGGGTAACATATTATTTTCTATTGAGTTCTTTATTTGACAGAAATGTACAAACAACCTTAAACTATTCTTCAACTCAAAAATGCCCATTTTGTTACTGTGAAACCACAACTGTCTTATTATGAGGAAACAACAACCCCAGATTTAACGTGGATGTGAAATGCAACAATTTTATAACTAACAATAACTTTTTAAAACTGAACTAGCATCTCTAGAGAGACATATAGAATATCATACGATGAACTAAAATGTGTTTGACAGGAAACCTCAAACACTCATTGCCAAGTGAAATGTACCAATAATTCTTAAGTCAGAGACAACTGATCAGTACATACTTTGCATCTCTATGATGATGATGATGAGGTCGTTGACTTCCAGCACCAGATTTAAACTTCCTTGATATTGGTCTTTGTAAAGAACTTGTGTCTGAACTTCCCAGACTCCATCGTCTACGGGACTTTACAGTCCCAATTTCTTTTTCTGTTCCCATCTGATGAGACATTTGTTGATACATTTCTTCCAGATTGTTTAATTGATCTCTCATTCTATTCATGTCATTTGAAGCCAGATTTTCATGCATATTCATGGGTTCTGCATCATGAGAATCTACTGTTAAAATTGTATCCTCAATGTCAAAAGGGAGATCACTCTCATTCCCAGATTCTCGGACATCACTTAGCATACCAGCTACAAAAATAAATAAAAGTGTTATGAAAGCACCAATAACAAGCATATACAAAAAAATTTGTAAGGGTTCCGCAGAACCCAGTGTCTCGCCTACTTTTGCTGTGAATCCCAGGCTCAACAAAAATGAGGAAAAAAATCAATTAAAATATTCCTCTTGATACAATCTTTTGATTGTAAGAAGCTTCTGTCCAAGTTTTCTAAAAATCCAGGATAGTTTATGAATCTAATAAATGTTTTTAAAACTTTAACTGCAAACTGTACATGCATGACATGTATGTAATGTTAACTGGAAGAAAATCTAAGTCCTTTTAAAAGTAAAATACGGAAAAAATGGATTTATTTTTTTATAACATTTACTTCTGGATACTATCTTAAGATCATAATTAAGCTTCTGTCCAAGTTTGGTGCAAACCCAGGATAGTTTAAGAAAGGTAATTAAATTCTAAAAACTTTAACCACAGAGTGAATGTAATGTTTCCCCGCAGAAAAGCTATGTCCATTTATAAGTAAAATACGGAAAAAATGGAATTTTATTTTACAAAATTTACTTCTAGTTACTATCTTATGATCATAAACAAGCTTCTGTCCAAGTTTGGTAGAAATCCAGTATAGTTAAAGAAAGTTATTAAAATTTCAAAAACATTAACCACAGAGTGAATATTTGTGGATCGCCGTTGCCGCCAAAATGTAGGATTGCTTAGTCTCGCTTTTTCGACTAAAGTCGAAGGCTCGACAAAAATGAAGGTATAGTTCCACCGAAAAAAATATCAAACTCAAGTTTATCATAAATTTGTAGAGATATGCAATGTTTCTTATAAACAGTGGATTTCGACAAGCTCTTGTTGTATTGCACTTTTTCTTATTTTATTTTTCATTCAGCAGACGTAAAAGCTGCAGCTTTTTCAAATACTTTTCAATATTGGCATCCAATTCTACTTTACAATCTCTGATATCTTAAACATTTAACAGTTTATTTGACTAAAAAAATATTGAGTTATCTCCCTTAACACATTAAAACAACTTCAAACCTCGATAAAAATTCTTAAATTGTAAGTAAGTCAGACAATTTTTTATTGTTGATAAAGGAGAGGTATTTTGACTTTTGTGTATAAAACAAAGGAATAACCATAACCTTTTTAAAAGTGAGTTATCCAAAGCAAAGACAAATTGATATATGATAATGTAAATAGTTTAAGATATATACAACTACATGTCAAAAGTCTGTTTATCTGTTTAACTCGAAGCATAGCAACATACAGATTTTTGATTTGGAAAAAAAATATTGCTTAAAATCATTACCTTTAATTCCAGAAGATACATGTTTTGATGTCTGTTTTTGTTTTGATTTTTTATCTGCCCTATATGTAAACTGGGATCCAGATGCTCGCCTTATTCTTTTTTCACCATTAGTTCTCGTTGCAGATGTCACTAAATCTGGAGTCTTTGTAGAAGACAAATGAGTAGCACTATTTGAACGTGGAAGTTGTGGCGATATCTGTGGACTAGATCTATTGGAAGAATAATCTGAATTAGATGCTGACAATGGAGGTAGAGGTGGCGTAACAGATCGGGATGAAGGTTCGGAATTATAGTCAAAAATACTAGATTTCATATCTAATATATCCCGATCATCATCAATATCTTTGTGGTTGTGAATGTCAAAATTTGAATATCCTTGTTTCACTTTTGCCGATTTTTCACCATAATCAGGATATTTTGATGAGGGTCCTAGAGCTATCCCAGGTGGAGATTGTGGCGATGAAGGTGATGATGACACAGACAGTTTTTGATTTGATGTAGGTTTTCCAAATGTTTGAAACGACACATGATTTGACAGTACTTTATTGCCATTGCCATTGTACTGAATTGAGGTATTTGACCCTTGCCCTTGTGTGCCAGCACTTGAACTTTGTCCCAATGGACTATGTCTTCCTCCTTGACTAGCACCAGGTTTATTTGAAATCTCATTATATGCAGGAGTGGACGGAAATTTCACCTAAAAATTCAAAATATTCTGATTAAAAATATTATTTAAGAATTGAATGCTTCTTTTTGTAAATTTATTGGGGTGTAAAAGCGTTGACCGAAGTACATTTTGTATGAAGCGCGAAAGCGCTTCATTTTAAAAATGTGCGCACGGTCAACGCTTTTACAACCCTATAAAGTTACATAAAGAAGCATTAAATACTTATAATTACATTTTTTAGCTATGATCATGAAAATACGAATTTTATATATTTTTTTATTTAATTCATCTGTGCACTTTATTGTTGGACCACGTGTTATCATGAATGAAAAGTTGTATTGAACAATGCAACTGCTTACGGAATAACACGTGATGTGCAGTTAGCCAATCAGAATAAAGCATTGTAATGAAACATACATCTTATGTAATTATTTAAAAATATTCAACTAGTTAAAAATTTAATTGATGCTAAATATCAATAAATTTAGAAATGAATATTTAGTGATGTTTTCACTTCAACCAGGAAATCAATTTGAAGAAAGTAATGTAATAGATCAAAGCTTAAATGTACTTCATATGGGTAACAGTCACAATAAGGTTGTCAACGATACAGTGCATTTCACTGATTATGTTTGGTTTTGCTCTTTAATATAACATGTAACTTCCATGTTTGAAACAAATACTTTTTTTAAAATGATGAATTAAAATTTCACCTCTAGATGCGGATTTTCTCCCTGTGTTGAAACCCATTGGTGACCTTGGACTGTTTTCTGCTCTTTAACAGAGTTGTTGTCTCTTAGACACATCACGCATTTACATTCTCAATTTTATCAAATATAAAATTTCCTATAAAAAAGGACAAAATTACTGTATTTAAAGTCCTTGTGGTGTACTTACATGAAAATGTGATGGATAACTGGACGGCTTTGCCTGCTGGTCCTCCATTCTAGTTTGATGTACACTATGAGGATCATCAAGTCTATTGGGAGGAAGAACATGAGGCATGGGATCCTCCAGTCTGGACAGACCATGAGGATCAGGACGGATACCATGAGTATCAGGCCTAGTATGTATGATCCCTCGGTGATCAGGAAAGTTATGAACACCAAGTGAATCTGGACGGACATGAAGTTGATTTTCTGAAGGGTATGATGTTGGTCCTCTTGATTCTGGTCGTATTTGACCTCCATATAATTTATTCCAAGCATCTCTTAATTCAGATCCTGTTTTCATTCCGCTGTTAAACAAAGTATAAAACCAAGAGTATAAAAGATGTCATAAATTTGTTTAAAGTCCCCTTTGTACTTAAAGTATAAAGTGTGTGCATAAGCCATACCATGAACCTTTAAATTACATTCTTACTTTCTATATATCAAACAAAAAAGGTTTTCATGGTATGTAAATAACTTTCCATTATTATCAGTAATATAATTCGTTTTCATCTTATACATGCATTAACGTGAAGAACATTCATAAGTAAAAAAGGGATGCATTTGCAAGTATGTCACACAGTATAGCTTTTTTAAAATTATGAAGCTCTTACTTATGTCAATATATCAAGAAGTTCTGTTATTAAAAATTTGCAAAGGAAATTCTAATATGGGCATCAATGAAAAGCATACATGTATGCACCAAACAAGAAGAATATAAGTGACACATCTGTAAAATGTGTCGCATGGTATATTTTCCCCAAAATTAAGCTCCCATTTGAAGCTACTGAGAAATGAGACAGGAGTATGTAACAGAAACACTGTATAGAGGTAAACCAGAATATGCCCATTTTGTTGGAGCTGCTTATATTGATTAAAAAAGTTCTCAATATCATGAGTCTTTTAAAAAAAAAAACTCAATTCTAAACAATTTAAACATTGAAAAGATTCTCTCTACCTGATAGGAGGCCCAAGATTTTCTCTGCTTCTGTTGAGCTGCATTTCAGGCATAAAAGCTGGATTATCCTGTCCTCCTGGTCGTAAAGGTCTGTCAGGGGGTCCAGTATGTCTTACTGGTGACTGGTCTAGTTGTCTGTCTATCAAGGCATCTGCTCTAGAACCTTGCCATCTTTCATTGGGTCTGGATGGCTACAATATTTATCAAATTACATTATAAATCAACACAATGCTATTTGTTTTTCTTTCAAATTACCTGCATTACTTTAAAAGCACATGAAATCAAAACGAACATTTCTTTTCAATTTTTCTGATTATTTGATATTTTTAAGAACTATATATTATACTTTAATAGACTATTTCAAGATCAAATATTATTTTACTGCATTGACGTTTAAATTAGAAATATGATTGTATCACTTGGTGTAATGTTCATTCAAACTTTTCATTGTTGAACACCAAAAAAGAGAGTCCAATTATACTCTGCAAAGAATCCTAGTTAAAGTTTACATGTCTAAAACCATTTAAATCAATATTTTTTTGTATTTTAAAAGTTCACTGCACTGTAAAGAAAAAGGCTTTAGATAAATTATATAGAATAGCTTACAAGTATATATCTTTCTTGAGTTGAATACACACAATCTAACAATTTCTCAAGCAATACATGTATCACAACAAAATCTCCCGATACTATTGACAATACAACAGCTTACCTAATTAAATATTTGAAGAATTATGAGTACCTTATTCAAATCTTCTGATAATATTGAATCTTCCAAAGACATTATAAATCAGATGACAGTCTGCCAGAATTGTTTATCTTTACTGAAGTCATACACAACGCTATGTATCACCTCTATAAAATGTTCTGGACATTTAATTCTTAAAATCAATACGTGTAATTTTTAATTGATTTTAAAAGTCATAAAAAGGGGTATGACTTAATCATTCATAAAATGCATTAAGACTTTTAAAAATTTGGAAGTGAAGCATTTAGTTAGGAGAAGGTTGTTTACTACTACGTTTGAAGTCTTTGAAGTAAAAAACCCATTTCCTCTCACACTCTTAAAAAATTCTTTTCAACCTTTCTATTCTAACTATAAACTACTATAAACCTCCAAATTTACATAGATATATATTCAAATCATTTTATTCACTATGTGTACCGATCCTTCAAAATTACTAACTACTTAAAAACCATTATATTCCATTCAGCAAAGAAATGCTATACTTTCATTCTTACCTTTTCCTATAAAAGGAATAAATAAAATTTACAAAAAATATATTGAAGGACAAACTTTCTTGATAGTAGATGAATGAGGGAATGAGGGAATGAATGGATGAATGAAGAAGGAAATATATTCAAAAAAAGTATATTCATTCAAAAATGAATGACTGAATCAATAAATAAATGAATGAAAGACCAAATGAATGAATGAATGAATGAATAAATGAATGAATGAATGAGGCATATTTATTATATTGCAATAGTAAAGAGAACACAATGAGGAAATATAACCCTGAAATCAAAATATATTGTGTAACTTTGAACTTCAACTGATTATGCAGACCCCATAGTGGTACAACTGAAACATGTATGTTGTAGATAGAATTTATGTGACCCTTATTTATGCGTATATTCGTAACAAACAAAGATGTGCTCAAATTTACAGACAAACTTATTAATACATTCTTATGTTTAATTTGATCAGAGGAAACAGTTATAGGTTTTACTCCCATCTTACGTTCTAAATTATAAAAGCTAAGAAATTTATTAAAAAATAAAATGGATGATCAAAATATAAAAACTAACACACAAAAAAAATAATATCTCTAATTCTTTTCTTTCCTTTTTAAAAAATTGAACTTTTGTTGTAAACAAATACTATATAGACTTACAATGTATGTTTGTTGACCTTTACCACCATATTTTGGGACGTCATTGTAAGCTCTGCCTGATTGGTCAAATGGTATAGCACTCTTTGGTCTCGGTGGAGGTTGTATCAATTCTCCATCTTCATAACTTTTATTATTCTGAAAAATTAAATGCAACATTGCCTAAAGTAATCAAAACCAATGAGACAACTGTTACGCGGAATATCTTGTGAAATAGCAATTGAATATAACATGGATATAAACCATTAAAACAAACAATTCCACCCTAAGATACATAGATACTTCAATTATAGAAGGATATTACATTTAGATTAGAATTTCTTTTATCATATCATCATGTAAATATATGTTAGTGATCAGTGAAAAAAAAGTCCATATCGATAAAAGTGAAAGGTTAGTGAAAACTTGTTGAGTCAACAAAATAATTTTAGAGCCTTTTAATCATTCTCATCTTTTTAGTTCCGCATATCAAATGGTGTCCTTCACAAACAGGCTTCATATCTAAATCCACTGAAGGCTTGTCCCAATCACCACCATATTTATTTTTTCTAAACTTGTCTAGTACATGTATTAAGGTTGACTTCAAAACTTACAACATTAACATGTGCAGGTGCAACTCTTCTGTGAAACAGTGAAAAGGGTGCAGGTTGCTACGACAACAGAAACATATGCCAGATTAGTTTAAGACAAACTTTAAGGATTGTAAACAACATTTCTTTCCTCAAATACACTGCATTTAAAAACACCACTGATTATGAAGAGAGTCATCATGTAAAAAACATGACATTATTTATCTTTAAATGATGATTATTCCAATGTTGAAATGGTATGCCTTTGTATGTCCTATATTGGCTGGCAGTGATCAGAAGAACTATGCTTGCAACAGAATTGATTTTAGCAAGGAGAACAAAATATTAACTAGGTATTATTATTGACTTTTGATTATTTAAAATCAGATAACAAACTTTCAAGTATTATGTATATTTTTTAAATGCAGTGTAAAGAAGACTTTTAGAATGGTAAACTTACATCCCATTTAGAGACGAAAAAGTAAGGAGTAGGGGCAATAAGGCCCTTATTTGGCCCAAATTTTACTGCAAATTTAAAAGTTATCATACATATTTTTAAATTACTGAAAAGTATCTCAGGTAGAAGGTATTCAGAAAAACTAAATAATTTTGGACATTGAACAAGTTACCATGGCAACAAATCATGCCTTAATTTGCATATTTTGTAAAATTTTGTGTTTTTCCTTGTTTTTCATCAAATTTTTAAGTATATTTTCGATTGGAAAAGTATGTGCGCACCCAAGAAACAACTTTATATTTCGTGAGATTTTGTCAATAGTAATAATAAAGCTTCAGTTAAATTATTTTGTTGTTTCTTGGCTGCGCACGATGTTTCCACAACAGAAATAAAGATAGAAAACTGCATAAATTCTGAATTTTTATCGTTTTTGTGAAAACAGTACATATTATGACGTAATTGTGACGTCATCACATAAGAATCTTAATGTTTTTCATTTATATTCCTTGACCCTATGCATTTCTAAAGATTATGTGCCAATTTGAAAAAGTTATCAAACATTTTATTTTTTTGGGCCAAAACCAGGCCTTAATGCCCCTACTCCTTTATTCATGACTAATTTTTTTGTTTTAAACTTATAATGATCATGAATAGATTTTGTGTGCCACTATTAAATGTAGAATCACAGTTATTTCAAAATTTATTAAAACATTGAAACATGAATCAAAAGCAAGGGTAGAAAAAGGATCAAAAAGGTGTTCTTGCATAAAATCCTTGAAATTTGTCTAAAGTACAAAAGATTAAAGAGTGTGAGTCATAAATAGAAGAGAAATAAATTCATAATTAACATAATGTGTTATAGATTAAAAACATAATAAATATTTGTATACTATATAAATAAATTAAATCATGCTATAAAACAAAGCATTTGTTATTTTAGTCCAAATATAACTCATTACAAAATAAATTTGAAGTTCAATTATTTGATTATAATTACATGCTTAAATTAATTTAAAAATCATGCACTGAAAAACAATTAAAGCATAATATTTTGAGAATCTGATATTTCTGTCAATGTATTTCAAAATGCATATTAATTAAATATATTTTGCAGCTTAACAAACATTGGTCAGCAGAAAGCATAAGTGTGGAAGCAGACAAATGTCTCTGTAGATGACAGCTAATAGAAGAGCACACATAACTTACTGTGGCAGGTGTTCTAGGTGTAGGAGGTCCTGTTATTAAGGACTTTAATCTATCTTCAACACTCAATGGCTAAAAGTATATAGATTCTTTGTCTTTTCTCATTTTTTAAATCTAGCTTATTACCTCAAAAGGAGATTTTAAAAGCAGATTTCTCTACATCACACAAAGCAAAAGAGGTCCTTTATATAGAATATTTTCTTCATTAATTTTAGACCAAATATTAATTTCTTTCATTGCCAATGGACCAAAAAGATTTAATATGTTAATCTTTTTACTTTGTTGACAAAGTCTTATGATCATTTTTCTGTAAATATAATTAGCAGTTGACCAATCTAAACTCTCAATGTGTACTAAGTCTTTGGCTATACTGCCTTGAATGGGATTTAAATTTAAATTTGAAACAAAGTACAACAAAGTCAAACAGCTCACTTCGATTCAACAAAGCTAACGCTAATAATGTAATGCAATGTATAATCAAAATTAAAGAAATTTTCAGTTTGAAATTATCATAATAAATTAACATAAAATGTTGCATCTAAAAAAACACTCAACAGAAAAACACCAAACCAGGTAAAAATCATAATAAAGTTTTCTTCTACTAACATAAAGATTTTAAGGGAGGTTTATAACATATCAATTACTATTGAGAAAGCAAAATGTATTATATCATACCATTCCAGTTGGCTGGACATCTGCCCATGCATTTGTAACCCCCTGTCCTCTACCTGGGGGTTTAGGTGAAGGGATGGGTTTGGCACTATGTGGTCTGGGTGGAAATCTAACTTGTTGTTGCTGACGTCTCTCCTCCACCCCTGACTGAGATACACCATTCATTGTTATCTCTGTTGAAGACTAGAAGAAAAATACAATTTATTCTTTAAAAGGGAAATAACTCAAACATAATCTTGAAAAGTTATGTGTTCATCGGAAGTTTAATAATATTAAAGAATGTTGATAACATTTTACTTTGATGCAAATTTTGAGAAAAGAAAATCTGCAATAAAGTATTTTTCTCAAAATTCCAGCTTCACAATCATCAAACAGCAAAACAGCTCTCTTTTAAATATAAAATGAAATATTTATCTAAATATTTAGCCTAAATTGAAAGTGTAGATTTGATTTTCACTTCTTCATTACTCGGACTGAGCTGGAACTGGTGCTTTTTCTGTATATATGCTATGATTTAGAAATGCTTTGTTTAGGTTACATAATTTCTCCACTTATTTAGTTTTCCTATAACTGAGACATACATTTTCTAACAACACTTACAGCAAGCATTCCCGGTAATCCAGGAGTTGTTGGTCTTACATCTTCTTTAACCATAGTTCCTGGCAGAAGATCCTCTGCTGGGATTATAATTCTTCTTTGGTAAGTAGTCTTTTCATCTAAATTTAAGAACAAAACAGTATGAATAGACAATTTTTGGTTCCTTTTGTTTTCCTTTTGTTTTTTATCTTATTGTTTATTTTCTATATTAATATTTTTCTTTATTTCAAATTGTTCAGACTCATATAAAATTTTACTTATGCTTCTTTTTGTAACTTCATAGGGGTGTAAAAGCGTTGACCGTAGTACAAGCCCTTCATTCTAAAAATGTGTGCACAGTCAACGCTTTTACAACCCTATGAAGTTACAAAAAGAAGCATTCAATACTTATAATTACATTTTTTAGCTATGATCATGAAAACAGGAATTTTACAATTTTTTTATTTAATTCACCTGTGCACTTTATTGTTGGACCATGTGTTATCATGAATGATAAGTTTTATTTAGTAATGCAATTGCTTAAGGAATAACATGTGATGTGCAGTTAGCCAATCAGAATAAAGTATGATAATGAAACATACATCTAATGTGATTATTTGAAAATAGCAAAACATTTCATCTAACTACCTAGAAAATGTATTTCAACAAACTTTCAGAACAGTAAATCTTTCAGAAACTGCTACCATCGTAAAAACTTTGAAGAATTGAAACAATCAAAAGTAGTTTTTAAAAATAATGTGCTTTGTCAAAAATGAAATCTGCTGTTGATAGAAATAGCACCTTTTCACTAAATTCATCTTTTTTCTTTAAAGGTCAGCAAATTATAACTGATCAAATATTGTCCAGCCTCATGTTTACTCATTTAGACATATATTCAAAGAATACATCTAACACTGACTGTGTTTGACACAATGATTGTACAGAATAGTCTGTCTAAACTTTAGTCCCAGGGGTTCATGTAACTGAAATTTTTTAGGTTACTTACTGTAAATTCAGAAATTATTGCGTGCATTTATTATTGCGATTTTGTTATTTTCTACTAAAATTTTATTCTAATTTTTGCAATATGGAGAAAAATCCAGTTTAATTCATAAAAAATATTTCAAATGCGAGTTTAAATTATTGCGATTTTTAACCCTGTCACATTTTTTGCAATAATAAAAACTTCACAATAATTTCTGAATTTACAGTCTTTAATTCACTAAGGAATCCTGGTCAAGGAGTTCAGTTTATCTACAGCTCAGATTGGACAGGTTTTACTGTACTAGTTTTGTACTTTACAATTAGGCAAATCTGTAAATAATTCTTATTGGGGAAAAAGAAGATGATAGGTTAACTATATAATGTAGAACTTGTAAAACAAAATAAGTTCAAAGAACAGTGCATCAAATGATAAATGCATATATGCCACACTAAGCAACCTTTTACATACTAGATGGACTAAATCTTGACCTTACATTAATCTTTTAAATGAAATTGCTTTACAAAGAATTCAAGACAGAAGCAAAACTCTACTTTTAGAAGGAAAAGCAGTGCATATCAGTACATCTAATAAACACACAAATGACAAATAAAAATATCAGTCGTCTAGTAAAATAGAAAATAGAAAAAAAAGTATGTATAGCTATGAGTAAAAATAGCACTAATGATCATATAATGAGAAATAACTTTGAGAAAAGAAAGATCAACTAATTTGATGTACACAAGCATGTGCAGAATTGTGTGTAGTCAAAATACCTGTTACACCCAGAGGTGGCTCGCTCACACCATTATTACCTGGAAGAGTTATAGCCCCTGGCATCTTTTTTTCTCTGAGCTCTGTCTGATTTACTGGAGCATAATTTTGTTCTTTCTACAATAAAGAGAAAAATATGTGTTCACTTATAAAGTTTTGTCTCTTGCAGACGATAAATAGAATATTTCGAACTTAAACAATGTTAAAGACAGCTTCTAAGTTTTGATGTATTATTTCTATAGTACATGCGTGTGCATTTTGCACAAGTATTGCTATAGTCTACATCAATGTTTGTATGTTCTATCAGAAAAACAATATAAATTTTAAATTTTTGACATTTAATTTTCAAAAATTGTACACCATTAAGCTTGACATGTGGTCATTAGAATTTCAAATGAATTTCTGCCAAAACTGCCATTAGGGTTTTATTTTACTAAATGCATTTAAAAGACATCTGAAACTTTATTTAAGGTTTGGATTGCACTGCTTTTTGATAATTGCTTTAGTATTGTTAATCGATATTATAATTAAAATTTTCCAGACAACAATATAATTTAGTTCAAATACAAAGTCTGATAAAAGCAGGTATAATTGATTAATTTAATTTTATTAAATTATTTCAAATTAAATATTTTCTGCTGCATGAGTGATTTAATTTATTGAATAAAAAAGCATTTTTTCACAATATTTTCCCCTTATTTCATTCAGCTGAAAATTAAATTTTCTTCATGGTACAAAAATGATTTGGCAATTTATTTACAAGACAATGCTTTAATTTTTCAGTAACAATCAAAACTATATTAAATCACTTTTTGAAAAATATTTCTGTAGTTTGAAGGAAAAACAAACTTTTAACACCTTCCACCCTTGAATAATTCTACCATTTATTCTCCCCTGGAAGATGCTTTTACATATATAACATCCTGACAGATGCTTGAAGCATATTTTTTTAATATAAAGCATAAATACTTGAAGTTCTTTTTCATATTCTATTGTTAAGATGCCATGTCTAACTTTTATATATTACCTTAAATGGCTTAAATGTTAAAATTGTCATTCACTTATTATTTTTTACAGTAAAAACCCAAACAATGAACCTGCACATTAAAATGAACATATTGTGAATGTGAATAATTTTCCATGTAAATTTCACTGTACCCTGCATCTACATGTAATGCTTTATCATTGATCATAACCCCAAGATGAGATATTATAACTAATTTTCATATGATATCAATAGTACAGAAGGTCTTTTCACAAAATATTGTTCGACAAAACAATTGATTATCAATAATCTGAAGATTTAGTTTATTTTCCTTTTTCTGAGTACAAATCTTACTAAACCAAAAACAATAAATTAATTTCTTCCTTTATGTCTTCCTCCTTTGCATCAACATTGATTAAGTATCCAGAAAACGTTACCAATTTGTATTTATTACATCCTGTTTCAGTGCAAATAATAACTTATATGCATACTTTTTTTAATAAAACATGACTAAATTAAAAGTTTTAACTATTTTCAATTTGCCTCACCTCAAAATGTTGTCTGATGTTCCCTACTAACATCAACGTTGTCTTTAGATTTCCATCGGCAAGATCTAGGTAAATAAGATAATATAATGCAGGTTTTATATATATCCTTTTTAAAAGTTATAAATAATGCATGTAATTTACATTCTGTCAATAGCAATAAGTTAAGAATTATTAAGCAAAACTTTGGCAAAGTAGAAAGAAGGAAATAAACAATAACACTGTCATAAAGGAAAAGAAGTCTTTCAAATAATGTAGCTGGAAATATATACATATCTATTATATATATGATAATGTTACAACATAATTTATCTTCTGAAAGTAATACTTTGAATTCATATATCTTTTGTTAGTTATAAGTTTTACAGAAAAAAGAAAAAAACATTTTCATATCTACTCTATTCTATGATTTTGATAAATTGTGGAGACAAGCACAAAGAAAATTTGTTTGTTGTTTAAATTTTGAACACTTAATTTTATGACTCACATATACTCACAACCCCCCCCCCCCCCCCCCAAAGGGATAACCCATATATAATAGTGAATTCATAGTAAAAAGTAAAATAACAAAAATACTAAACCTGAGAAAAATTCATAACAGAAAGTCCTTAATCAAATGACAAAATCAAAAGCTCAAACACATCAAACAAATAGATAACCAACTGTCATATTCTGACTTGGTACATACATATCCTTATGGTGGATCAAACCTTGTTTTATAGCTAGCTAAACCTCTCACTTGTTTGACAGTAAATGTTTTATTAGTCTGTATCTCTTACAGCAGAAATATCTTACCTTCTCCATCAATAGCAGTTAAATCAACTCCAGTAGATCCTAAAACTTCCAAGCACTTTGTTATATTGTATACCCTGTCTTCTTTGCTAGCAATTTCTACATTAACATTTGGCACTGATCTTCTACCTGCAAAATAGAAGGAACATTATCAATAAACTATTACTACCGGAGCAGTGTCATCAGCATACCCATATAAATGTTGAATATATGGACTCTCTACTTTACTACTATAACTTCTTTAATATTCCGTCTTGTATGTTTTCCTTTTTTAAGATCAATGGTTACCATTTGTATAAAAATATTATTTTCCACTAAAAGGAAGAAAAAAAACTTCCACAAGAAAGATGTCTTTCAAACTGAATCTACAGTTTCATGTGCTTCCCCCTAAAAATGCCTATCTGGTAAATAAAGTCAACCCAACCTTTCAAAAAGAATAATACAAAATTGATATGACTAAACTACTAATTCTGACTACAATTAAAGTCTTCCTTTTCTCATACAAAATTCATGTTTTAATCCATATAAATTGCTAAGCTAAGGTCTTTTGTTTCTTCTCTCTTAAACTTTTAATGAATAATAAACGAATTTAGATGACTAACAAAGACAATGATGAACTGATCATGGAACTGGAAATGAATCTTTATCAATATCAAAATCATAATTATCAAGGTGAATTAGAATACACACAAAATCCATATTTGTTCAATTCATTACTAAGATCTATATTTGGAATGAAACTTTATAACAAATATTAAAGAAGAAACTATTTAAAATTTCTAATAATTAAATTGACCCTGATGGTCAGCATTGTAGAATCGATCCTTTTGTATGTGCCTATATTTGTACAATAGACTGTTAATTAAGTGACATTTGTATTGATCAGTAGATAAAGGTAATTATAAGACAGGTGTGAGATAAATACTCTTCAGAATCTACACACACAGAAGATTTTCAATGATTCAGAATTTCAATTGTCTCCCTTTGAGTAACGGTTGTTTGATTCCTACTTATGCTTTTGTCTTGAAACAATCACGCTTTAGGCTTTTGTATTGGTACATATCAAAGAAGAAATATGCTCTGTATATTTTGCCTGGAGTTTACTTTTCAATCTAATTGAATTAATTAAAGCAGTCGGAAACCCGTTGAAATAGAACAAAAGAATCGAAGCTCTTTGTTAGAGAAGGCGATAAATGCTTACTGTAATGTTTACTATAGTGACAAAAATTTTTAAAGTTAATAGAAACAAACAAAATTACAATTTTCTTCTCAATTACGAAGTGTTTTATTTTAAAAACACCATTTGCATAAGTTTTCAATTTATCTAGTACATAGTTAAGCAAAACAATTAGATATCAAGTCGACGACATGGGTATCTTTCAAGTTGGATGTAGAAAATGCCTCAGATTTTTTTTTTAAATTTACCACGGACGGGCAACATATCAATCTATTAGTTCAGTAATTTTCGTGTCTGCCCTTCCATTATGTGACTCAAGAAAAAATTCCAAAAAATGGGTAACAATTGTGTCGAAAAGAGAGAATCGAGTGCACCTTTTTATGTTAGGGCGTGTTTGAGTTGAATATTTTGTCTTGATATCGTACAAAGCAAGAATATTTCATACATCGTTTCGATTTAGATTCTATCATTTTTATATATCAAAGCTACAGGTTGACTTTATAACATAAAAAAATCACAGTACTAAAAGATGAAATATATGGGTCAAGTGAAATACTTATCTAATGAATCACAAAAACAGAGTAGGTGTGTTCGAATAGCTATTTTTTTTTACTGAAAGTACTTGACGACAGTCTTTCAAGTTGGATGATGAAAAAGCATATCTTCGAAAAGTTATAATTGTTTGTGTGTGATTACCAGGGTTTATAGTCTTTAACCACTAAAAAAATCTAGTCTGCCCTTCCACGAAATATTTAATTAGAATTTTTTTAAATGTTTATGAATTTTCGAAAATTTCACCGATCAGACAATAGTTTTAAATTGAATCAATGCAGACAAGATCAGTAACTGATGCTCATTAGCTAGTTGATACATTTGTCTTTTAAAATACAACTGACATATAAGGATCGTAATGGTGCAATGTGGATAAATTTATTGGTTTCCGAGAGCAAAATTGGCAGCGCGTCATCCCTACAATGGCTTCCATTTCTACCGACCGTGCGAGGGCTGTATAGCCAGTCAAGGTCGTTAAACACCACCATATATATATATTTCTACGATTGTGAAAATGAACTGGCGTAATGGGGAGATAATTTTGACGAAGTAGAATCCTGAATGAAAGGTTTTTGTATTGGTACTGAAATATCAAAGAAGCCATATGCCCTATATGTTTTGCATGGATTTTTTTTTTTAAAAATGTCATAATTGAAGTTCTAACACTTTTCATCTTATGATGATACAAGCGTTTCACCTTTTCAGAATCTAGTGCATACTGTGCAATATTTTCAAAAGCTATATCCAAATATTACTGGTTTAAAACATTTGAAATTCAACCAATAATGTAACACTCTTTTCATCTTGGTGTACACACAATGAGAGTACCCATAGTAAATTGAGACATAGCCGTTTAACTTCTTACAAGTACCGAACATTCTGAAGTTATTGTTGAAATCAGTATCCAATTAGTCATAGAATTATAAAATATGAAATAGAATTCAAATAGCATTTCTTTCGAAATATCAATAATATCAATTACTAGCTATACAAATATCATTGACTTTGACCTCTGATTCTTTTGTTATATTCTGGATTACTTTCATTAAAAGTTAATTTTTCAACTTAAAATATCAATATAACCTGTATGGTGTTGAAATCATCCAGAAAATAAAGTAGTGTTAAACTCATGAAGCAGTATGCTTCACTATGTTTAAGTTCCTTTTACATTTGGTAATATTATATTAAACTATTGTGACATGGTCTATAAAATTTACAGATTAATCAATTTAAATTCATAATTGTTTTCAGTTTTAGTGTTGATCTCATTTGAAAGAGGAAGAACAAGAATGTGTCCTCAGTACACGAATGCCCCATTCGCACTATCATTTTCCATGTTTGGTGGACCGTGAAATTGGGGTAAAAACTCTAATTTGGCATTAAAATTAGAAAGATCATATTATAGGGAACATGTGTACAAAGTTTGAAGTCGATTGGACTTCAACTTCATCAAAAACTACCTTGCCCAAAAACTTTAACCTGGAGCGGAACAGGACGCATGGACGAACGGACGCACCGACGAACGGACGCACAGACCAGAAAACATAATGCCCCTCTACTATCGTAGGTGGGGCATAAAAATGTTGATGTTGCTATATTTTCCCTCATAAACAACAAGATACACACCATCATGTCAGTATGCCGGGCAGTTTGAGAATTACAGCTATCCACCACTTTGATTGGTTGCTTGCTTACTGTCCAGTGGCAAATATTTCATGTGTGTTGAAGACAAAATAATCAACAATAAAAAAATAATATGTAGGTCTTGTAATTGAGGTCATCAGAGAAAAAGTCAGGGAAATTTGGATTGTTACTTGAAAATGACCATATATTTGATATGGACAGAAATTTGGCCTTGCACAAATTAAATAAAGATGTAGACAGGATAGAAAGTGAAAAGTAGACAACTCTAATATATGTCCCAGAACTATGGAGGAATTAATCTGCTATTTTTCCAAAAAGGTTGGCAAATCTCAACATGAGAATAACTGTCATACATGTACAAATGTATTTCCTTTTCATATCAAACCATACTGCATTAGTCGAGAAGAAATTGCTCTGAAGTCCATTGAAATCAAAGAACTAAAAGAAAGATATAATTTTCATTATCAATAGGTCCCTAATGCTGTTATTACAAAATATGTAAAAAAAGTTCTTGAAATTTTCCACACCCAAAAAAATGAAAATTAATAATCCTACCTAAGATATAGTGACTATCAGAATCCTCAGAACCTATGATCTGAAAAAGAACCATGTTCAACAAACTGCCAAAATCTAACTGAAAGTGTTAGACATTAGGGGGCATTATAGCAACACCTCATTAATTAGCTATCATTATTAGCTTTGATAATCGAACTTCAAAGAAATTAAGTTAATTATCTACCTGACACCTTTTACCTGTAATCAAACATTCCAATTATATTAATTTCTAGATGTCCTTCAAATTACATTAAGTAGAGAAATCTAGACTTTATATCATCTAATCAATTCTTAACATGTTAGGATTTGCTTTTGGACCAAACAGTGAATTATCTATGCTATGGTCATAAACAAACTTATTTGTTGGTATGTCAACTTTAAAGATTTTTAAGAATCAAATTGAAGTATCTAAACTATGATGTTTTCGAGACATAGAATGAAATTCAAAACAGTGTGGCTGTGGCCATTGATTGACTCATTAAATTCATCCACTGACTGGGACAATTTACGTGAACGTTTGTCTGTAACGACCACTGTTCACGCACGACGTACCTACGATAGACATTTAAACTGTGGGGTCACCGAAGGTTTCTTAACGCCTTTAAATATAAAATAATTCGAAAAATTAATCAGGAATAACCTTTATGTTTTGATTTATATAATTGATATAAATCAAAACATCGTGTTATTTCTGATTAATTTTTCGAATTACTTTATTAAGGTGTTGAGAACCTTTGGTAACCCCATAGTTTCAGTGTCTTTAAAAAGTACATAGTGAGCAGTGGTCGTTACATACAAACGTTCACCTAAATTGTCCCAGTCAATGGATGAATTTAATATGTCAATCAATGGCCACAGCCACACTGTTTTGAATTTCATTCTATTTTCTTGGCATAAGAACTGTCAATTTTTTTTATTCAAACTATTTGAAGGTCAAATAATCAATTCTCATCTGAATTAATAGTCACTTTGCATATTTTCTAAAACCAATGCTTCTTTATAGAAGACAACTATTAGGTATATGAAAACCAGTTACAATTATCCGTTCCAGGCCTTTACCAACATAGTATCAGGGTCATCTGAGAAAATTCAAGCCTTAAAAGTCCACAAGTTGGCTAACATTTCTATAACATGTTTGAGCTCCCTTTTTATTCCCTTTTACAATATTATTTTTAATGAAATCATCTGTTCTATATTAACTCATTATCAAGGACATGAACATATTCAACCTGTACCTCATTTTAAAACCTGTCAAAGCGATTAATACCAAACAAATCTGTCACTTTATAAAACTTTTCATATGAACACTGTATCTCTATTTTGAAGGTAAATCAGTCCTATCATGTTATATATCTGGTAAATATTAACCTAGTGAAGAAAAGAACTATTGTGTATGTAAACAATGCAACATTTCAACAAATTTATACATTTTACCAGATAAAATCTAAACCTAAACCTTTAATTTCTTTTGATAAAAAGACTATAATATTTTAGTACATACTTTGATAGAATCTAAAGACATTTAGATCTTTACCTTTAAATGTAAATAGTTATTTTCCACTGGTATGAATGCCATTGGCATATTTCATTTGAAGGGAAAACAATGTCAAAAGGTTGCAATTCAAATCAGATAGAGTTTTTATGCATTAATGTAAACCATGTCAAGTTTTAGACTTTATACAATTTCAATATGAAGAGAGGTACATGTATAGCTATATTTATAAATCATGTATCTGTATGACTGATAATTATCTTATTTGAGTAATGATCATAATGCACTGGCAATTTTCATGAATGAAAAGCACACAAAAGTGTTAATTTAAAATTTAGAACATCAGAAGTCAAAGTCTAAGAGCAATCTTCCCCTTGCTTATGTCATGTATGCCACTGAATTTTAAGCAAGCAGCAATCAATTAATTTCATTACAAATAGATAAGGTCAAAAATTAAAAAAAATATATTAAAAAACATAGCCAACACTTAAACGCCATCATTTAAAAATTCCTTTCATGCAAAATGTAGCAGCAATATGCACTTAGGAAAACAAATCCCATCACAAAAATTTCATAGAAAATAATTCTCTAATTTTTTTGCTATTTTCTCATTTCTTGGTATTTTCTTTGACCCTTTAACAAAAATATAAAAATATTTTGAACCAACCGTTTTATCAGAAAAATTACACTGGTTATATAGTAGTTTGACAAACACCAATTTTGATCATTGAGAAGCTTAATATTCCCTTTACAACACAACATACTTAAAACGTTTAGCTGACTTTACAGAGTTATCTCCCTGTAGTGTTAGGTACCACCTTAAATATCTGTTCTCTGCAAATGATTGGTTGAAATTTAATTCTAATGTGGAATGCAATGGTTTTTTTCTAAATTTTCTTATTGTGACGTCATGAAAAAAAGGACCGAGCATGATGACATCACATAAAAAGTATACAACTTTCTTTTAATCTTTGAAATGGAAGGATAAAATTCACAAGAGAAATAAGCATTGTGCTTTTAATTATAAAATTAACTGTCTCGAGTGGAGATATATCCTAACACACTTGTTGCAGAAGTGCAATCTTTATGTCACAATCACTCAGGGTACTAACTATACATTAAATCAACTGTATTAAAATGTCCTCAACATTACTTTGAAGTAAAATTTTATTTTGACATCAGAAACGGGCATTCCTTGAATAATTGATTAGTGATTTCCAATTTTCATGACAAAAATAAAGTTAATGTACATAAAACTAACATACCTCAGCCTCCACTAGAATAGTATACAGCTCAAAGTTTGTAATTATTTGAATATACTGTACAATATTAATTAGTAACATGGACTTAATGTCCATAGTAATAATTGACAATAGAGTTTGAAGATAAAAGTCTATAGAGCCTTATTATCCACACTATATAAAGTCAATAAAACCCTATCTATTGTCATCTTTTAATTATACTGAGTGTCAATATAAGTTCACCAGTGAAGAACGCAATAGAAAAAAAAAGCTTGAGCAATAGGTACTGTTACCTTTGACAGGGAAGAGACTGATGAGTGGCATTATTGTAGCAGCAATGTTTTAAGATAATGCTCCACACATTGCTAATATATGGCATGAAAGTTGAAATTTGAATTTTTTGTTTAGCTTTTCGTTTAATCTTTGCTTTTCGTTTGCCAAAAACTACAGTGATCAAGAGTACATCAATACAAATAATATTCTTAAGCTGACATGTTGACCCTTACAGCCTCTCAGAGATTTGGATATAAGTAACAAGTACCGCTATCATGGATCTGTATGCTAAAACATTAAGCTTTGCATTTCCAATTGATCTGACCAAATTTAATGGATCTTCATATGTCATAGCATTTAATTTCTCCATAATATAAAAATATTGTCAATGAGACAATTATCCAACAGAGACTTAGAGAAATTTGGAATGACTTAAGCTTAAAATATCAAATTTTTGCAAGCACTTACACCAAAATGGCATAAATGTAGCAAAAACTAGCATCAGAGATTGTTTAAATACATGTTTTTTCTTATAAATAATTCAGTCGTTATATAATGTTGATCTACAATGACTTTCTTAGTCCAAAGTAGGAGAGATCGATTACAGGGAGGGACTGAATTATTCTGGTTAGCAGGTTCTTAAAGACAGTTCTGATGTCAATTTCCTGATTATGAGTATACTATTTAGTATACATTTATATACTAAGTAATGCATTGTCAACAGTCTAGATGGTAATCTGTCTCAATTCTATTTTCTGCTTAATATCAATTTGCTATTAATTATACCATCCTAGTTACTGAATGCTCAAAGTATTGATTTTTCAATATGACATTTAGTCTTGTTGTTCCATTGTCATTTTAATGAATGCATATTATCTATATACAATGATTAAATATAGCTACAGTTACATTTTGACATATTCATATTACAGCTGTTGAAATTGACAGCTACTGTGCAATTTACAAATTAGACAAAAGAAAATTTTGAAATGATATTTTTGCATGTATTTAATAAACTGACACAGAGACATGTCTTGCCTGTTGCCAGAAATTCAGAAAAAGACTGTAATGGACTGCAACATTGCGTACGAATTCGAAGTAAGCTGGTACATGATAGAAAGGGCAGTGCATCAACATTATCATCAAACTGAGATGTACTGATATTAATGCTACTTTATAAACAAGGAATGCATACACTGAAATGTCTCGCCTTCTATACTAACCATGGATATTATGGTGATAGTCCTAAATATATAGCTTTTACTACAACTAACACATACACTTAAAACAGATCCCAGAAAATGAGGTCAAGGTCAGATAACCAAACGAGAAATACATGTAAACCTTACAGTCATTCAATACACTAAATATAGTTGACCTAGTCAGATGAACCATGGCAGCTATACAATCCATATATGCATTAAATATAGTTGAACTATTGCTTATAGTATCTTTGCACCCCATCCCTTAATCTAAAATTCTGCATCTGCCTTTCAATGACATAATCATCTTTGAAAGTGAAGAAACTGGAAAAAAGCAAGGTGCATATAGCTCATCACATCTTTGCACAGCTATATCATAAAGTCTACAGAATTAATACCTGAACCAATCAATTATTTATAAAACTTTAGCAGTCAGATCAAATGGGAATAATAAGTTCTAAATATAGCATCTGTTTGACACAATTTCATGTGGTAAAACTTGATCTATACAAGGTAATCCTAGTCAGACTAGGGTACAAATATTTTCAATTACATAACAATGCAAAGTAGAAACTATAAATTTAAACAACTATGATAAATGTAATACTTTTCCTAGTGATCCTCTAGTTATCAGATTTATAGTACATTGTAGTTACAGCAATAAATTTATTGCAATTTTTCATCTTAGGAATTCTTTCAAAACTTGCTTATTTATTACTTAATTTTGTGAATATTGTTACTATACTGGACAAGCTAGAATAATAAAATTCTTTGCCTGCCTGAGAAACAATGGATCAATTTTTTACATACACTCAGTGTCCATCTGTAACAACTAGAAATGTCAACCATCAAGAATAAAATACATGGTATCATATCTCAGCATTGCAAGGACAAAGTATCCTTTTATTAAAATAAAAATAGCAAAGCAAAGGAGATGTGGCATGATTGCCAACTATCCATAGACCAAACAACAAAGATGTGAACCTACAATAATGATTGAAATACAAATATTACAGACAGCAACCAATGACAAACACTGAGTTACAGCTTCCTGGCTTGGAACAGACCATAAGAATATAGAGTTTTTGTGAGAACTGAATTGCAACTACATCCGCTATTTATTGTTTTCAATAGTTGAATCTAAATCCAAAACAACGATATTTTTTTTTCATTTTTTATGCATTCCTTCTTTGGTGATATTTGACAGAAAATAGCAAATAAATAGAAATTCAGATTCATTAAGTTCTTTGCTGGAGAAAAGTCACACAGTAATACATAATCATCAATAAATATCTTTTATCTTTACATGTTTGAAGAAAACATTTCTCATATCTGTCACTTGTTTTTTGCCTAGATATGAAAAAGACTACTTTGTTTTTAAAAAACTTTCCAGGACTAGTTTGAATTTTAGACCACCTTAAATTATAACTGTAAATTATATCTAAACAGTGATGATTTAAACCAAACACCTGCAGATATGTTTAAATTGTCTTTATGATGTAATCAAATTCAGGTACAATGACAAAATTAACAAATATTTTTTAACAAGCAAACATCGTAGATTATAGAACTACTATTTTTCACCTCTATAATTCATGGCATCAATAAGTTTGATCACTAATCTATACTTAATCACTGATCCTAAAAATCTACAGTTTAAAGCTTTCATACCCAATTTATTTTGTCGAGGTCTATAAGGGTTTTTAAGCTTTTTGTTTACATATCTTTAAAATATTATGTATACAAATTTCTGTGTAATAAAAACAAGGCATCTTATATCATTAAGCAAATTAGCTAATTTTTACAACATAAGATGAAATGGGCAATAACTCACTTAGCAGTACATGTCAGCTTTGAGATTGAACCTCTGAGGTGATTTGAGCTTATGTATTAGAGTAAAATAATACTTGCACTGTCAAAGATCATACAGCTTAAAGATAGACTTTGTCTAGATGTCTTCCTGTCTTAATTCTAAAAGGTAGTCAAGCAGTGAAATGTATGTCAAACTGAAAGGGGCTACATTAAAATTAAAGCACCAACATTGAGACATTAAATATTTCTTTAGGATGTGATGCTAGCTAGTCTTATAAAAGACAAAACAAAGCCTTCATAAATGTTAGGATGGTTTCAAATACTGGGTTGTCATTATTTTATCTGATATCAATTTTCATGGATTTCTTGGGAAAAGGTTAACATCTAATTCAAGTGTTTAATGAAGAGAAAAAAAATACAAGCTTGAATGCAGACTTTTGTCATACTACAAAAAACAAAATATCTATGAAAATGCAATTTTCTCTCAATCCATGAAAATTGATATCCAAAAAACAAATGAAACCACAGTAATCTTGAATTAAATTGCATGTTGGTTTTTTTTAACAGTTGCATGTTTTATTGAAGATTTTTGAGTGTTCAGTTACCAGTGTCAGTGTGATCTTGAAAAATAAAATAAGAAAAGCTAAAGGAGTAGGTTCAGTAAGACCCCTTTTTGGCCCCAAAATATAGCAGTTTTACAAAATTGTTAAAATGTAAACCTTTAGTTATTTATTGGACAGTAGAATGCTTCTGCTACATAAATATGGGCTGTTTTTGACAATACAATGCACATATATCCGGTACTAGCACCATTAAGTCAAGCTAAATTACTGAAATCCTCATAATTCTAGCATTTTAGTTAAATTTTAGACGGTTTTCGTGTAAAACGAAAGTGGTCGCATTCGTGTTCATCCTTAATATTGAAATATAAGTTGTATTTTATGATAATACATAACATATATAAATGTTGAGGATGAACACGGATGCGGCCACTTTCATTTTTACCAAAAAACATCTGAAAAGTGACATTTTTCGGCATATTAGGTAGATTTTTCATATTTGAGCTTGAATCGGATGGTTTTTAATGACTAAATCTGTTAAAATCTTTCACATAAACTAATTAATTCAAATAAAATAGACACTTAAGTGTTTAAAAAGTGGTAAAAATCTTTCGTCAGATGAACCTGAAATTTGAGGCCAAAATCGGTCCTTACCGGACCTACTCCTTTGTAAAAATTAAAAAAAAATGAAAAAACAAATTGCTGTAGATAAATCGAAAAATAAATACTTTAATTGGATCTTTGTGATAACCTACAAATAATGTACTTTCATATGTCTTTAAACAATAATACATTAGTTCTAAAACCAATTGGTCCTCACATAAATCTCTACCATGTATGTCCACAAATGTCAACATTTATTGTTGGCTATGACTCAAACATCAAATATTTGTATAAGATCATAACATTGTTTATATAATGTCTATACATTGCTTATTCCTGTCCAATTCTGCCCATATAAAGAAATATATATAGTGTACTTCAAACTTCATTCAGTGTAAAATTACAGTCATAAAAGAACCACTTGAAACTCATATTATTATTTGGCAGTTACTCTAGATCTTATTGCCACTGAAAATTAGTTTCAAATGAGTGTTCTTATAAATATGTGTAATTCTTTAAATTTTGCTCATTTGATTTTTTTTTATTTATTGAAAATATTAAGTAAAGAATACTGGTTGTGACAACACTCTCCTTGTAACAATAAGTGCCTTATCTTTATGGATGCACAATCTGCTGAAAGGAATAAGAAAAGACACTGATTCTTTTAAAGGCTGTGCTAAACAAGAATGTGTCCTCAGTACACGAATGCCCCACTCGCACTATCATTTTCTATGTTCATTGGACCGTGAAATTGGAGTAAAATCTCTAATTTGGCATTAAAATTAGAAAGATCATATCACAGGGAACATGTGTACCAAGTTTGAAGTCGATTGGACTTCAACTTCATCAAAAACTACCTTGACCAAAAACTTTAACCTGAGGCGGGACAGACGGACGGACGGACGGACGGACGAACGAACGGACACACAGACCAGAAAACATAATGCCCCTCTACTATCGTAGGTGGGGCATAAAAATGTCTCAACTAAAACATAAAACCCCTTCAATTGAAAGTCACCAATAAAAAGCAAGATCATTGGACTTTTTTATTTCTAAATAAATGATTTGAAGAACTTCTATGTTTTCATTTTTACTTCTTCTAATAAAAAATAATCCAGTTAATACATGGCTTGAAAATACCTATATAGCATAGATTTTATAGGTTGATTGCAGTCAATAAAAGCTACCTTTATATAATGGAAAATAACATACATATCATACATGAAGAAAATCAATTAATGTCAAACCTAAATTAAATATTAAAAATAATTTGTTACTTTACTTTGACATTATAGAACCCATTAATTCAAATATAGGCATGTTTATCGAAATGAAAAGTCATGAACACTGATGATTTTTTTTATTTAATATTGCAATGACTATAAATGTGGGGCCATAATTAATAAACTTCTGTTTATACTGATGAAATGCAAATCACTAGCTGTTATCATTTTATTTCATGAATGCTGATGATTTTTTTTAATTTAATATTGCAATGACTATATAGGTGGTGCCAAAATTAATAAACTTCTGTTTATGCTGATGAAAATCAAATGCAAATCACTATCAAGGATGACTGTCACTGTTATCATTTATTTCATGAACACTGATGATTTTTGTATTTATTGAAATGACTATAAACATGAAAAGGTGATGCTAAGAATTAATAGACTTCTGTTTATACTGATGAAATGAAAATCACTATCAAGGATGACTGTTACCATTTTATTTCCTAAACACTGATGATATTGCAATGACTATGAAAGTGGTGCCAGAATTAATAGACTGCTCAGGTAATGATTTAAAGAAAAATCACAAAGACTGTGATTCATTTTATTTCAAAATAGAAATAAATTCATAGTCTAGAATAAAAGCCAGATTGTAAACATCTAAGTTATAAATTCACCACCCTTTTTGATCAGATGATTAAATAAAATTCTGTTAAAATATGAATAACAAAATATAGTGGAAGCAACAATTTATTTGAATCGTACCCACTTACATAGTTTGTTGCTTGATTTCTGGAATGAATTTGATCATTTGAAAGAATTGCCCTGACTTTCATTCAAGGCCTAAAATAATTACAGGAATCCAATGAAAAATTTCAGAACTCTTGATTCCAAATCAGGTTTTGGGCAAATAATGAAAGCAGATAAGTGAGATCTAAAAAATGTGCTACACAACATATACCTTAATGAGACAAAACTTGGTACCAAATAATAAGAAGCTATGATCAGTTACTTAGAACCAAGGAACATAAATCTTGTGTATGTGCATATATATACCAGTAAAATGTTTTGTTTTTCTTTTACTTAAGATTTTTATTGACACCCTTGGTATCTTCTTCACAGTTTTTCCACATGCACCAATTTAAGGATTTTCTAATCATTTGCCTATATTCAATGATGGTTTGAATTATATCCCAACAAAGTATTTTATCAGCTTCTATTTTAGTAGTCCTTTCAGGTTTGAGTTACATGGCCACAATTTAATATCATACCATATATAGATATAAGAAGATGTGGTATGAAGTCCAATGAGACAATTATTGAACTCTACATCCAAGTCATAATTTGTAAAAGTAAACCATTATACTAGTAGGTCCAAGTACAGTCTTCATCACAGAGCATTGAAAGCACACACGAACAGCTAGCTATATAAAAGGGCCCCAAACAATTATTACTAGTGTAGACCATATGTATAGAAAAAAAGTTGTGAAACATCTGAGCAATGACACAAACAATCCATAAAGCATAATATCATGTTGGGTTATTGATATCAAACACTTTACAAAATAGTATAGTATGAAGTCAACGGTCATTTTTCACTACATGGAAACATATGTAAACATCTTGCTAGTATTTCCTAAACTGACAATGAAAACTCATTACAACCCTGATGGTTAACCTAGCCAAAAGTATTATATACCTGACAGGTCCCATTTAACACATTTTTCAATTATCCAGGTATGGGGCTTTTTCTCCTATGACAAATTTACCATAATAATCATCGCATTAGTCCTATACCGATTTATAAATTGAATGTTTTTTCAACAAATGGAACATATAATTTCACTCCATTGAATACTGTAGTAGTGTTTCATTAAATACGGTGAAATATACCATCAACAGACAAGGAAATCAATTTTAGTATTTACAGATAAGAACGTTTCTAAAGCTTCATCAAAATTTCAGAAAGTTAAATGTAGTTTAAGTCAATAAAATCACGAAAATATTAAATGTTGTTGAAACTGGATCGTTAAGTGAAGGCATTGTGCTTTGTATTTGTTTGCTTTCATAATTTGCCATAAGGCTTATTATTCAATCTGTTCATTTTTAACATATAATTATTTCTGTAACCTGATAAAATAGGAGCAAATATTTATTAGTGAACTAGTTTAAAAATATTATTGAAGAGATACATGTCAGTTTTTTTACACTATAGAACTTGATATTTATATACATAATAATGTATTTTAATGGGTCTAAACTATGTGTATGACACTATTATGTGTGCTTTTTCATTGCTGAGTGGCACATAATAGATCATCTGTATTTACATATTTGAACCATTAATTTTCTGGAGAAACTTTTATGGATGTTTCCGAGAAAAAAATGCATTAAAAATCATTCTGAAGAATACAACTGACAACTAAAGAAAAATGCTTGGCTTATATTCAGAAAACGAATATAAAGGAAGCATTCATAATTATTTTGACTTCCTTATACCCTGTCTCATATTGTTTAAAAGAAAGGATTGAAAACTATTGTTATTATTGTAAAGAACAAAGAGGTGAAAGTTTAGTTGTCATGATTTGAAAAGAAACAAAGGGGTGAAAATTCAGTCATAATTTGAAAAGAAACGAACACCTGAATAGGACAAGAAGTACAACTTGAATTAATAAGCTTGTCTTCAAACTAATGTGTTTTTTTAGTTATAATAACTTTCTTATTGCAAAAGTCATAAGTATCATTGTCTTAATAGATACTTGGGTAGCTTATTTTTATTAGTACATATACTACATGAATTTTACTACGAACACAAAAATTATTAACACCTGCACTAATCTAATTCTTTCCTTCAATATCTATACCCCAAAGTTTAATTTGCAGTTTGGTTGCAAATACTGTCACTGCTTTTTTTATATAGATGATAAGATATTGAATAAAAGATATCAATCCCTTGACTTCAAGTGCAGAAAGGAAAGTTCACGGTCACAGTGAAAGAAATTAAATAAGACTTTTTTATTGATTAATTTAAGGGTAATATCTAGAACTTACAAATAGCCTAAATGAAAGTTATGTGTTTTCAATGTACCATTCAGACATTGAAACTGATGTTTGAATGTGGATATTAGGGCTTTTTAATATTTGCATGTGGAAAGGGGTAAATTTATAAATAACATCATCACAAAGCAATCCAATTGTTCTGACAGTTAGCTACGGCTTCAGGTAGTTATCAAAACTTTTTCAACTTACTGGCTATTTTAAACCATGTAGAACTATTCAAACCAGATCAAATGTACTCTGACATTTTATTATTTCTATCCAGACCAAATGAGATCTGATAATCTATATTTAGATAACCAGTACTTACAAACTCCCTCTGTTAGAATCACAAGGGTAGTCCCATCTCCAATACTTTTACGTAAATCCCCAATCACTGGCAAATGTTTCTCTTTCAGAATACCATTCACCCACGTCGTATGCTCCTACAAAGAAATTCACTCCTTTTTAATAAAAGATATAACAAAGTCATCTGTTCACATATTTTCACAATATAAAGGTATAAGGTATTATAAATCCATGCTACACTCCTATCATATTGGTATGTAAAAATCACCTTTGAATTTAAAATCTTTCTAAATTCTCTCCATTTACAGGTAAAACGATAATGACACCTGCATGTTCCAACGCGACCTGAATGATCAATTTACCTGTATAGTGTACAAAGATGAGTCTACCCAAAATCAACTTCAAAAGTATCTATAGTCAAAAACAGAGCCTTGTTTTACCAAAGGATCAGCTTTTCAATAACTATTGTTTAAATTCTTCAGGGTGATTATAAGTACGGGACTAGAAGGATTTATTGAAAGAAGTCGTACAAGTTATTAAGCGTGCCTACTAATCTCTTCAACAGTATACAAAAGAGGGTTTTAAATAGTGCATGTAAATAGTATTTTCACATAACAGTATAAAAATACTACCTTATACTCACCAGATAATTAAGGGCAATAAACACATGAGAAGTATAAGGTTGTTGTGTAATATAATACACGTCTCAATTAAGGTTTTTTTTGGTAAAGAAGATATTACAACTTTTAAACTAAAGTTTGCTATTTCTTGTATAATTTTTGTTGTTGACATTGACTTGAAAATTCAAAACAGTGTAATGTTATACACATTTCAATTATGATTTTTTATTTATAAAAAAAGATTTTAAAATTTTAAAAAATCAACGTTTTAAAAACAAAAACATCTAAAGTTTAAAAATTCTGATATAATTTTTGTTGTTGATATTATTTTTTTTCTAAATCAAAACAAAACCCTGTAAAATGTATAGCCTAGTTTGAACCCTACTAAATGAAAATGCTTTAAAACATTGTCAAATACTTCAAGAACAAAAATCAATAATTTGGTGGTTTAAAAGTACCGCAATCTCATACACCAGGAAAGTTCTGAAGTAATTAAACTTTGATTTCCTATGTAATCTTGTTACCGTCTTTAAAGCTATCATGGATATTCCATTGCAGAGTTGAGATGATATAATTTATCCATATCACATCATATTTGGTGTTTTTCCTAAATGGATTTGTTATAAAACTACATGTAAGCCTTTAAATTTCTGAGTTGAATTGTTTCAAATTTTCCATGTCAGGGTGTTTATAGCCAATTATACTGCATGGGTTGTTCTCATTGTTGAAGGCCGTACTTACTTCATTTGAACTTTGGTAGATAGTTTTGTCATTGGCAATCAAACTATATCTCCATATTTTTCTATCAAAGAAAGTGATAGTTTGGGAACATATCTAGAAAGCTGACCATTTCTAAAGTAGACAACACAGCATTTTTTCTTTTTGTGGTGTATCAAAATATCTAATAAACTTTCTGAATCTGTTCAGAAGAAATTCCAAATAAGCTCTACCATTATAGTTGTGGACAAGACTGATCAAACAAATCCTAGCTTAGTACAGATGATCTGAAGCAGTCAAAGGCAAATTATTCATGAAGAAGGGTCTGTTACACATCAATTCAGTGTTAACCACAGATTTATAAGGTTAAGGCCAACAGATAACAAATATTTGCAACATTTGATGTTGTTCAGATTGTAAACTTGTTACAATGTACCATAATACAAAAAACAATACTTGGAGTCTTTTTGCTTTCATATAAATAATACTTTTATTCTGTAAAAGAATTGTGATTATTTTATAAACCTAATACATGTACTTCTATTTCCACTAATTTATTACAATGGCTTTTACAAATTTCTTGTAACGAAAAAATGTTATGAATCTTAAATGGGCAATGCAAAATCAGATAATTTTGTTTCCCACAGTATACACTTGTATGTATCATTTTAAACTGTTCTTTGTTATTTTGAAGTAAAATTGTTGCCAGCAAGTCATTAACTATAAACAGAAAAAGGGGATTTAACAGAGGTTTATTTGTCCAATATTGGTCATATGGTTTCGTGTCAACATTCATTTTGAGTCATTTATCTTGCATCAAGAAAATCCCTTAACCATTCAAATGTCATCATTATGTTTTAACAACAATATAAACACCCAATATTATTCAAACATTAAGCTTTAACAGTATTGTATTATTGGTCTTTTATCTAAGTATATATAACACCTGTATTTTCAGGTATAATTTCTGTAATCTGAAATATTTATCACCAGGACAAACAGCTCTGTCAGATTTGTTAAAGAATTACATTGTTATGCTGATATTTAGAGTAATTATAAATATAAATATACATGTATATACATAGCATGATATGTATAATGATCTTCGATTACTAAGAATTTACTTTTTTAACCTTTAGGAATTTACTTTTTTAGTTTAAAATTTCTATGTTGTGTCTTGTGTACTATTTTTTGTCTGTTTGTCTTTTTTAGCCATGGCTTTGCTAGTTTATTTTCAATCTATGAGTTTGAATGTCCCTCTGGTATCTTTCACCACTCTTTTTTTAAGCATGCGAGTTATTAGTCCGAGATTACTCACAGCCCCAGCTTGTCTGGCAAAACAGCCATTGAACGTCAGAGTAATCTCGGACTATAGTGAGTTATTTTAGAAATGGGACTTTAAAAAGAAGAATATCATAGAGTATGGGCCAAATGGAGGAAAAGAAATAAGAACTGCTCCACTAGCATAGGTGGATCCAGCCGGGGTGGTCTAAGGAATCACTGAAGCATGACTATAGCCCTGTCTTCCTTATACCAGTTAAGGTTCATGTGGACCCTATGACTAAAATGGCCATATTTTCACCTCAAAATTTACTCTGAGTACAGACAAACCTGCGCATCTGTAAAAAATTTCAGGCATAGCATGCCCTAGATAAATAAATTTCAAATATGTTTTATGTTTCAGAAAAATAAAAACTTACCAGGATTTTGCCGTGCACTTTTTTTCATTCCTCCAGAAGGTGCCAAAATAAACTAAGTTGGGAAACAGGTTTGAGAACTTCCCAACAGGTAATAATTGAAGTGAGCTGTATTGCTTGACATGGACATGAGATGGACAATAGCTACCTGACAATAATTGGTTATTTAAACTGTGTACCTCAGTGGACCATATCAAGGTTAACTCAACTGTTTGTTGATTTTATCATCTTTTGCAGGGACGAAAAAAAGTGTACGGCAAAATCCAGTTGAGTTAAGAATTTTCTAAATCATACAATGCATTTGAATTCTATTTATCTAGGGCATGCCATGCCTTAAAACTTTTCAAGATGCACAGGTTTGCCTGTACTCAGAGTAAATTTTGAGGTGAAAATACGGCCATTTTAGCAATAGGGTCCACATGAACCTTAACACCCCCCACCACCCCAATCTCCCTTTTATGAAAAGTTCTTGATCTGGTGGTCCACCACTGACTAGCCACTACTGTTAAAACGTTCTACATCTAGACAGAAGTGCTTTAAACAATGATTACACTTTGTCTAGATAATAAATTAAAAAAAAAAAAACTCCCCCTATTTTCATTTTTTTCAATTTTATAGGATTGTCATTTACACTTAGATATTATATCTTTAGTAACAGACTAATGATAAGATATGTTTTCTTCTCACGAACAGCGATGACAGAAATTATTCTCACTCGTTGTGCTTGATCCTCTGTTCATCTTGCACAAGTTTGCAGACAAAATTGTAAACAAGGGAAAATATGAAGGGGAAGTAATTTGGACGTTGGCAGTGTTATGGCGGGAAATGTTACCACCACTGTATTATTATATATGGCTCTAGTAGACTGATTATACTTTCGTTATTTTTTTTTTAATTTGTCTACAGTAGACTACCTAAAGTTATATTTAGTCAAGTAATAAATATTTAAAATACTAAATGATACCATTAATTTAAGACCTAGCATGTAGTCACTATAAAAGCTTGCTCGAATCATAAATCATTTACAAAATCTTATAAGGCTTATAATCATGATAATCAAATGCGAGATACCTTCTACTTTGAAATATTGATAATAATACTAGAATTAACTACTTGCTCCCTAATGTTTTTGAGTTACTTGACTTAAATTAAAAGGCATTTAATATCTTTCGATTTCGATTGATCTATGTGTTTTTATTTAAATGATTATAAAACAAGAATGTGTCCTCAGTACACGAATGCCCCACTCGCACTATCATTTTCCATGTTCAGTGGACCGTGAAATTGGGGTAAAAACTCTTATTTGGCATTAAAATTAGAAAGATCATATCATAGGGGACATGTGTACTAAGTTTGAAGTCGATTGGACTTAAACTTCATCAAAAACTACCTTGACCAAAAACTTTAACCTGAAGCGGGACAGACGGACGGACGAACGAACGGACGGACGGACGGACGGACGGACGCACAGACCAGAAAACATAATGCCCCTCTACTATCGTAGGTGGGGCATAAAAATCAAAACTTGAAAACTGAAAAAGTGACTAGACTGAGGTTTCCTATTTATATGCTACAACCATCAAATAATGTGTTATATCAAGCTTTTTCGTTGTTTTCTTATATATATATATACTGACAAGCTGAAAAGTTGTTTACTCGTGCATACTCGAGCTTTATCGTTGTTGCCTAACATATATATATGTGCAAATTTCAGCTTTTTTTGTTGATTTCCCATGAATATGTTATGACGTTGTCGTGTGAAGCAGTTGTATTTTTAAAGTCTTTAATATTTAATTTGAGAAATATATTATAACAGACATAAAATGCATATCTTCTTTTTCTTTTTCGTGCATTTTACAAAATAAAATTTGTAAATATTGGCGGACTAGATCAATGTGCAATTTTAAGGATTACTTATAGACACCACCATCCATCCATCCATCCTTCTCGCTTTTATATCATTTGTTGGTTATTGAATAATGAGTCGAACATAGGAGAGTCTCTACAGACACACTTGATTGCATGTATTTCCATTATATGCTTTCCGGCTGTGTTCCGCTCTTTGGTCGAGTTGTTGTCTCGTTGACACTGACTTTCCCCATTTCCATTTTCCATTTTATTTTGAAATTCAAAAGAAGAAATTCCTTTACGGAACTTAGTATACACGTAATCAAGGGTGAGTGTACACTGCTAGATAATCGAAATAAATGTTTGTTATCGAACCAGATAATATGCCGATTACCTTATAATCTGGCAGTGCAATGTGTGCCAATTGTAGATATTAACCTCAATATTGACTCTGAACAAGGGTGGTGAATTGACTTTTTGAAACCCTTTTAATAAGGGTAACCATATGGAATGTGGATTGTTTTCAGTCTTTTGTTTCAGTTCACTAGTCTCTTCCTTGGCCTCGAATTGTGAATATCTTTAAAAGTAATACGATACTTAAACCTGTCAACGCCTTATCTTTATTATCTATTTGATATTTTAAGTATTCATTAAATATTCTTTGTTTATCTCCGATTAGTTAACGGGGAAATGCACGACCAATTTTCGACGAACTATCTTACTAACTTCGCTAAAAACGGTCTTGTTTTTTGCTCCTTTTTCTGGTAGTGAATCACATATCAGTTTCTCTAAAGACTTGTTTTACATCACATAAAAACCTTGCCAGTTACGAAGCTCGTTTCATTTACATTCTTTCTCCGCTTTATCATTTTCAGTTTTACTCCCAAGTTTACATGTAGTCAGGAACCAAGCGGAACATCCCTTTTCACAAAGAAGCAAGACAGATTTTATCTTTTATAATTTTTACTTGACATGCACTTGAACCTATTTGAAAAAACAAACAAAACCGAGACAAAAAAAATACAATTCATTGGTCTTGTCAACCTGGGACCTCAGAGCCTGTGACTATAATACTAACATTAGTACAATAGTCCCAGGATCAACTGATCACGAAACTGTGGTACATTATTGCAAAATAAGTAAATAATAGAATACAAACTAAATTGAATTTTACTTTTTCATTATCAGCATTATAGAAATTGAAAAATTAACCGTACCTCGCATTGTCTCAACGCCCATTCTCCTCCGACAGTTTGCCTAACAGGCGTACGATTGTACCTTAATCTTGGAGCACGAACGCTTTTTGGAGCCTTATTAACAGTTCTGAAAACTTTCCATGTTGGAGAAGAGACTTCAGCCGCAGCAGCTAGCTCCTGGTGGATATCATGATTTACGTTTCCATTTTGCACTGGTCGCGGCGGAACAAAAGGCTTCGGTGACAATAGTTCTATAGGCCTACTGGATCTTGCACGTCCAGATAGCTTTTTTATAATGCTAGGCATATCACTTTACAATTCCTCCTTCATATTTGAATTTCGAAGCTAGTTGTGTGCAATTATATCACTTAAATAGTCATTTATTGCATACATTCACATGATTTATTGCACATTTGTTTACCACATTTTTTGTAATGAGAAGTAATATATCTATAACATTCCATTTTCTTTGTCATGTAAATTCACATCATTGACTTTTATTCACTAAAGAATTGCAATCCACATCATCTAGAACTTTAATTGTATTAATTAAAAGCAAACCACTTAAACCAAGATTTTCCACCACAAAATGCTATTAAGCTAAGATTAGCTATTAAATATTTTAATCCATTTCTGTAAATGTGTCAATCTGTTTTGATCGATGGCACGTACAGGTAGTACGCATACAATCCTAGATCTCTAACCAAATAGCAGTGGCATAGCTATATATTAAATTTAATAAACAAATTATGGCAAACAATTCTTAACAAAGAATGTAAATATTATCCTATTTATCGTTGAAATCACCCCGACCGTTAATCCTTCAATAGATAGGTATGTAAGTCAGGTCGGTATAGTAAATATAGTCAACGGTATAATATGGCTACACTTCAGTTCGTACGACACAACAATATAACTTGTTTCAGTTTAAATTACAAGTTGATAAATCATATTACTTTTATTGTATAATATTCTCATTTCAAAACCACATTTCCTTGAAGACTTTGACTTTCCTCTTTTTTGTATTGTTGTAAACCATGTATATCCTATTGTGAGATAATTGAAACCCACGTTTTATTACTTGAATTTATGATCTGTTTGTAAATTACAACGTTAAAAAGAAATAGTCATCTCCAAATGTCTTTTATTTCAACACTTAATTGTACCCCAGGTTACAACGAATATTTGTTTTTCTTCATCCGATTGCAAAGAACACATGTGCACATTCTGCTGTTGCATATAGAAACACTCAGAAACAAACATGTTCTGCTTCCTATATTAATATGTGCATGATTTGAATTCAAACGCATCATCTCGCTTTTCCGCCATTGATTTTAAATACAGGTGCTTCGGTGAAACACGCAAATGATTCTATAGATTGTTCCTTCAATCAAATATTCAATTGATAATAAGCGGAATCACAAACAGGTTAGTTCATCATACCAAAGCTTAAATACCTTGACCAACTTAGTACCGCTGTGTTCTACAAAGACGAAGCCACAATAACGTATTTTTTTTATAAAGAAATGAACGTATACCCGATATTCATCTAAAAGGTGTTATAATACAGGTAATATTGATCCGGAGGACTCTATTACAGCGGTTGAAGAGATTTTTTTTAGATATCGACATTTCTGACAGATTTTTTAAAAATAAATTCAATAATAATTGAAATACTTTATAATCGAAATGAAGATAAACAGGGACTGTTTAAAGGGATGTTTAGAATTGACTACAGATCACTACAGCGCGCAAACAATTTAGAAAAAGAAACAAACAAAAACAATCTTAAATCCGTTAATAATTCCTTTCCTTGAGTTTTAGAAAAGGGAATCGAACTTGAAATTCTGCATTTCGTGCACACAATTAATCTAGAATAGCAACCGTTGATTGCCAACTTCCTGGAAACAATTGAAAACATTAAGATGAAACGATAAATACTTCGATTGAAAGTTGAAGACATAGTAGAAATGCACACGATTCTCTGTTTTAATTATCTTTACCAGAGAATTATTAGAACAACAGACATAACAAAACTTTACATCATGCATGTTACATATCTTATATAAACGGTTTTGCACATCTCATGATTATAAATATAGATCTTGATTACAGACTATGATATCGAAGCAAGCGACCTATCATCACTACTAATATGAGGAGTGGTGTTGAACGATTTTTTTCAAAACAATTTCGCTAATAAATAAAAGAAGAAACGCTGCCAATATAAGCAATATCTACTTCAAGAAACCTTTAAAAAAAATTCGTTGTGAAAAGATAAACATGCACAGTTTAATTTTAACAGTTACGCATCCCAAATTTAATCACAGACTGGTTTTACAAAACATTGAACCATTATTACCTTGAATCAAAACCTCTTGTGTGATCTTGTTTATCAGTTAAAATATAATGTAATACCATCATCCAGGAAAAAAATCAAATTGAAGACGAACATCTTTGTAGACTGCACTAGAATTGGACGAAATGTTGGCCACTAAAGCAGAACACTTTGTTTGGTATCTTTGATAACTGTGTATACATCCATTGGGTCGAAACCACTGCTGGTGGAGGTTTCCTCTCCGAGAGTGTCACCATTACAGTAGTCAGCATTTCTGTGTGGACATGAATTATCATTGATATTGTTATACATTTGTTATCATAAATTGATTGTTTGCAAAACTTTTAATATTTCGAAGTACCGAATCAAGGATGTGTAACATATTTTTATATTAAATACGTTTTGGTTTTTTAAGTATGACTACTTTGACTAGTCCTTCATGCTCTTGTAAGAAAGTCATCTGTGAATGAGATTTTTCCAACAACTATCTAAAACAGGTTGTCTCATTTATTTGAATATATTTGAATGAAAGTACATTTTAGAGTAAAGAAATTATGATGTTGTAATTTTCTAGTTTTGAGGAAAAAATGTATATTCATTTATTTTATACCAATTTTCCGATATGAGATAATGATGGCATTTAGTGTTCATGTTTAATCCAATGATTTGTCGTTATCAACTCATCAATATGTTCATTTTGATTATTAAAATTTTCGGTACAGTCTTTGTTCTTGTCCCTGTAAACCTGAAGTCAATACAAAATCTAAAACAAATCTCAAATTTGGTTACCTGTATTAAAAAAGAGGGACGAAAGATACCAAAGGGACAGTCAAACTCATAAATCTAAAACAAACTGACAACGTCATGGCTAAAAATGAAAAAGACAAACAAACAACAGCACACACGACACAACATAGAAAACTAAAGAATAAACAACACGAACCCCACCAAAAAACTAGGGATGATCTCAGGTGCTCCGGAAGGGTAAGCAGATCCTGCTCCACATGCGGCACCCGTCGTGTATTATAATTAAAAGTTAGTAAAAGAGGGACATTCAGACTCATACATAGAAAATAAACTGACAACGTCATGGCTAAAAAAGATAAAGACAAACAGACAAATAATAAAACTAAAGACAAAGCAACACGAAATTAAATCCAACAAAGAGACGGATCGGAGGGGTCCTTATCCCGAAATCCCGTGCTTAAAAACATGAACACCCGATGTCCTGAATATAAAGAAATTTAAATCCCGGCATCCCTAAATTAAAAAAAAAAAAGGATCAATCCCGAAATCGATCGCATTTTTGGGCAGGGAACAAGATTGCAAGTACGACATACTGAACATATCCGATATCATCTGTGAAACGGATCTTCCATAATGGTCAACCAACTCATGATGATGTTCGTAAAATTTACGAAGGGATAATTTCAACTTCACCATTTGGAAGTCTGGGTTTAATAGCTTGCTTGTGAGCAGCAACCCTCTATCTAGGAAATCAGGATAAGAAATAAAAGCCTGGGAATATCGTATTGGAAGATATTTATGTACCATATGTAGATGCTACTGGAATCGATGTTGCTACATAGAAATGGAGAGTTCACAATTGAGAAGCTGAAATCATATTTTTGTTGTACAGTTTTTACAACCGACCCTCAATGTCAATTTCTAGATGTAAGTCAAGACAGATTTAACTGTATCTGTTGTATCCTTTATCTGTAGTTCGATGGGATAGCTGCGTTCAACATAGTCACCAAATTTTGAATTATTTAGCGGAAAGTAAAGTTTAGGGATATTGCTTACTTCTTTTCCTTCTTTCTAAGAAATTAAACTCATAAGAATAATGGAACAAGTCGCAAGAAGAGGGCACAATTGTTCCCATGGGAATGCCGATAGTTTGTTGAAAAACACGTCCTCCAATCGTAACATATATGGTTTCAAACAAGAACTCAAGCATCTTGATAATGTCAGTTTTTGAAAAATATGCAGAGTGATTCTTTTCAAAGTAGGATTTATCCCTCCCTAAGACAAGATACTTGTACCTACGTTGGTCATTCTTTTTTTATGAAATTAGTTATCAAAAAGTACCAGGATTATAATTTTATACGCCAGACGCGCGTTTCGTCTACATAAGACTCATCAAAATAGTTAAAAAGCCAAACAAATACAAAGTTGAAGAGCATTGAGGACCCAAAATTCCAAAAAGTTGTGCCAAATACGGCTAAGGTAATCTACTCCTGGGGTAAGAAAATCCTTAGTTTTTCGAAAAATTCAAAGTTTTGTAAACAGAAAATTTATAAAATGACCATATAATTGATATTCATGACAACACCGAAGTGCTGACTACTGGGCTGGTGATACCCTCGGGGACGAAACGTCCACCAGCAGTGGCATCGACCCAGTGGTGTAAATAGTTATCAAAAAGTACCAGGATTATAATTGTATACGCCAGACACGAACTCTTTCAATTTGTCCTTTAGTCCTCTAAAAATTTTTGGATTTTTTTTAGTATCCACATCTGATTCAAGCCACTTCTAGAATAGGCAGTTTCATAACAACTTTGAAGCCCGGCTTTGACTGCTTATAAAATTGATGTTAATAATTTAGAAAGAGGTTTCGTGAAACTCTTGGAAGACCCAGCAATATAATGTTGTTTGTAAGAACACTTATGTAGTTTAGGTATCCAATACAGTGATGGAAGATCCAGTTCTTCATCTTTGGTTGAAATTCCAAAGGAGCATAGAAGAGACCTATGATTATCCAGAATTTCCTCTTTCGTAAGTATCATTGGGGGTATATGTTGAGTTTCCAAGTAAATTGTCAATACCTAATTCATTTATCAAGCAGTTTATGTAATGAGATTTACACACAAAAACGATGTTGTTTGGTGCATTATCTGCGGGGACAACAACATATTTGTTTTAGAGGTGGGACAAGTGTTTTGCAATTTTTGTCTCTTATCAAGATTGACGTAGCATAGATATTGGTAGACCAATCAAGTTTCTTAATTCTTATTTGTATAAAGGACCTCACATCATTGATCCATTCAGAAAGAGTATTAAATTATATCAAGAGTTTCATGCTCCTAACTAATCAATCCTTGTCATATTTTATGCTGACTGAGCATAATTTATGATAAGAAATAACATGAACAGTCTTTTCAAATAACACTTAAGAATCAAACTGATACACTTTTATTTAGAAAATGATATAAATGTTAAATATCTACTATTAATATCCTTTAATATGACAAATATAGGAGTATTACAATACCTGTATTCGATGAACACAATGGGTTCTGGTCAATACTGTGAAATTTTATGCTACTGTCGTACAAGCTAGTGGGAACTTAAGTTAGCTATTAAACCTAGTTCAATTAATTATTTTCTACTCAATAATGTGGTCATTTTTAAAAATTTCCTGTTTACAAATTTTAAAATTTTCGAAAAACTAAGGATTTTCTTATCCCAGGCATAGATTACCTTAGCCGTATTTGGCACAACTTTTTGGAATTTTGGATCTTCATTGCTCTTCAACTTTGTACTTGTTAAGTTGTTTGGCTTTTTAAATATTTTGATATGAGCGTCACTGATGAGTCTTATGTGGACGAAACGCGATTCTTGCGTACTTGTACTAAATTATAATCCTGGTACCTTTGATAACTATTCCATAGTTTCTGAGAGCAATCTATTGAAAATATTTGTACAACACAAGATTGGGCAGACAATGTGCAGTAATATAGTCCAAGTTTCTTCAATAGGATACTAGTATAACAAGTTGTCTTTGGCCATCTTTCCTTTGGAATAGAAAAGCCTCAGTATTTCAAAATGATTAACATTTTGCGATGAGTAAATTTACAAAAATGACCACATCGATATTTTTATGGCTTGGTTCATAAAAGCCTCTGTGACGAAATATCCAACAGCAGTACCATCGATCCAGTGGTTACAAAATCTCATCACAGATATTGGGCTTATAATTAAGCACGCTAGATGTGTGTTTAGAATACCAAAATAATTCATTAGAGGCCTTGATACTTAAACAGTTTAAAAACCAAACCATTCAATTTCAAAGCTGAAATGTTTTGAAAAAACTACCTGAGTGTACACACTGAAATGTCTTGTCTACTTTACACATTTCTGTTTAAAATCTAGAATGTGAAGGTTTCAAAGATTACATAAATCTTACATTATCAACAATCCATATAAATAAAGTCATGGTTTTGTGTAGATGAAACCTGCAACACAATGTACAACTCATGCAACAATCAAGTAAGCCTATTGCCTTTAGCATTTTGAGAAACAAATCTAGTCACTAAAGTGAATATTTACCAATAAACAATAAAAATGAGGTCTAAATGAGACTCTACAATGTAAATAAAGCTTACTCACTTATATGCCAATGAAATGAGGTCGTGGTCACGCTAACCATGTTAGACAGACATGTAGATCTGGCAAGGCATACCAAATATAGTAATCCTATTGATAATTCATGATAAGTGAGTTTTTCACAAGACAAACAATAACAAAAACTTATTTGTCTAGCAGTTGCTGAACAAGGAAAATGATGCCAAAAAACAATTGACATATGATAGGCATAAACTTCGTAACATAAAGCACTAAGGTATAAAGTATCCAGATCTTCTACTATCTGAAATATATAGTTTTATGCAAAAGCTCAAACGTTTTTGAAAAAAACACATCCTTCATAGAAAAGTATCCCTGTTTTGGATTCTGTGTCTTTTGTTGCAGATGAGACCAAAAATTAAAATTTGGCCAAATCTTAAAATTGAGAAAGAAAGATTGCTTAGCCATCTATTTCTTAGTAATGTTTGTTAATCATATATGCACTGTTAATTCATAATAAATTACTTCTTCAAAGATTTTTTTGGCTGTTTGTACCTAAAATTTTTAGATACTGATACTCATATTTACTAATGTCAGAAAAGCTACATGATAATATTATGAATGTATGGATAATATTATTGGTACCAACTTTCATCAGATGTGCAATTTGACAAATATTGTCTCTTCTGTGATCCTCAAGGCCAAACTATTTAAATAAAAAAAATATCGAAGAGCTGTTCAAACCAAATAGGACATAAACACTAGCCAAACATGGTGATTGCTTAAAAGAAATCAGTTGAGGAAGGATGAACTTCACAATGACCAGATCAGTTTATCAATATATTAATCACTGGGTAAACAAGAGATTAGCAGCACATGATAGAAAAAAGAAAGCAGATGAAACCTGGGACAAATTAAAAAATGATGATTCTCAGCATCATTTCACAAAATAACTTTGGTTTACATAGTTCTGATAAAATCAACAACATTTAGGTAAATATCTTTTTATTTAGCATCAACTGTGCCTTAACAAATGAAAATAATAATGATTACAATGGAATAAAATATTCAAAGCACAACCTCAGATTAACATCACAATCAATCAATCACATCATTTAACTGCTAACACACAATCATTAATGAAGAGATAATATGAATGTTTGAATAAAATTCCACTTTTTACATGATCACATGACCAGAAACAATTTTACATGATTTTTTTTATTAGGCAATTTGTTTGTTGTTGTATTCCATCAACACTTTTAAATAAGCTACTGTATTTTTTATTATGGGTATTTCAATAATCATGCATATAACATGTTTTGGCTGGCTACCATTTTTGCCATACTGAATGGTTATCTATATTCGGTAAGAACCATCACTGCTAATTTGAAACTGGTAGTACTAGGATTTCTTGAAAAAGGTATTAAGTCAAAAACTGCCTATCAAATATTATTATCACTGTAACATCTTATAACAATAACATCACATGATACCTAACAGTAACATTCCATATCATGTGACAATTTTAAGTCACAACATGGTATCTTCTCATACAAATAACATAACCAACAAGATTTGAAGCAACAATATTACATTACACTTTCAACTTATTAAATCACACATCTGGTTTCCTTTCACAAAAGTTTGCATGAAAAGTATTTTTAGTTAGACAAGGAAGCAGTACAAATGTTTGTGAAAGCAGAATCAAATAAGAAAAATATGAAAAGTTTGGAATCACATACATAACAATCCATAACAGACATCCTCATGATTAAAAATCAAAATAAAACATATTCAATCAAAAGTATCACATAACATTATATCTAACAAATTTCAAATTGGAAAAATACACAACTTGTAAAGACATTATGTTTTACTCTATTTTTTATTAACATTTTGAATATTTGTCAGAAGATTTTTAGTCTTCAAAAATTTATGAAAATCTTTGAAAAAGTTGTTACATTGTATAGGATACATATTGCATAAAAAGATTGCTGATTAAAAAAGAGATATAAAAAAATCGATTATGCCATTAAAGATTGCAGAATCACATATTGCAATTCATAAAAAAAGCATTCATGTTTGTTCTAATCATATGCTACTTTTTTTTTTATTGCTATAGAGATAACACTTGATGAAAAACTCATATTGCTGGTATAAATATAATTTGACCATAAAAAATTGAAAAATCATTGAAAGACAATGTGAAAGAGAAAATAAATTGATACACCTTATTTAAACAAAAAACCAAAGCCATTTTTTAGACTTTCATTTCAAGATTTTATGATTTTTTTTGGTTGATAAGAATAATGAACAGAACAATTGTCAACTAAGTTTATCTAAATAATTGTTACTTAAAGTAAATGACGGGGTCACTGATTTAATTTAGGGGTGGAAAATGGACGAAGCAAGTGTTTTTGTTTGGTAGAATACAGGAAAGCCACTAATCTAATCCATTTTTTTTTTAATAAATAACAACTAAATAGGGTCTATTTACATTTGGTATGGCACAACATATAAAATGGCACAATAATGCTGAAACATGAAGCTGAGAAGCCAAAAGCACCAACATAATGCTGATTATCTCCCTTATATAACCATATTATCTCCCCTTAACCTACATTCCTAATATGATGTTCAAATGACAAAATTAATATTAACAAGGACATCATGGCATAAATAACATACTGTAATATAAAGTGAAAACTAAAAATTATTTCTGTTTTACCTAACCTTTCCTTTGAATAAGATTGTCAATACAAATAAATGAATAAAATCTGTTTTTTTTTAAACTATTCAATACAACCTTGCAAAACATTACAATTTGAATAAATAAACTGTAATTAAACACAATTATGTTTTAAAAATGCCCAATAAAAGTTGTTTATTGTCTGCAGTATTCACCTTGAACCACAGGCCCCAGCAGCCCAGGTTTGTAAAATTCCCTTCAAACTTAAGCGCCTGACTTCTAGTTGTTTAACATATTCTAAACCTTGTATATATATAAAACCAAACTTAAGTCATTAGAATTAGATATGTTATTGAACCTTTCTCTTGTAATTGCAAAAAATTGAAACTGAATCTGCTACTTGAAAATTATTTTTATCCTATGGTATTCTGAATAGTCAAAGTCTCTTGAATAAACACAGTTGAAGTTTCCTTAATCTCACTCATAACCATGGACTTGATATAACAGTTACTTCAATTTAATTTATCAAAAATATTAAATCACATTACGAAATTATTATGAATCAAAAGCACTTTGCTTGTATATAATAAAATTTTAACTAAGTAGTTTAAAAAAATTAACAATAATTATGCATGAAAAATTTCCTTTTTCACAACAAAGACAATAACTTGAACAGTTATAAACTAAACTAGTTTTGATTTTTGATTTATGTAAATGTAGTAACCCTACAGCAATAAACAGAAAATAAATATAAAATCTAAAACAAAATTATAATTAAGTCTTTAATGGTACAGGTCATTAGTGTGATACAACATTTGTTATACAACCTTTTTTCACATTTGTTATACAACCTTTTTTCAGAAAAATCCTATCTTGAAAAACTTCAGTATATTTTTAACCGGTAATACTGATCCATCTTTTCTGAAGACAGTAGAAAGTATAAAAGATAACAGTTTTTAAGGTACTATGCTGATAATAGCAAGAAAGACCATCCATACTACACATGCAATACTGTCTGTTTACTTTTTCACAGATAGTGGCCATGCAATATTTGATGCAAGTCTCTTGTAAGCAAATACGCAGTCTTGATTTTTTAACATGATTTCTGTTTTCACGTCTTGAGGACAATGACTATCATTCAGTTTTGTTTCTGGAAAAAAATAATAACATAAATAAATATATGTCAGAATATTTTGGTTTTTGTTTGTAGAAATTTATATGCTCATTCTTTTGGTGTTTAGTATCAAGTTGTCCTATATAAATAATACCAAATCAACTTTATAAATCTGTGTACCATTTACGTTAAACAATGTCCTCTACTGGATGGTAACATCATCAGACATATGTATCACGAAACAAAATAATTCTGACATTTAAGATTGTGTTCCAGTTTGATGGAATCTGATGCATTTTTAGAAGATCTTTTGTTTATAATTGTATCACACAAAATAAATAAGTTCAATTCCTTTTATAAATTTGCAATGCATTAAAATGTTTTTATATAAAAAAAAACCTTACCTACTCCTCTAACTATGTAATAAAAACCATAATCCTGAGGGTTTGTTATTTTGAATTTGTGAGCAATCATGGAACCTGAAATGTAAAATGATATCATCAATATAAGGGACAAAACTCTGGATAATTTCAAAGCATTACAGGCAAATTTCATATGAATTAGCATGTAAAACAGTCAGCTCTCTCAATCAAACAAATACAAAGGAGTCAATATAAAAAAATCAAAATTGGTGATTAAGGTTTAATACAAGCCGTTAATTTACTCTAGATAACATTGTTAAAAAAAAGTTACTATATATCTATTACTGTATAAGAAGTGCACACTCTGTTGGCAGGCAGTAACGCTTAATAATAGATCGATTTTACCTACACATCTTATTCTGGGTTGAAATTATTAATTAGGAGAGGCCAAAATGCAACTAACACCTTGTCAAATTGTACTGTCAAAAATGACAAATAATGAAACTAGAGAAAAAGATGTCCAAGGAGACCGATTATAATTCATCAATTTAAAGAAATATAATCAGTATTTAAAGATTTTACTGTGACACTACATTTGGGAAATCGATCATGTTATCTTTTAGTATGATGCACATTGTACTGAAAATTAGTACACTGTATTTTAATTGTAATCAATCAAAGTTTAACATTGTTTATGAAATCCATCAAGTTAAATTTAGCTTTATAAATTACTTGTGGTAACATTAAACCAAAATCTACAACATCACTTCATGACACAGAGTAATCAAATATATGTAAAATGTGGTCTTAAATTTTTGTTCTCTCAATTTTTTTAATAGTAAAAATAAATGTTTCTACATTCTACATTTTGCAGATTTTTGTTTTGTATGTTTTCATTTTGTATGTTCACCATTTCTTTATTAAACTTTATGCGCCAAAAAATCTATGCTTTTAGATGAATCCAACTGCAAAGCACATACCTGCCAACTGTAATTATTTGTGGGGGTTTTCCCCATGGAAATTGGAAATTTTAAAAGAACAATTTTGTCCACAATTTAAAACAAAACAATCAATTCTACTATGGGTATAGGATTGTAAAAGTATGAAGAAGCAAATAAACAACATTAAAGCATTTTGAAATGATGGCAGGTATGAAAGTTTGCTCTGTCCTACATGTACTTACAAACATCTCGAGTATTCATGTTAGGTCTGACAGGTAAAGTTTTCCAGATAATGGAATCTCTCAGCTCATCAGGGATGGCAATCTTCAGAAAACCTTGCATGTCACTAATACTGGGTAAACGACTCTGAAAGGTTATAAATATTGATGTTAATATTGATTAATCTCTATTTTGTTGTGTCTTTTTGCAAGTCTTACATGCATATCAAGAATAAAAACATCAATAAGATGGTAATCTTAAAGAGGGGAAACTTTTTGTCTGATACTAAAAAAACTATCACATACTGAAAAAGGGTTAGAAATCATGTATTATTATATTAATATCAATCTTTACACAGTCTACTCCTCATGAAAAAAATATTTTAAACATTCATAAATATAACTACAAATTGTGGTACTTTACAGGCCTCGACAATAACGCTTGTCCGATTGTCCGGTACCAGAGGGAAAAAAGGTCGGACAAGTAAAAGCTGTATCAAGCTTGTCCGTAGGGACAAGTACATGATTATTCAGCAGAAAATAAATTTAATCCAACTTTGATGAACAGAGTAATTATAAACAAAAAACAAGAAAACAAATATTAGTTTGACATGTTTCTGCATTCTGTTTATTCAAATGCAAAACATTTTTTCTTCAACATGTTTACTTGCAATCGATAAATTTTAAATGGTTCTTTGTCAGATACTTTTCAACAGGTAAAAGGTATACTATTCTCGGAAACCAGTCTTTGTAGATAAGGTAACTTTACAGGACAGTTCTTCACCTCTATAGGTTTAGCTGAAGTTTTATAGACAGTTTGGCACCGTAGGAGACATATTTAGTAGACATGATTGATAGACAGTTTGGCAAGGCAGGAGACATTTCGGGACCAAGACAAATCATACCTCATTTTGCTACCTTATTCTGTTGCTTATAACAAATACCATACTGGTAATTTTTTCACAAAATTTTTTTTTTTTATTTACCATTAAATTCACACAATCATATTTGATCATAAGAAGAAAAAGAATACTGACAATATGGTGACCTATAGTTGTTAGTTTCTGTGTCATTTGGTCTCTTGGAGAGAGTTGTCTCATTGGCAATTATACCTTATCTTCTTCTTTCTATTGATTGCATTTCAATAAACTTTTTTCAACTTAAAAAAAAAGGATTATACAAATGCAATGAGTGTACAGGCCTATCAGATGGTGCCTCATGTTTAGAGTCTGATGAGACTGGCATTGATTAAAAACTAGAACCTAAGTCCTGTAACATGACTAGATTCAGTTGAACTTGACTCATATTTTTGAAAAGTATTTCAAATCAAAAGAAATACATCAAATCCTGTCTATTGTTTAAATTCGTTTTGTTCCTTTAATCAAGTAAAAGTATAAAAAGGTTATTTCTAATAGAAATTTTTTGGACAAGTCACAATTTCATTCGGACAAGTCACAATTTCATTCGGACAAGTCACAATTTCATTCGGACAAGTAAATTTTGGTATGCACTTGTCCGACAGGACAAGTTGAAAAAAAAGTTATTGTAGAGGCCTGCTTTAATAAATTATGTCTTTAGAAAATAGATGTTGAAATCACACACATTGCTTAAGGCAAATATCATAGTCTACATGAAATAAAACATGCATTGTAAAAAAACTTATGTAAATAGACTGAATAAATTCTGAATCACTAAACAAATTCTAAGGAAACAGATTCAAATGACAAGCTTTCATTTACTGTCGTCAAGGAAACTTTATGTTGATATTCAAATTACAGAGCATTAATAGTCATGGTAACAAATAACATGTCACTATAGATAAAGAAAACCAAATTGAAAGTGAAAGTCAATAAAATCTATTTATATCAAATGTGCAATAATACCTCATGTTGAGTATTTTGGGCTTCCTGCATTTCTTTAAAGTTTTTCAGAACCAATACAGCACTATTTAATGAAGTCAGATAATATCCTCCTTCTGTGTTCATAACAGCTGGATTTATCAGATCCCACATGTAGTCAGCCTCAATCTCAGCTGCAATTATCCCACAATGCACCACTACATAGATCAACATTGGTAAGAAATCTAGAAAAAATATTACAAATCTAATTATGAAACAGTGTTTGATGAACAAATCTTCATTTCAAATTCAAAGATTATATTTGAACAAAAGTAATATCTAAGATATGATATATAAAACAATAATTTTTCGAGCATTAGTGTGAATGAAGTTCTTAGGGAGATTTCCGTGAGACAACAGCTGTGTTTAAGAAAACTTCTGTCTAAACTTCATGGATGTTTGACAAAGTTTTTGATGTCAAAAAATACTTTAATCGCAAACAGTATCTAAATTTTGATGCTTGTGACTCAGCTAAAAGGTATCACAGCTATGTCTTTCTTCCATAACATAAATCTTGCAGGCTGGACAAAAATACTACGTATCTAAATTACAGAATTTTCTTTAACATGATCATGCATATATGTAATCATTCACTGATGACAACTTTTCAGTACCCAATTAAGGAAGCTCGCTTGGCTGTTTTTGAATGCGCGGCGCATATCAAGTTACCGTATGATGTCGTAAACTTTAGTCGACTAAATAAATAAAATCAGGATTTTTAATGGTTAATATACGCATGGAATAAACTTGTATATTATTTATTTGCATACTAACATACTGCAAAAGAACCAAATTGTCGTTATGTTTTATTTTATGACGCAAAACAATAATTTACGGCATTGTTTATTTGTGTCTTCAGGTGACAGAACAATTATAAATGGGACGTAATCAGGGATATTTTCGCAATGAAAAACAATCGAAACGACGAGAAAATGTATCAGCTACCCAAGTTAGGCAATGGAACATACACCAGTTAGACAAAGAGCAGATCATAGAGTTATTTCTACTTTTGAGGAAGGTAAAAATACGATGGGCAAAAAAGAGATATTTTTTTGCAAAACCAACATGGCTGAAACAGTATGTCCATAAATAGGCTGCTCCCAGAAAAGTTAGCATGGTGACCTATGTTTTCTTTGTATTTTATTGAAAGTAGACACCCATAGGATTGCAAAAATGCATATATAAAAAAATGTTAATTACTTTAAAAATCACGAGCCAGTTTCCTTAAGATGAGATCAGTAGAACAGCACTGTTATTTTACCTTTTGAATTTGTATCCTTTTTTTTCATGCACAATCATTTCGTATTGAATAATTTCTATCTCAAAAATATTAGCTACTTACCATCTGCCCCAACAGCCACTGGTCCTTGTAAAGCTTCATCGGTATTACCATTCAACTGTAAATAACAAGGATGGCTTATCATTAGTCCAATATATTGTTGTTCTTTTGCAAAATATGTAGTACTCAAAATAACAAATATTGCTAATACTGTAATATTACAGTCCTTTTAAGGTACTTGGCTAGATTTTTTAATGTATATTCAAGTTGATTAAAAACAAAGACTAACTTGAAAGTCATTCAGACAACTGACCTATGTATCAATCCTTGAATAATATTTGAACATTAATGCAAGAATAAGTCTTAAAAATATTGTATTTTTTATCATGACATACACTTCTGTAGATAATGCATTTTAATTCCTGTATTAAAATAGGTTATCTACTTCAGAAATATACATATGGACTTCACATACATTATTGAAGACTGTAGGGTGACATATAGTTGTTACCTTCTACTTTAATAGGTTTCTGGTGGAGACTTGTCCCATGTTTTTACATAAATATATAATACTTTTAATGTGTAAATTTAAGAGCCATGCTATCTTTCTCTCATAATTTGCACTCAAATCGACCAACACTATTCAAGTGAAAAATTTTTGCGCATATCAACAATTTCGATGAGAAGGTACAATTATCTTTTTAATCCCTGAGCAAAACATTTATGCATTGAAACCATAAAAATAATGAATGATTTTTTAATCCATTTTACAGTAAAATTGTGACAAATAAACTTACACATTGATAGATACACTGTGTAGCTTGTAGAAGATGTTCTAGTTTCTTCAGTGGAGAATAGGCCTTCTGCATCTTTGTAAGATGGAATCTGATTTTCTCCATTTGTGAACTGTTTGGAACTAATGCACCACTCTGTTTTAAAAAAATGTTTTCATATTAATTCATAATATGATATAATTTTACTTACATGAACATATTGAAAAAAGTCACTAATATATAAAGGTAAAATAATACCATAAACAAAGTGTTCTCATGTACTGGTGGTGTTTTTTTTTGTATTTTGGTTTTTGTATAACTTTAATAAGCATTGTCTTAAAACCCATTAAATATGTTTGAACATTGGTTTACAAAATCTTGGGTTCAGGAATAAGTAGGTTGATTTTTGCAAATAGAAACCCTTGTATAGTTTCAACTTCCTTAAAAACTTTTGTACAAGTTAAACGACTTTCATGACTGCAGTTTAAGTTTTCTTAATGTTTCAACTCGAAATGAAACTCCTGACCACGATTGTTTATGATTCCGCCATTTTGTTTTTCACGTTTTTCTTTCCTCAACAATCTTTGAAAAAACATATTTTGACAGTGTTTTTACGCCTGATACTAAAATATCGAATGCATTTGGTGTTTATCATAACATGTAAGGAGCAAGTGGGCCAAGAAACACGTTATTTTTACCGCTTGAACTGTGACCGTCTAAAAATAGAAATCTATGTATCCTTAAGGATACATTCGACATCTACACCGGTGTGCCAAAAGGATACATTCGGCATGTGCACGGGTGTGTGAAAAGGATAAATTCGGTATGAAAGGGTTAAGAAAATAAATGGGGAATATGTCCATGGGACACAGATAATGCCCCTACTTGCACATAACATTATTAAGGGACATAACTCAAGGATGGTAAAAAAAAACGCTACCCTAAGTAAAACTGGTTCTGCGTTTTGTGGTAATGAGCATTGTGTATAAATTTATAGCATTTGGTTGAGGCAAACTTAAGTTAGAGAATGGAAACCAATTTTGGGATGTACACACAAATTTACAGTCAGACAAGGGTAAAACTAAATGCCCCCTCCTCTAGGACTGGGGCTAATTAAAAACTTTAAATTGTGTTATCCATTAAATACAGTGCTTTGATAAAATATGAATGGGTCTGTCATAAATCTATAAAAGGTACATACCCTGAGACCTATTTCTACTGGTGTTTTACTTCTGGCATATTTTATGTTTCTTGATAAAGATGGTAAACTTCCATTTCTGCAAGATGAAATAAAATTACAGAATATTTCTGGTAAAAAAACCAACAATATAATGCTTTCTTGTTTAGGAAATGACAATTATATATGGCAACAAATGTATGCTTTCATGTATTCGTAATATAATTCATATTTATTAGTGCTATACACCTTAACCTTATTTTTTCGAAATTACTAGACATCACAAAGGTTCCTATCCAATTTTGACGTCATAATAGAAAATATCTGACGCCACAGTGACAATGGAAAAGTGATTTGTATAACGTCAATAGTTAAACCAGCGTAGATTCCCATGTCTACATGGTCTACTGGAGCAGATTTCCAAATAGTGATTATGTGTTTTCCCATGCCTATATTGTCCAGAGAACAAAATAATGAGAATTACTTTATTTTCTGTTACTTACCTTGTGTATTCTTCCACAAACAATCTGTATATATGGTGTTTCAGAGGTTGCAATACACAGACATGCAAGGCTTTTTCAATAATACCATCTATGTTCAATATTTCATTGGGATTCAGCTGAAAATTTAGCAAAGTATTATAAGTATGATGTCTTAACATTTATACAGAGACTGCATGATCTCAATGTCTTGAATATATGACTACTCTGTGAGAATTGGGGAGGTACTCATAATCACATGCGTATGTGTTCAAAAGAATCTTCAGAAAGCCAATATGTATATTAGGTGGTTGGCATAATTAAAACTATGATCAAACCTTTTACATCTTCTGAATTTTGGTCTGCTTTGTAGGGTTCTTATAACAACTCAATTTTCAAAGAGTTACAGACTTTTTCTGAAGAGTTTTTTTTTTCAACCGGAAAAAGGTTAACAAATGTAGAGATATATAAGTTACATAAGGTTAAGAAGGCATGGCAAAGAGCTGATATGTCCTTAACATTGACTCAATATATATTCTTAGAATCCAACAAATCAAACTATAACTATAAATAGACTTACATTCGTTCTTTCCTTCTGTATGATGTCATCTAGTTCTCCTTCTCCATGTTTTACTAGATAATTCTTTATTCCTGTCATAAACTGTCTTACCTAGAAGATGAAAACAAACCTTATTAATAGTAGTGTTCTTACAAACATATCTAAAGATTATTACAGAAAAAACAAGTGAAACTGCGAGCTACTGCTCACTGATGATACCCCCGCCGCAAGTGGATAATATTAATAGTGTAAAAATATGCAAGTGTTCGGTAAACAGGAAGTTGTCGAGTGATGAACCCGAAAACACATCACACGGTATAGCTGACTTATAAAAATCCTGAAACCAAATTTCAGAAATCCTTGTATTGTAGTTCCTGAGAAAAATGTGACGAAAATTTTGAACTTGGTTATCATGTGTAAAATCATACAAGTGTTCGGTAAACAGGAAGTTGTCGAGTGATGAATCTGAAAACGCATCACACGGTATAGCTGACTTATATAAATCCTGAAACCAAATTTCAGAAATCCTTGTATTGTAGTTCCTGAGAAAAATGTGACGAAAATTTTCAACTTGGCTATCATGTGTAAAATCAGACAAGTGTTCGGTAAACAGGAAGTTGTCAAGTGATGAATCTGAAAACGCATCACACGGTATGGCTGACATATATAAATGTTGATACCAAATTACAGAAAGGGTGGATGTGTAGTTCCTGAGAAAAATGTGACGAAAGTTTCATGGGACGGACTGACTGACGGACTGACGGACTGACGGACTGACGGACTGACGGACTGATGGACGGACTGACGGACTGATGGACGGACAGACAGAGGTAAAACAGTATACCCCCCCTTTTTTAAAGCGGGGGTATAAATAGCTATTTCGAAAGAAAGGCCTCAGCAGCAAAGCCTAAAGTTTTGTAATGTAATTGAGCTTTTAACCAAGACTCTAAAGTGAATATGAATAACTGTCATATGTATACAGGTAATTACTTACATTTCTGGTGACAAAATGAGGATTAGTTTCTTGACTTTCCAAAGTACACTGTATAAAGTTTTCTATAGTACTACCAAATGTTGTATTTCTGTCTTGAGACAATCTGAAAAAGAAAACAAAAAAATGCAGAACTGGTGGAAATTTACAAATCACAATATACTTTCAAAGCATTGAAGGCTGCGTCTTTGTAGCATCTTCCACTTTCAAATTGAAGATGAAGAACAGCAACATCTAATTGATCGTCATTCACAAATTAAATGACTTTAACATTATGTCATTGGTGACTTAACTTATGTAATTTTGTCAGTTTTCTATTTGATTTAACAGAATCATAACAATATCAAACGGTATAATGAATTGTTATTTTTTTTAACAAAGAATCTGTGCATGATAAAACCTGTTGTCATGAATTATGAGACTAGTTTGTTTATTGTAATTTTATTGCAAGGATCAGTTTCATTTTATTGCATAACTTAAGAAGTGACAAGCTAATATTAATTATGCCATTAAACATTTCTACAATTACAAAAATTTTACAAAAGTTATTTTTTTTTTTAAAGCAGATGATATTTCTTTTGTAAATGTCTTCATTGAAAAAATGCAAATATCTCTTATTTAGGTTATAATTTCTATGCCCCATTTGTAGTATTCAACATGGAAAAAGACCAAAAACTGATCAGCCAATCATGTATAAAGAAAGACAACCCATTTATTTTTTCATGTAAACTAGTAATAATTGGAATTTACTCTAACCTGCATATATACTCTCTAATTTTGTATTCTGGAGTGTCTTCTTTTCTTTTCTCTGTAAATTAAAATGAAGAATATAATTGTAAACTTTCATTAAAAGTGTTAGAAAAAGGACACTGTCAAGGGATAATACAAAATACAGGTCAAGAAATTGTATTTAGATTTCAACAATATGTTATCATATGTGGATAGAATAAATAAATTTATTATGATATCATGGATTAACTGCATCTGCATGTTTAGAGAAATTGAATTTGATGTAATAAATGAATTAGATGTAACTGAGCGTCAATTGTACCTTTTTTGCATCTCAATTGAGCTTTTGCATGAACTTATTTATATATTGCGCATCTGCTGAGCATGAAAGGTCATGTGGTCACCATGCAGTCTCCTCAACAATATGACATGTTCTAAATGGCCTATAGGTGATCTGTTCAGTAAACAATGTGTCACTAACATGCTGCCTCATTGATGTTCATAATGTTCACCTCACATCTATTTTTCATTTATACAGAGTTAGTGTATCCCAAGATCGTGTATAATGATAATTGATATACAGTGACCTATAAATGTTAACTTCTACGTCATTTAATCTCTGTAAGAGAGGTGTCACATTGACAATAATTAACACATCTTCTTATTTTTATATAGACTTATTAGTGCAATAACACTTTGGATTAGTTCTGTTGCTTTCTTTTTTAGGCTTTCCAATTTAGTCTTATTTTAGCCGAAATTTGTTTACTTGTGACATTGGTTCCTCTTGTTCTTTTGAAAATAAATTGATATTAACAGACAATATATATATATATTGCACCTGTCCCAAGTCAGGAGCCTCTGGCCTTTGTTAGTCTTGTAAGATTTTTAATTTTAGTTTCTTGTGTATAATTCAGAGTTTTAATAGTATGACGTCCATTATCGCTGAACTAGTATACATATTTTTTAAGGGGCCAGCTGTAGGATGCTTCCGGGTGCAGGAGTTTCACACTACACTGAAGACCCATTGGTGGCCTTCGGCTGTTGTCTGCTCTATGGTTGGGTTTTTATCGCTTTGACACATTCCCCATTTTCATTCCCAATTTTAATAATGGCAGACTGATAAGGATTTTTTTACAGACACTTTTAATATATGACAGACATCATATTTAAAAATCATTATAACCTACAGATTAAATAGGTTTTTAATTTATTCTGTATACAATAATAAATTGCAAATTATACCAAATAATCCACAAAATTTTGAATATAAATATCCATTGTATAATATTAGCCAGTTTGTCTACAAATCTATTATTTACCATTTAAAAGATGATGACAAGAAAACAGTATAATTTTGAAGACAGGTACAAACAAATCGATTAAATGTGATACACAAATAAACATGATAAACTTAATCTAGATCCTATCACAAACTACCTCATCAATTATCCTAAATATTCCACAAGTCATTAAACTTTACAATAGGAGAACCTGGTCCAGATCAAAAAGTCGTTTATTTATAACTCCTCAAAATAATTCCATTATAATACATTAATCATCGTAATCTTTAAATGGATAATGGTGACAAAAGAGTTGAAGAAACTATGTAAATATCGGCTAAATAAAGAAAATTATCTTTTTAACAAAGAAGTGCTTTAGCAAGCTATACATAAATCAGTGTGTGTCACTGAGAGAAACAGACCAGAAGCAAACAATGGGGAATTCAAAACACATCTTTTTATTATTAAAATATGTCAAACAATGCTTTATATCTTATGTATTGAATTTGCTTCTCTTCTACATTTTATAATGTGGTATTACTGAAAGACATGCTTTTATAGAACCAATACACCATTTGATCATAATTCAAACAGTACGTTATCACTATCTTCTAGTTAACTTTCAATGTCTACCATGATTTAATAAGAAAGCTTTAAATTTGAACATCCTAAACTTTCATTGTTAACTTATAAAATAAGGCTTTTGTGTAAGGTTTATACAAGTGCATAAACTGAAAACCATCAATATCAAAGAGGGTTAGGCTACTAAATCCAAGTGCAGTGTTCAAGATTTCAACCCATTTAAATACACTACATGTATTCACTAGAAAAATTATGCCTAAAAAACGTAACAGGAATGTAAGTTTCTATTGTTACTAAAAGCTGTTCAGTCTGTTTTTTACACTTGAAAAGAAAATTTTAGAAATCTGTGAGTGAGTCTTCTATAACATTTTTCATGTCAATCTGTTATAATTGATATTAATAAGTTTTCGCATCAATGAAATTAACTAATAAATACCAAATAACTTTCAAAACATAAGGTAAAATACACCATACATTTTGAATCCAATGAAATAATATTTATATTTTATATATTTTATAAAAAAAAGTCTGAGTTGTATCTTAATTCATTTCCCATCTAACATCTTCAATTGTTTACATAAATGTATTTTCTGTTTTCAATTGTATTGTTAGACTGCTGACTTATTGAGGCATACAAATCAACTGCATAAGAAAACATTAGCAGCACCAATATGTGTATATTTTAAGGTAGCAGCAAGTTTACTTTGAAAATATGCCACAATGATATGGCCTGCACACTGTTTTCACTATTGATGGGGAAGATTATAAAAAACACATGTAGACTCAATCGTCTCATTACAATAAGAAACCAAATGACACAGAAATTAACAGCTATAGGTCACTGTTCACCATTCAACAATGAGTAAACCCCATGATATCCAGTCAGCTATAAAAGACATATCATCTGATCATACTCCTAATTTAAAGGAACTGTGATTTGCAGGCAATTCATTGTGATGCAGACTTTTTGTTGCTTTGTTAACAATAGCTATCTTTTTTTTTAAATTTTAGTCCAAAATGATTTTTTTTTTTATCAAAATAAACCGAAAAAATACAGGACTTTTGTTTTTTATATCACAATCACATCAAAACTGACAAAACATAGCATAGCCATAGGAGAATCAGTATATTCATACACATATAAACAAGAATTTATCAAACTATAGCATTTACAAACCTTTTCTGTTGTGTTGCTGTCCATCTTTGTGATCTGGACCTTGAGGGTCTGTCTGAACACATTTACCAGTGGTCTTATGATCATCAGAAGAAACATGTTTTGATTGCCGATTTTTTGTTCTATCCTCCAGATCAGTTAAATTGTCTAAACTACTTCCTGAAGATGGAGGCTGGAGCATTAAATCATGAGTATCTATAACATCTTCATCAGAATCACCCACCAGAGTGGAATCTGAGTGACAACTACTACGATCACCAGGAGATCGCTGATCTAAGTGAAGAGTGTCTTTTTGCCAGGCTAAGATTCGTGAATGAAGGTCCATTTGTGGTACTGATTTAGGATCACAATTTAAAAGAGAACCATAAAATGTTTTATCCCAGGGTGCACAGAACTCTGTTTCTGCATTAGACCTAGTTGATACTGGTGCATAGTGACTTGTAAGATTATCATATTCTGACATAGCACCGCTGTAAATAATGGTCGGAATTTGTTGTAAAGGTTTCACAGTTAATTGAGGATTCACACTGGAAATTAGATCTTCCACCGTTGATAATTCTGAGAACATAGAATGTCTTGAGGCATCGTTTAATTTAGACGGTCGATAAACGGGGAATCTACTCAAAGTAGTAGTTACTTGCTCTTGATCATCACAATCGTCAAACATCGAATCCTCCTTAAATTGACTATATCCACTTTGTTGTTTATTCACATTTGATCCTTTAGCTATGTGTAGTTTTTCTAATTCACTAGCCACATGTTTAATACTTTCTCTATCAAGAACTGTCATGTTATTATCAGCATTTTGACTCGATCGCTCTTTCATACTATGAGATCGTCGCATGGGAGCAGGAATTCTCTCCAAAACTTCAGAATCGTTAGGATTAGCACCATTACTTAAATTATATTCAAAATCATAGTTTTCCTGACTTTCATAACCAGGGGACATAATAGTTTCTAAATTTGGACCCTGTGAAACACCTTTCACTTTTCTTCCACTTAGTCCCATAGATGGAGCTGATCGTCTTCTAATGCGAACTAGATTAACATGCTCATCTTCATTGGAATCTAATGCATCAAATGGTTCTGCATAAACTGGACTTTTAATACCAGACTTAGAACTACTAGATGCACTAGACTCTTTATCAACAATATTTTTCAATGGTTTTGGTTTAGATATTACTTTAACTGGGCTTGTTTGAGTTGAGATTGTAGCAGATATTGTAGCACTCAGGATTTTGTCTGATCTAAATGATTCTCCAAGTTTATCTTGAGTATTTTGTATATCTAATGATACAGATTTCCTAAGTTTTCGTTGAGAGATCGAACCTGAATGTGTTGTTTGAACTCCTGCATCTGTATGCAAGTTGTTTTGAATACAAGTCTGAATTTTATTTTCCGATCGTATAACACTAATTGCATTGTTTAAAAGAGTAGGTGATGTTACTGTTGATTTTTCCGCTACTTTAGGATAAGGATTGGTTCTTTTACACTTATGTCTTTTTGTTTTACCTTGAACAGAAGAAATAGGAGTAGCACAAGATGACGACCGCCAAACGTCTTCATAATCACTCATTTTATCTGATAGACTACTTTTAAAATACTGATTATCTGGGATATTTAACAAATCTAAGGAAGTTGTAAAATATAAGTTTGATTTCTGTTTCGAAACACGAGGATGGGTTTTAGAATTTACTCCATCACTGGAATTTCCTGATGACCAATTATCATCCATTTGTTTATTTGACTGACACTTTTCACATATACTGCCTTCTGATGTTTTTCTCCGTCCTAATGCTGAATGATGAATGTTGGGAGACGACACAACTGTGCCATCCCGATTAAGATGGAACTTTACGGGTGATGAGTTCTGATGAATGTTTGTATGACTACCTGTCAAGCTTTCTTCAGACTGGCTTGAAAGTGGTTCTTTAAAACACTGTGTTGATAAAGATTGACCTAGTCTTTGTTTCTTATAATGTTTAGCACTTGTGATATTAATTGGTTCACTTCTAGATTTATGTAAAGGTTCACATCTCATTGGAGTAGATAATGAATTATTAGATCCTTGGAAAGACAGTGATAAATTGGATCCTTTGTCAAATCTATATGATGTCCAAAAATCTGAAAAGAAATAAAATGTTTATATTAATAGAATCTATGTAATTACTGAGAAATACTTCAATTTAAGTTATGTATGCCTTGTCAGCAATATATTTAGATGCTTATTTGGTGAATTAATGTTTTATTTGTATGTCATTTTTGATACACTGATTACTGATAAAAGTGTATTTTGGGATAATTTGCTGTTAATTGCTGTCTCATTGATATATTTTCCCATATCTCTTTCATTAAAGGCGTAAAAGCAGCAAATTGATTGTAAGACTTTCTATGCTAAAATATGTGTGTTCTTTAAACAAATTTTATTTTTCTGTTTATTTTTCACTTATCAGAGTAAAATACAATGCACCCTCTATCAAATATCATGATATTATGAACATGTCACATCAAAATAAATGAATTTTGTTTTTCTGATATACTATAGTTATTATGAAGATTAAGGCAGATATTTTGTAAATTTATATGAGACTTTTGTGTAATGTGAGAGGACATCATTTATGAGAAATAACAGATTCTTATAACATTTTAATACCTTGTCCTAATAATGATAATGATGTTAATTCCTGAAGAGTTTTTGCTCTTCTTATTGTGGGTGGCAGCACTAGTCGATGAGGTAATTCCTCTCTGTAAATATGAAAAAAGTACTTTATTAAGCATGCACTATAATAAGGATTACTCTTAATTAACAAATAACACATTTATGGCATATACAACTGGAAATTATCTGTATTTCTTCTATGGTTTTTGCACTTTTTTGGGTGGAAATTGTTTAGATTGTCCTTGACAAAGAGTTTCACTACAGGTTTCTTAGATGTCTTTGATTTTGTAAAGTCTTCATCTGTCATCCTTTTTCAAGAGTGCATAAATATGACCAATATATTTTTCTAGTACATATCATTAGTGGTGCCACTGATGGACATTGTACAAGACACAAACCAATGAACAAAGTTCACTGCTGGATTTTTTTGTGGGGTTAATGTACCTCAATCTTTATTTCTCGCATTTTGCTTTTTTGTGTGTTTTTAAAATTGAATTGTCTATTACGGTATGTTATGCTATTCCTGTTTTTGTTGGTTTTAATTTTGCCATGATCTTGTGCCCCTCTTTTTGCTCTCTACTGATAATTTAAAAAATTCACTTATATAGATACTGGCAATAGTTGACCCCAATCAATATTTTAATACTTTCTTGGTTACTTACAAATTTTCATGATAAAATGCAACCAATTTTGTGAGATCAGAAAATATATGGCTTGACCCCTGAACCCTGTATCCATCTCTAATGTTCTCAATCAAGTAGTGATCAACATTAGCACCACTTCTTGTAGGAAACTGAGCTGACAAGGCATATGTGTTAGGTTGGCTGGAGTTCCGGATTATAAATGTCTGAAAATAAATATCACTTACTCATTCAAGTACATTATTTTATGGGGAAAAAAATCACATTTTCATGCAGGAAATGTAAATTGCACACTGTAATGGTACAAGACCATGTGCCTCCAGCATATTTTACAATTGTACATATATATTTGTATTTTGACTGCCATGTTAAATTGTTATATTATGACTATCTTGTAAAATACAATTTTGTGGTTTTTAATCTTATCTTTTCAGTCTTCAACTGGTGAAGCCAAAGGGGACTATAGGTGTACACTCTGTCTGTCTGTTATTCAGTCCATCTATATGTCATTCACCCTATATGTCTATCACTTTAAAGTTTTGTAATTTTTTATCTTTTATTGGAAGATAAATGTAAAATCCCTTTCTTTTTTTTATTGCATCAGACTTCAAGTCAGGAATGTGACAGTTGTCCATTCTTTTGATGTGTTTTATCATTTGATTTTGCCATTTGATTAGGGACTTTCCGTTTTGAATTTTCCTCAGAGTTTAGTATTTTTGTGATTTTACTTTTTTCTGTTACCTTTTCAATTTGAACTCAAAATTGATCTTAACATACCCCAATTTCCCTGTCTTTCAGTAAATGGACTGCTCCAGATCTGCCAATTTCTGAGAGCAGCCATATTGGGTGTGTTTTTGACAGCCTCTCTAAGAAGTTGATTGGACGATGATCAGAGTCTGACAAAGGATCACTGCCATTGTCTGGATAGGAGGGAATTTCTAATGCCTGAAATGACAAATGAAAACTATTGATCATAGTTAACTACTATCCTGAAAAAAAAAAAATATCTACAGACATATATATCGGAATGCTAAATGAAAGTATATCATAACTTGTGGTAGCTTACTTGTTTTGTCTTTATAATACCATATAGCAGGTTATTTTCGCGGGTGTAAAATTTCGCGATTTCCATTGAATAAGGTCAATGAAGGTATACGCACTATTTTGCCAGTTATTATTTTGGCCAATTCAAAACTTTTATCAATACCTTAACCTATACACTTTTCAATGGGCGGAATTTATTTTGGCAATTTTGTTATATCCGTGAAAATAAGCGTAAATTTACAACCAGCAAAAATAACCCCTATATGGTACGCCTGTTGTGTGGCAAATTTACAGTTAAGAATTTTTTCTATTTTTTTTTAAAATCTTACGTAAAGTTTTCTATGCTTAAAAAATCCATATCGATCAAGATCACTCTTGTATTTTTGTTTATGTTGAGGTATCCTCCAATATAGGTCAAGTCAATATAAATACATAACATAAAAACATCCAGATGACTACCATGAACAAACTTTCCTTCGTTTCTTAATGTGTTAAATATATCCTCTAGGTACTACCTTTGAATGTGTAATCTAGGCTAAAGTCCTTCAGATGACCTGACTGAACAGACTATCCTTGGTTTCTGTTTGTGCTGAGGTGTTCTCAATGGTTTCCTTGTGATCCAGGCTGAGGAAATCCAGATGACCTGACTAAATTGATTTTGTCCTAGGTATGTTCTTGCTGAGATATACTCCAGGAGTCGATTTCACCAAAAAACTTACGACTAAGATTGATCGTAATTATACTGAATTGTTCATAACATACGATCAATCTTAGTCTTAAGTTTTCTTGTGAAATCGATTCCAGGTACTTACATTGGGTGAGTGATCCAGAATAAACATCATGATGACCTTACTGAACAGATTCTATCCTGGGTTTCTGTTTGTGCCCAGTTACCATCTACATACTCACTTTGGGTGAGTGATCCAGGCTAAACACATCCAGATGACCTGACAGAACAGAATCACTCCTGGGATTGTCTTTGTTGAGTGATATTCCATGTACTTACTTTGGGTGAGTGATCCAGGCTAAACACATCCAGATGACCTGATAGAACAGAATCACTCCTGGGTTTTTGTTCACAGTTATAGCTATCTGTGGAGGCCAGAGTTCCAAATGCACTGTCTTCCCCAAAGCCAGGACTACTATCTGTATATGTCTGTCCCTTACTGAAAGCAAAGGTGGTCAATATATGATACATATTTTCTAATTCTATTTCATGAAATTGGGGTCAAAACTCTGATTTGGCATTAAAATTAGAAAGATCATATCATAGGGAACATGTGTACTAAGTTTCATGTTAATCAGACTTCAACTTCATCAACCAGATGCTCCGCAGGGCGTAGCTTTATACGACCGCAGAGGTTGAACCCTGAACGGTTGGGGCAAGTATGGACACAACATTCAAGCTGGATTCAGCTCTAAATTTGGATTGTGATTAAATAGTTGACACAGCATAGGTTTCTGACACAGAATGAATGTGTTCTAATGAACTTAAAATTTTTGTTTTCTCTTAGAGCAATTCACTATGCTGTTGAATATTAATCCTCTCAAAAAAATGTTTGAAGAAATTTTCTTTTTTATTTATGAAATTTCAAATGAGAAAAATTGAACCCAATTTTTTTAATCACATCCCCCTTTCCCTTATTCCAAAACTAATCTCAATTAAAATTTCTAATGGAGTTTGCAACAATAACTACTCATTTAAATACATCATAAAATATTAAGATGTAAAAAAAACTGCTTGTTATCACTGAATGGTAAAGATTATTTTAATTTATCAGTTGGTAGTAAAAAGTGAATATACATTGTATATTGTATATAACAAAGATTTAAGTTGATTCTGGACAAAGAAAGATAACTCCAATTAAAAAAAATCTTGCTATTGCACAATATTTTGCAATTAGATATTTCTTGCTTACTATTCTGGACAAAGAAAGATAACTCTAATTAAAAAAAAAATTGCTATTTCACAATATTGTGCAATTAGATATTTCTTGCCATTGCGCAATACTGTGCAATTGAAAAGACTTGCTATTGCACAATACTTAATATAATAATTTTAGATCCTGATTTGGACCAACTTGAAAACTGGGCCCATAATAAAAAATCTAAGTACATTTTTGGATTCAGCATATCAAAGAACCCCAAGATTTCAATTTTTGTTAAAATCAGACTAAGTTTAATTTTGGACCCTTTGGACTTTAGTGTAGACCAATTTGAAAACAGGACCAAAAATGAAGAATCTACATACACAGTTAGATTTGGTATATCAAAGAACCCCATTTATTCAATTTTTGATGAAATCAAACAAAGTTTAATTTTGGACCCCGATTTGGACCAACTTGAAAACTGGGCCAATAATCAAGAATCTAAGTACATTTTTAGATTCAGCATATCAAAGAACCTAACTGATTCATTTTTTGTCAAAATCAAACTAAGTTTAATTTTGGACCCTTTGGACCTTAATGTAGACCAATTTAAAAACGGGACCAAAAGTTAAGAATCTACATACACAGTCATGACAGTTAGATTCGGCATATCAAAGAACCCCAATTATTCAATTTTGATGAAATCAAACAAAGTTTAATTTTGGACCCTTTGGGCCCCTTATTATGTTGGGACCAAAACTCCCAAAATCAATACCAACCTTCCTTTTATGGTCATAAACCTTGTGTTTAAATTTCATAGATTTCTATTTACTTATACTAACATTATGGTGCGAAAACCAAGAAAAATGCTTATTTGGGTCCCTTTTTGGCCCCTAATTCCTAAACTGTTGGGACCTAAACTCCCAAAATCAATACCAACCTTCCTTTTGTAGTCATTAACATTGTGTTTAAATTTCATTGATTTCTATTTACTTAAACTAAAGTTATTGTGCGAAAACCAAGAATAATGCTTATTTGGGCCCTTTTTTGGCCCCTAATTCCTAAACTGTTGAAACCAAAACTCCCAAAATCAATCCCAACCGTTCTTTTGTGGTTATAAACCTTGTGTCAAAATTTCATAGATTTCTATTAACTTAAACTAAAGTTATAGTGCGAAAACCAAGAAAATGCTTATTTGGGCCCTTTTTGGCCCCTAATTCCTAAAATGTTGGGACCAAAACTCCCAAAATCAATACCAACCTTCCTTTTGTGGTCATAAACCTTGGGTTAAAATTTCATGGATTTCCATTCACTTTTACTAAAGTTGGAGTGCGAAAACTAAAAGTATTCGGACGACGAAGCCGACGACGACGACGCCAACGTGATAGCAATATACGACGAAAATTTTTTCAAATTTTGCGGTCGTATAAAAACTACCCTGACTCATAACTTTAACCTGAAGCAGGACAGACAGAAAAAAGAACAGAAAAACAGATGGATGAACAGACACACAGACCAGAAAACAGAATGTCCATAAAAATGGGGTTTAAAAATATATAATTTTTACATAATGGGTAATATTTTTTACCTTCATTGTATTTGTATTTTGACTCTCTGACTGCCTCTGGTATACAAAATTACAAGCCTAGCATCATGGCTTTCATTAATCAGGTTTTTTTATAAGAAAAAAACAAATTAACAAATATCAACTTCATAACTGCTACATTAATTAAGCAGGTTTCTAAAGCTGTTTGAAGTACTAGTACTTGAGGGGAAAAAAATATTTTGTACTTTCTTTGGCTTAACATGCTTAATAAGTAAAAGTAGTAATCAACTTAGCTAGTTAAACTCATCAACTAAATTATGTTTAAAATACTGAAAAGATATTAGTTCCATTACTTGGGTTTTACACTTAATATCATATAGGCCATAAAACTAAGGCATACAAATAACCAATACACAATAAAATTCTTCTTTAGAGAACACTGACTGTATTTGTTCCAGTAGTTAAACCCTCTCTATTATATCATAAGAAAAACCAATTGTATACAGTATTCATATAAATATGTTTTTTTTTAATCAAACAATAAATCTCTCTATATCTATTTGTACTGTGGATTCAATATTATTCGTGGGATACCAATTTTCATGGATTTCATGGGTAAGTTGTGAAACTGAAATTGTCTTTATGAATATTTCCAACCAGATCTATATATAACTACAATAGTTTCAAAATACTATTAAACACAATTTATTTCTTCATGTATATCAATTTAAAAAAAATTCCAATATTCTATCTATAAATAATATATATACATAAATTTTACGTCCCATTGTGTTATTTTATTCTCAATTACATGAAATAAAACTGCTTGAATAAGGTATAAATATACTTTACATAAATTTAATCATATCGAAACTACAGATAATGGTAAACCCATTTATAGCCTTAATACTCCATTCCATTTAGACATTTTCTTTTGTCTATAGGTAGACAAGCGATAGACGTTCAGATAAGTCATGACAAAAATATTCCATTCATAAAATTTAAACCTAAACCATCCTATTAGGGTTATTTGTATTGTAATGACTATCTTAATTTGCTAAAAATGACACCTCAAGTATGACTAAAACAGTTGATGCATAAGTAACATTCCCAAATGTAATTTTCTTTTTGATACAATTCTGGCAAAGTTTTTTGTACATATTTTAAAACTGTTTTATGTTAAACAGTGAAAAAATGTGCTCTAATTTTTTTCAGGAATACTATTTATAGACTTGTAAAATATCTGACAATAATGTCCTATTTAAATTGTATAAAAAACATGAAATTCATGACATAAAATAATTTGAATAAAACACTAATGTATCCGTAAATGACCATTTTATAGATATAATAAAAATTATGTATTTAAACTAAATTTTTGAAACTACTATAAAGATGTGTCACTTAGCATTTCTATGAGTCAGCAACCTATCAAAACAATTAAACCAAAGTCAAACCTAGAGGTCAATTATGCCCAAGTCATATCTATGGGTCAATGATATATACACAGTCTTTATAACATGTCAAGTTCCAAATTGTGTTCAGTCCAGACGAAAATAGTAAATGAATTGAATAATTGAAGAATCTATACTATATTTCTATTTGGGCAAAAGACTGAACCAAACAAGGCATTCACTGATGAGGCAGCTGACTTCAAAAGCAGGCACAAGACAACTTTATAAAGTCACTTTTTGAAGATCACTCTACAATTTATCGGTAATTGATATTGATTTTTAATTCTAATTAGGAATAACAAATTAAATGGTGACCTATGTTTTCAGGTTGATTTTGATCCACCACAAGTAAGCTCTTAAATATAAGTTGGACTGATTTAAATGAGAAGTATTGAAAATGAGAAGTATTTTTTTACTTATCCTTATCATACATAGGACATGAAACAACATGAGAATATTGGTAATACAGTGTACCCTGCCTTATCCGACACCTGAGTATTCCAACATCCTGCTTTAACCGACACATTTTCATGGTCCTAAAATATGCCTATCCTTGCAAAAAAAACCTTAGAATTTCTATAACCTGCTTAATCCAACTTTTTTTTCTGGTCCCCACATGTGTCCGATAACACAGGTTTCACTGACAGGGAAATTGGAGCAGACGAAAAAATATCCAAACTTGTCTGTAGACTCACTATAAATGTATGAGGTTTAGATCTAGAAGGACAATGAAAATTTGATCTAGTTCATTAAATAAACTTAGATATTTAATAACATTCAGTTTTTTTAAATCTTCTTCTGTGGTTAAAGGATAAATTATATTTTCCTGGATATTAGATTTCGCTGTTTTGCGATTCATGTAACCAAGCCTTTGTAAAACACTTGCACTTCTTTCAACATTTAAATTTGTAGAATTCATATACCCACAAAATCCACTAAATTGGTATCCATTTGTGCCGCTATGATAAGATTTATCTGAACATACCCAAATGTTGTAAACTTTCTTTCTGCTGTCACAGGATATGGATAAATATGGCAAAGGTCATTCAGCAGCAGGTCAAGGTCACTGGCTATATTATTCAGCATCTGAAAAATGAAATAATACTTATGTTACCACAGGTATTTCATCATTACCTACCTTCTTTTTTTAATATCCCTTATAAAATGTGTGGTTTCTTAATTTTTACCATTCACCAATTGGTTATACAGATGGTATAAGTGAATATCTTTGAACTAAATTGTTTGAATGGGAAAGTACAATTGTACTATAAAACAAAAGTACATGTTTTGCTTGTAATATATTCACACATAAAAATGAAGAAAAACTGTGTAATATTCATTCAATTTCTATTCAATTTGACCAATAAAATTTAAAAATATTTACAATCACAATTTTTGAAATTTAAGCTTGAAAAGTTGACATAACATATATACGACATCCTGATTAATACAGTTATATCACATGGCATCCTGAATATAGTATAAGTATGCAAGTACAGAAAAATACTGTAATAAAATAATTTCAAATAAATAAACAGTAAATAGATAAAATGTAAAATTTATAGACATTAAAAACAATTTTAACTGTAAAATACTAATACCAACATGTAACTAAGTACATAATACACCTTCTGTCAAAACATCACACCTATATATTAATCCAATAAAATATTGTGTGTACAACCGCAGAAATATTCTGTCTCCCTCGGGATAGACAGACTGACGAGTGAAGGTCGCCAAGTACCGATTGTGTTTTTAATTTTTGAGTGGTATAGATACTACATGATTCAGGATCATTGATTTAAATTTCTATCCTAAAGGATGAAATGATCAGTTTTGTATTATTTGTCAGATAAAAGGACCTACCTATTTATGAAACCAATAGATTTTATGTATGCCTTTTGTATGCATCATGAACAAATGATTATGTCGTTTAATGGTTGTAATCACGTTAGGTTCAACAACTTAACATATATTTAGAAGTACAAATTTCCTCAAGAGTTACTGTAATGAGTTAGGACAATATTTTAGATCCTTATATGTCATGTTGGATCATGATGATTAAAATATAACTTTGGTACTTATTATTTTTAAATCATAATCCTAAATTAAGTTATTTTACCACTAACGTACAACCCATTCTCAATTTTACCCTCCAGCCAAAATTTCAACAAAAAAAATTGTGGTCTTGTTTATTGTGAGGGATTGATTTAGAAAATAGTGATTCAATGAAAAATAAAATTCAATTCGCTTTAGAAATGTTTCTCTTTCTGAGGTTTTTTACAAAATGGATAGTACAGCACAGTCATTGCTTCAAACATGTCAAATGTACTAGACTAAAAGTACATATGACTGACAAAAATCTGAAAATCAAGCCTGAAAAAAATCTAAAATACACTACATAAAACTTGATAGTTAAAACTGCCTGCGGACAAGGCCACAGTGACCTTTATACCTTGAAAAATAATCGTCCACCTTAACCCCTGGTCATTCTGGTGTTGATGTGTGAAAAGTGGACACTGATAATAACTATTTATATGGGAAACTTAAAAAAGAGAATAGGGAGAGCATGAGTCAAAGCAAGTCAAAGCAACAGTGCAGGTGTTCATTTCCTACAAAAGTGTTTCTTAAACCTTTAATTTAACTGAACTTTTAACTTATTTTATATATTTAAGAAGCTAGACGATTTTTTTTCATTTCTGTACGCTACAAAATAAAAAATAAATGAGTATGGAAGAATAGTGAACATGATTAAAAATTGAACTATGGTTCCTTAATTCTAATGAAAAATGATTTGTTATGCCTCTTTTTGATGCCATCTACCTCATACTTTACTATTGACCATGTTGACAGTCAAAGTTATTGGCAATAGACATTTCTGGGATAGTTAAAGTGTGTTCTTTTGAAACTTGTACATTTGTACTACTACATGTATTGAACTAGGATATCATTATTGTGCAGGAAGAGTTGTCACCTTCAATCGGATTTGATGGGCCTAATATATAAATATCTTTTAAAATCTGTCTATTTCAAACTATTTTTCTGGAAAATGTAAAACAGATAGTTGATAAATTCTAGGAAATTTAATTTTTTTACTACAGGTTTCATATATTGGTATTACTAAGCTGAAATACTGAATTTCTTTTAACAAGCACATGTCATGCATGTCCTGCAACAATTATTATATAGGTGCAATTTCAACTTTCTTTTATTTTATATTTTTCATGAGATTTCTAATGGAGTAAAACTTTTTATACATGGCAGAACAAAATCTACATTGCATGGCAAATAGTAATCAAATCAAACACAACCTTCAAAAAATCTTCCTGTCAGAGACCTTGTTTAATAGACTTTTTGATCATTCTTGTCAAAGCAGATCGACATAAACGAGACACAAAGCAGCAACTATCTATTTATCACTTTTTCCAGAAAAAGAGGTTAAATATTCAGCTTTCATTGGGAAAAAGAACTAGAATATCAAACATGAATCAATCATTTAAAAACATATGACAAGTTGTCTTATTAAGATGTCAGAGATGTAAGGACCAAGATGGAGGTGGAATTAACAAGTTTTAGCCATGTTTCTGAATCCTATTTGGAAAATCGTCTACTAAATTGTCATGTTTTGTTTTCGTTGTAAACGTAAAATTATCATGTGACTAGTTTTTTGTCTTAACTTTTATATTTTGTTTTAAAGAATTACAAAAATTTATAAAATACTTCGTTAGAACTATGATGAAAGTAGCAAAGAAACATATTCTAAGCAATAAAATGATAATTTAAGTTGAAGAAGAAGAAAACCTACCCATACTTATGAATCCTTTTGTTTGTAAGATTTCACACAATATAAATCCATTACGTAAAGACACAATAACATAATTAATTACATTCGCTCATTGTATTTACCTTGGCCAGGTACTTCCGCTGGCCATGTTGACAATGACTGATAGCAAGCAAATAGACTGGGGGTTCACTATCGGTATTAACTTTTACGCAAATCATCTATTCAAATTTTATCAAAACAAACTAGAACATGTTAACGTGTTTTAAAGGTTTCATAAATAAAGGAAGTAAAATAATATATATTTGTTCTACCTGTTTGATTTGAAGAGAAATAAGTCATTTCCTTCAGGCAGAACACTTTAATGTAAAAGATAAAATAGATTTCAATGTCTTCAATAAAAACATTAAAAAGTTGTAATAAAAATATGAAATTATTAAGTGATGTGGGCGTACAAAATTACATTGTCATTTGAACTTGACAATTCATTTAATTTCACAATGAACAAAAATACAAAAAAACCTACCCTTGATGATTTCAAGTCTTTCATTGTTTTTCTCTATCAAATCTGAACTTTACTATTTGTTTGATTAAATAGATATCAAATTAAATTTACATGTATTTATATAAAGATATCAATATATAATTACAGCTTAATCTCTTTTGACCTCATATAAATAATTTATTTAATACCTCATAACAAAAATAAACTTTACCTGCAGTTTATAAAAGCTGTCAGCGACCTTAGGTAGCCCAGCGGAGAAATAATCAAGTGTCGCTTAAAACTGTCCGTTAATTTATTGTCCCGTAAAAGTAATGTCCTCACTGTTACACCTGTTTGTTACCTTTAATAGTGTAAAAACCGTCATATTTGCTAACGACTATGTTAAAAACCATGAGTTTGTCAGATAACCTATTCGTCTGGGTATTTACACAGACTCGGTCAACCGTCAAAAAGAACCCAAACAAATTAAGGATACCCTTTTTTTTAAATGGAGTGCAGAAAATTTCACCACAAATATCTAGAATTGATAAGACCTGAACAAAAGATTTAAATTGGGATCGGTAGAATCCTTTACGATACTGATCATTCCCTTATTTGTATATTATCAAAACTTACGAAGATAAGTTGTTAGATGAAAAGATCAACTAAATTTAATGGATCATTTTTGGTTTTTCTTATTACACCTTATGAACAGTTCTATTATGGTTTACAACAACATTCAGATTTCTGAAGAACCAAAAATTACCACAATAAATGAAAGAGTCTATAATAATTAATTGGACGTTCATAATGAAACTGCTAGACAAAGTGGCCTATTATAGTCCACTGTAAGCCTATAGTCAGAATGTCTCATAGGGTTTTTATTTGGGGTCATGACGCTATGACTTTTATATCAAACTTAAATTTGAATCTTGACTTAATAGTATTCAATACATGTAGTATATTTTGTTTTCAAGGGGTCTGAACCATTCTCGCTTAACTGGTGTGATCTGAAACTTGACTTTACTGTTATAGTATTAATATGTTGTTTTTTTTTATTTTTAGGGGTTTGAACCTCCTTGCTACTGGTGTGGTCTATTAGACTTTTAAGCAACATTCTTGTATTACAATTCTGATATAGTTTTTTTACCGCATATTTTATTTCATATTGTATCCGGAACACAAACCTCATACCACATCTGTGTGAAACTTTACTAAGTAGATGATAAAATCATTGATGAAATTGAAGACATGCACTATACTGTGCAGTACTGCCAAGTATTTATATAATGTACAGATATAAATATTACATATCTTACGGATATAAATATTACACATGTCTTTCAATTGTGCAGATAATCCATTTATTGTGTCAACAGTGAAACATGTGATAAGTTGTGGAATAAAATGTAGGTTTAAATGAGGGGTGTTATAAATGTCATATAACGTGAGAAAGTGTAAAGTGCAAAAAAATGGAAAGGCAAAATATTTTAACAAAAAGCGATTAAACAAATAACTTAACAAGAAAAAAACTTAGCTGCTAACCATATATGAAAATAATCATCTAGATTACAAATATATCTATATAGACTAATTCTGAAAAGCTTCCAAAATTTGCAACGTCAGCACATAAAGAATTGCAGTTCAAGAATTTAATTACAAAGCATTATTCTCTTGACAAATTATTAGGCACCTGTGTCAAAATAGACCATGTTATTGCTAAAAAGACCAAAATGTTAAGTTAAATAAGTAGAAACAGGATTTAGTAATGTTCAGTTGTACCTAGCAACTTAAATAAAACAGTCAATGATAAGTTGATAGTGAAATATTCAATATACAGTCAAACTTGAATATATCTAGGTCATCTTAGAGATCAGAGAAAACATACCATATAAAAAAAAGTGACTTTTAAAATTGAGGTTCAAAATGGATAGATATATTTATTGTAATACTATAAATGTACAAAAAAAGGGTGACCTAAAAAGATGATTGATTGATTAGTGTTTAATGCCACTTTCTCCACTATGGTGCTATTTCGTGGCAGTCAGGTTTTTTTTAATGGACTCAAGTTGTTTGACTACTTAGACCACTTCAATAAAGATGAACTTTATAGCTGGTTAGAATATTCTGTGAAGTGCTAATTTTTGACTTATTGTAATGGTACATGTATATAAAGAAAACATATTGCTAGCTTTGAAAGTGGTAATGTTTTAAATATTAATTGTGAAAAATGATGCTGAATAAAATAAACATAAAAAATCTTGAAACAAGAAAATCAAATTAATATCTATTAAAGAAGTATCTTACCAGTAAAAACTCCAATCTACGTAAGGGTGGCTTGAAATAAATGTGTAAGTAAAGATTAGACAGTTAGTACTATTCTACAGTGTTACATGTGCATGTACAAATCTATAGAGGATATACATAAAAGACTAGGAGCTTTGAAGAACATGCACCATTTATCTGGCTACTGTATCTATTGATAATGAGGTCTTCATAAAATCAAATCTTTGGGGAACGTATTTGAGCTGAGATTTATTCTAAAGGTCAATTTAGGAGAAATTCAGGTCAATGTTCTGAATTTTCTAATTTTCTTAAAATGAGCAAATGATGGCATCCGTCTGACCAGAAATCTTCCATGATGATGATGGATAAGTGGTATACGTTTGTTAAGATTTGTTTTTCTTTTTTTTTGGATACAATTAAAGTGTCAAATTTAGTCTTTCATCATAAAAAATTTAAGTCCCAGTTAATGTCTTTACTGTCATGGAAAAAAATGACTGTAGAACCCCTAAGAATAATAATTTTGAAAAAGTATATATACGTATGACAAATGATTGACAATATGATGGTATTGGTTTATACTAACAAGTCTGGCCTCACGGTCATAAAACTTTCGAGCATGATTTTTGTACTCAGACTCGAAAATCAACCAATCAAATTGCTGGATTTCATGTTTCGAGCATGATTTTTGTGCTCAGAGCACTGAGCAAAGTTTTATGCCTTCAAGGCCTGGTGCGTTAAACTAAATCTATTTAGCTTCTCAAGTCAATATTAAAAATCTCAGATGACAAATGGAAGTTTCATGGATTTCATTTTCCACCGGAAACTTTTGATCATTAATCATGTTGGTACATATAAAAACAAAATTGTAATAAAAGAAATGACATATCCCTAAATTTTACTGCTGTTCTCAAAATAATCAATGACCAATGAAAAATAGTTTTTTTTACAGATAAATGAGCTCCAAAGAAGCAAAGACGCTTAAGGAAATAGTTATATGAATACTTCAGATTATTTTCAGCGCTAAATTGGTCCTTGAATACATTTTCTAACATACAAATTTTGTCCCTGCTTTGATTTTTAAAAATTTCATATTTCTAAGCTCAAAATACTTATTCCATGAAAAATGGACTACTAGTTTTTAAGGGCCAATGTGTGAGAGAAGATCACATGATCAACTAGCATCATAAAACCACAGGAATCCCCCTCAAAAGGCACTCAGCAAGTTTTTATTCATCAAAGCAAGTTGAAAACTATCACTTTCCACAGTTATACAATATTCATTACCTTTCCGCAAACATAGTTATTGACTAATAATGGGTGCTAACTGTATATTGACATTCAACATGAACTAAAAAAAAAGTTCTAACAGTATTCAGTAACACTTTCATGTACTCTTATGTCTCTGACAAATATCTGTAAATTATTCATATAAACTGTAAAACTATGTTGATGTTTAACTACAGTTTGTGTCTTAACATGCTTTAAAATAGCTGTGCTAGTCTATTTATTCTCTAAAACTATAGTCTATGTCTAAAAAGGCTATAATCAGGTGTGAAATCAGACAACACACATCCAGCATGCTTCCAGTTCCCCCCTAAATATTTATTGGTAAAATTATAGCTATTATTTTTCTCAAAAATATGGTCCTCTAACACATAATTCTTCGAAGTGCCCCCTAACATTAAATCCAGGATCTGTACTTGATGATATTACTGTAAACTTAGATTAAAGCTCATATTTAAGATTTGATCTCATATTTAGCTCCGGTATGTATGTCCTTTTAAAAAAAAAAAAAAAAAAAAATGTTTTTCTTCCTTATAATTCCCACAATTATAATGGGTAATGCTTTCAATTGTAGTAGTTATCCACTAAAATAGTAGACAGTTTGAAAATATATATTTTTTTTTTAAATATAACTAGCTAATGTTGCAAAGAAAGAGCTATTTCCCATCTACATATCAGAGAGTTATTTCCCCTTTACATTAGCAAGAGTTATCTCCCTTTAACATAAAAAAATCTTTCCTTAAAATATTGAAATAAACGACATTTATTTTTCTTTAAAAGAGCAAAACCTAAAGTCCCTTGCCACATATATATACAGACATTGTTGCTTCATTACACCATTTGTACACCAACAAGTTTAAAAGTCTTGTTTTGAAAACATATGTCCTCAAATCTTTATTTGACTAAACCAATTCACTAAATGTCAATCTTAATTTCTCATTCTGGTCTAGACATGTAAACAAATTTAACAAAGACTAAGTAAGATCTTCCACACATAGAAAATTCTTTAAAGGGTAAAAACACACTTATTTATCAACAAAGTCAATCCATGATGAATTTCCTCATTTTGGACAGGCACATCAAAATATGGCGGGAATAAACTAGATAAGCCAACTAACAAAAAGTGGCAAAGTATGAAAACAGAAATCACTTTTAAACAAGTATTTAATGGATGTTGTTGTTGTCTTTTTGGAGGAAAAAAACTCACAAAACAGAACAGATCTCCATTACAACGATAAAGAAATCTTTAAGACTCTATAGACTAACATTTTCTCAACTTGGATCATTTATCTTTTGATAAACTTTATTGATAGAGGTTTAAGTTCATTCTTATTTTTGTATTTCCTAATCCTAAAATGGGAAAGCCAATATTCAAGTATTCAAATATTTATGTCTACCGTCTGCAAATGATCTTCAAGTGTCAAATATGGGTCATTATAAGAGGATTTGTAGAACAAACACACAGAAGATTCTTTAAAATATATCATGGGGGATGTATGCAGTAAATAATTCTGCCTGAGCTGTGTAGGCCTCTTTTTGCATTAAACTTTGTAGGGGCTATTAAATAAGACCACCCCCCCCAAAAAAAATAAAAAATCAGAAGCCACATTAACTTATATAGTGAAGCATTTTAGGTATTCTCCAATATTTATGTCAAAGTATCATTTTATATGCACAAGTTTTGGTTATGTAAATATATAGAAATAACTCTTTCTGTGCAACACATGGATTATATATTTTTATCACACACGAAAAACTTTTGTGCACATTAAGTCAACAACAAAAAAATCAATACCATACCTTTTGATATGTAGACTCTCGACATGCCTGCCCACTTCCTAGGCCAATGGCTGTTTTGTGCTCCATTTTGTTAATCATATCCAATTATCTGTCTTAATCTTTTTAATGACATAATCCAAAACCTAGTTCAATCCTTTCGAGTGTCAGGTCGAATTGAGTTAAAGTTTGTCCGCCACTGTATAAATCCATTCATTCATAAACTGGATATGAAAACAAACAGCAAGAATTAAATTTACAATAATAACACTTATTACAATTGTAAAGGTATAAAATGAGGGTAGGCAGGGGAATTTGTCTGATAGTACGGCTATACCTAGTCTATTGTTAAAGTAAACACAAATTACATTTGACTCATAATCAATATTTAAAAGCATTACAATCTCTGTCGGAGTTAAATTTTGTTAAATTTTCGGCTTTTCTTCAAGATACATTCCTTTCACTTATATAAACAAATTAGATAAAAGTGATGAATAAAGCATGGTAACATTAAGTATGAATAAATAAACATTTATATCAATTGAAATATATTCAAAAATAAAGAAAACCTACCATGTATCTATACCATTTGTATAAACATAACTTTGTAGGTAGACCAGTACAAAATACCCAGTGGGTTATGGTATTGTTAAAGTGACAAATTGCAAAACGAGTTTAATATGATTACACATATTGTGCCCATAGGAAAGAGATGCCCTAGATTGATAAAAATCACCAGGACAAAAATCATACTTACTGTTGTATGATAAAATTTAAAGCAACAATTTTAAAAGTCAAATCTTAAATTCATCTTGACAAATTCAGCTGTGATATTTATTGTCAAATTTTACAGCTGTGAATTGTTAAATATAAAACAAATTGTTTTAACCTTGTTAAAATATATTTTCTGTAATTCTGTGATATCTTTGCGCAAAATGGTCAACCCTAGCAGATCTTCTAAATAACCTACAAAAAGTAATGCAGCCATGTAAGTAAAAAATGAAGTTTATGGAAAAAAATTGTATAAAGCATGATTTTATGGTTCAGAATACTCATCATCTGCATATTTCATCTTTCACAAAAAAATGATCAAAAATAACATTTGAATAGTGACATATACAAATCCTTGGCAATAAGAATAAAGGGAACAGAATAGAAGGGCATCCTAGATAAACTACAGTTATTGTTAGAAGATATTTCATTTCCAATTATGGGCCCAAAAGGCCATAAACATTACAACATCAATAATTGGGCGGCAATAATTTTCATAATATAATACAAACAATGATATATAAAAAAAAAGATTAATGAGAACTATTTAAGTTCTTAAAGAATATATAGATCTATCAAGCTTCGAATGCACTTCTCTTCATTATAAAACGTATGGTATGTAAGCACATCTAAAACTGTATCCCCTAAGTTTTACTGCTTGATTCTTCTTGTCTTTTCAATTCATCATGCTTAACAATGCAAATGCGTAATTAATTTTGCTAATATTCTACTATTTCAGTGCACATAAGCATGATAAGTCTACAATAAAATATTTCCACAAAATAAGAATCTAAAATATGAAGGTACTTTACCAGCACAACGAATTCCATTGACGTACTCACATCAAATTTATCAGATTTTATTGGAGGGACAATTATAATGTTATACAAAATCGACACAGACAAACATGCAAATGCACAATACACAAAATCTTATATTACAGACATTCATCTTACCTGGACCTTTAAGTAGCTATAATGTTTTTTGACACACCTAAGACAGGGTCATTAACACCTCCTATAAAACAATACATCCATCATATATTGATGATCTGGACTGATGATCAGGTCTACCTGTCACCTACCTGTGGGGGATACAAACATTAAATCTATTGTTTTTCTCCAAATCTAACCGTTCTCAAAATCAAACTTTGAAGATGTTATGTAAAGAGACCTTGTGAAACCTAATGAATATTAACTGAATTTTAAATCTCATATTTCCCTAACTTACAGATGATCAAACGAATTGACAAGGTTGAGAGTTGAAACTGTGAGGGAAGACTTAAATTTTACCACTTTAAAGTAATGTCTTAGACAGTATCAGTGACCTTAAGATAAGACAAGTACCATTTAAAGAATTTACAAAGAATTTAAAATGATCACAAAATGATTTTGTAAAATTACTAACTAAAAAGTATTTGATGAATTGAGCAAGCACAATTTTGTAATGTAAATCTTTGTGTTTAGAATTTAGATAAAGAAATTAAACTGGAACTCTTTCTCCTGAATTATAAAAAATTACATTTCTAATTGTCCATGTTGCATTTATAATGAATTTATAACACAGCATCAACAATTACACTTTCTAAGAACATCATTTTATAGTATGTATGCATTTCGTATCAATTTTTCTTTATCTCCTCTTATTGGAGAAGAAAGTCTACAAAATACAAATGTACTCTTATAAAATATATTGTACATGTATAGCCAAAGGCTTATAAATAACTCTGAAAAAATGTTTTCTATATCGTTACATAAAATAGTTCTAACCTGGATAATTTTTACCAAAATCCTTGCAATTCACTAAATAAATACTGACCAAACATCATATAAATCGTAAAAAATACCTGTGGTCTTACTTTTGACCCTCTAAAGTATGAATGGTCATCCTTAGACTTAAGTATGAATGGTCATCATAAGAGGTAGGTGTGAAGTTGGACAATACCTCAAACAGTTATAAGTAGGTGTTGTATAAATGTCTTGGAGATGTTTGGTTTAACTGATAATTATTCTTTATTGTAAGTATAGGAGTATTAACTCTCCCACAGTAAATAACTGTACGTTTTGTTAACAGAAACCACAGTTGTCTTTGAAAAAAATAAGTTGTTTTCAATATGGGGTATATTTATTAAAATAATAACTGATACATGAACTCTTCCACTGCTATACATACACTCAAGTTTCATTAACAGAAACCATGGTTGTCTTTGAAAAAAATAAGTTGTTTTTAATATGGGGTATATTTATTAAAATAATAACTTATACATGAACTCTTCCACTGTTATACATACACTCAAGTTTCATTAACAGAAACCATGGTTGTCTTTGAAAAAAATAAGTTGTTTTTAATATGGGGTATATTTATCAAAAGTTTTGATAATAGAAACCACAGTTGTCTTTGAAAAAAAAAAGGTTGTTTTTAATATGGGTATCTTTATTAAAATAATAACTGATACATGAACTCTTCCACTGCTATAAATAAACTCAAGTTTCATTAACAGAAACCATGGTTGCCTTTGAAAAAAAATCTGTTGTTTTTAATATGGGGTATTATATATTTATCAAAAGTTTTGATAACAGAAACCATGGTTGTCTTTGAAAAAAATCTGTTGTTTTTAATTTTGGGTATCTTTATTAAAATGATAACGGATACATGAACTCTTCCCCTGTTATATATAACCTTAAGTTTCATATACAGAAACCATGGTTGTTTTTGAAACAAATATGTTTTTAAGCATATAACACCCTAAACAAGACATTGTTAAGAATCATTTTCCAATAAAATATTTGCAATCTTTTCCTGCTGGCTAAATTTGGAACATAATACATCTTCTTTCCAGGCTTAGAATGAACAAAGTCCTAAGCATGTAACAAAATATTATAGAAATATCTAATGTTAGTAAGTGGTGTTTTGTTTTTGAAGAACAATTTTAAAACTGTACCGGTATATATAATTGGATTTTCACTGATTATTTTGAATTGGTGTAAAATGAAATAAGTGTGATGCTGCTCTTGGAATTTCTCAATTTAACCTCACAACTTGTATTTTCATTATAAACCAAGAATAAACATGTTCTCATGAGTAACAAGGTTCAGTTAAAGTAATCTCAAGTTATTGCACAAAATTAACTTCATAAAGTGAAAGTTTCCATTCAATCAAGAACCATAACTCCTTAACAGTAAAATTGAAAATCAACAATATCAAACTAGACCTTTATTGTGTAATCACTAATATCATCAGTTATAACATATTTAAACCTGAAAACCATTAGCTGAACAGTTGTCAAGTTATAGAACTGATGTAACATGAAGTGCTATTAAGGGTGTTTGCTTGTCATGTTTTGGGGAATTTTGTCAGATTTTCGGAATCCTCTGGTTTTATCCATTTGAATGCCTTAAACAAATTTACCCATTTTTCATTTTATAAATCTTTTATATGTACAATTATAAGCCATCTATTAAAGTCTTATAAAATCTTTGTTATTTTTTAATAGTTTTTGAGCACTTTAACTTGTCAATGATAAAGCTATAAAAATTCAAGAGAGTACATTGTCCCACCAAAATTGTAATGGCTAATATCTTATAATTAAAAACAAGCACATTGACCTAATATTTATTTTCCTTTTTTGGTTCCTTTATTAAACCCCTATCAAAATATACTAATGCTATGAAAAGCTTGTTATTTTGAAACGGAGAAGGGAACTTCCTAATCAATCAAGGAACATAACTCCTCTTTTACCACCAATTAGAAAATCTGGTTAAAAATGCTATATACATGTACTACATGCCTAAACATGATAAAAAAAACTTACAACTTATATATCTTCAATCTTTGTAGGATGTGCAGCTGTCTTGTTGAAATAATTTACAACTGCAAGATATGGGGAATATGATACACGAAAGGACATAATAAATTACCTTCCGTTGACAATTTCAAAAGTGAAAGATTGCATGTTGCACAACAAAGCACATGTATTATATTACATGCAAGGAAGAGACCATTTTAACTCACTGTGACACACCTGTCTGATTTATTATCTTTCAAATGCACAAAAAAAACACTTAAAGTTACATCCATTCACAGAATTTCTATTTAAATCTTTTCCAGAGACCTATATAATTTATATGCAGAGTTCTGTCAATTTTTCTTTTGATTATCTTAAAGGTGATTAAGCAAAAAGCACATAATCTGTTTAACTCTTTGGAAGATAACTAAGTTTAAACATCATAATTGTTTCATACACCAAAATCAAGTTAATCTATTGCTAATACATTTTTAGCATATGAGCATGGACGAATGATGGTCTTGACAATGAAAACTGAACCATGGCATGATCATTGATCCCTATAATCAGGACAAGGCCAGGTGTCTGATTGACATAAAGAACTTGTAAGGATCTCATATGAAGTAATATGCGAGAAATTTACATGATTATGTACCATGAAAATCGTATTTTAAGCATTCTCTAAACCATAAAAATGATGTCAATGACGGATATCTAACTGTAAACCCATTGCTGATTAATGATTACAATGATTACTTGAAAAATTGTAATCAATTACAGCTGATTAACGATTACAATTACAATTACCCCAAGTCTGAACCAGATGCTCCGCAGGGCGTAGCTTTATACGACCGCAGAGGTTGAACCCTGAACGGTTGGGGCAAGTATGGACACAACATTCAACCTGGATTCAGCTCTAAATTTGGATTGTGATTAAATAGTTGACACAGCATAGGTTTCTGACACAGAATGAATGTGTTCTAATGAACTTAAAATTTTTGTTTTCTCTTAGAGCAATTCACTATGCTGTTGAATATTAATCCTCTCAAAACAAGAATGTGTCCTCAGTACACGAATGCCCAACTCGCACTATCATTTTCCATGTTCAGTGGACCGTGAAATTGGGGTAAAAACTCTAATTTGGCATTAAAATTAGAAAGATCATATCATAGGGGACATGTGTACTAAGTTTGAAGTTGATTGGACTTAAACTTCATCAAAAACTACCTTGACCAAAAACTTTAACCTGAAGCGTGACAGACGGACAGACGGACGGACGCACAGACCAGAAAACATAATGCCCCTCTACTATCGTAGGTGGGGCATAAAAATGTTTGAAGAAATTTTCTTTTTTATTTATGAAATTTCAAATGAGAAAAATTGAACCCAATTTTTTTAATCACATCCCCCTTTCCCTTATTCCAAAACTAATCTCAATTAAAATTTCTAATGGAGTTTGCAACAATAACTACTCATTTAAATACATCATGAAATATTAAGATGTAAAAAAAACTGCTTGTTATCACTGAATGTTATTTATTATAATTTATCAGTTGGTAGTAAAAAGTGAATATACATTGTATATTGTATATAACAAAGATTTAAGTTGATTCTGGACAAAGAAAGATAACTCCAATTAAAAAAAATTCTTGCTATTGCACAATATTTTGCAATTAGATATTTCTTGCTTACTATTCTGGACAAAGAAAGATAACTCTAATTAAAAAAAAATTTGCTATTTCACAATATTGTGCAATTAGATATTTCTTGCCATTGCGCAATACTGTGCAATTGAAAAGACTTGCTATTGCACAACACTTAATATAATAATTTTAGATCCTGATTTGGACCAACTTGAAAACTGGGCCCATAATAAAAAATCTAAGTACATTTTTGGATTCAGCATATCAAAGAACCCCAAGATTTCATTTTTTGTCAAAATCAAACTAAGTTTAATTTTGGACCCTTTGGACCTTAATGTAGACCAATTTGAAAACGGGACCAAAAGTTAAGAATCTACATACACAGTCATGACAGTTAGATTCGGCATATCAAAGAACCCCAATTATTCAATTTTGATGAAATCAAACAAAGTTTAATTTTGGACCCTTTGGGCCCCTTATTCTGTTGGGACCTAAACTCCCAAAATCAATACCAACCTTCCTTTTATGGTCATAAACCTTGTGTTTAAATTTCATAGATTTCTATTTACTTATACTAACGTTATGGTGCGAAAACCAAGAAAAATGCTTATTTGGGTCCCTTTTTGGCCCCTAATTCCTAAACTGTTGGGACCTAAACTCCCAAAATCAATACCAACCTTCCTTTTGTAGTCATTAACATTGTGTTTAAATTTCATTGATTTCTATTTACTTAAACTAAAGTTATTGTGCGAAAACCAAGAATAATGCTTATTTGGGCCCTTTTTTGGCCCCTAATTCCTAAACTGTTGAAACCTAAACTCCCAAAATCAATCCCAACCGTTCTTTTGTGGTCATAAACCTTGTGTCAAAATTTCATAGATTTCTATTAACTTAAACTAAAGTTATAGTGCGAAAACCAAGAAAATGCTTATTTGGGCCCTTTTTGGCCCCTAATTCCTAAAATGTTGGGACAAAAACTCCCAAAATCAATACCAACCTTCCTTTTGTGGTCATAAACCTTGTGTTAAAATTTCATAGATTTCCATTAACTTTTACTAAAGTTAGAGTGCGAAAACTAAAAGTATTCGGACGCCGGACGACGACGACGACGACGACACCGACGCCAACGTGATAGCAATATACGACGAAAATTTTTTCAAATTTTGCGTTCGTATAAAAAGGGTATAAAGTATCCAGATCTACAACAGTGGTTGGTCCAAAAGAGGGAGCTCATTGACAGCCTATCTTGCTCCAGTAATCTTGGTAATGCTTCAGTGAATACCTAAATAACCAACCAAAATTTTTCCCACAAAAAGGGGGTGGGGTGTTGGACCCCTACCCCCCCCCCCCCATTAAATCTGCCTCTGTATAAATCTTATCATAAATAAGTTATGCTGTTGGATTAGCATCCATATGACTTGCATAATGAAAGTAAAATTCAAAGGAAAAAAGAACCAATTCAATGAAAGTACCATGATTTCATGTAACTGCTCAAATGTGGTAAAACATGATGTACTTGATGGTTAAAAATGCTTTATCAAATGCTGTCCTTTTTCATGTATCTGACATTTATTCTTTAACAGTTATGGCACCTACACCTTAAATTTACAATCTGACATAGTCAATGTATGAACATCATTGCCTCACATGGCTTCATTCAATGTTGCAAATTAATTTCCAACAAACAAAATGCCACTGCTACTAACCTGTCAACAACGAAAATGCCAATGACATAATTACAAAGGATGAAAAGTGACCATATAATCTCTCGTGACAAGAACGAAAAAAAAAGATCTCAATTAAAACATCTTAATTATTAATAAACCTTGGCCTCTGCGTTTCCTACTTTAACTGTTTATCTATTAATCAACTTATCTTATCATTCAAGTGCCATTGAAAATCCTCAAATTTCACAAAAGAAGTTAAAATGCAATCTGAGCACCCTTCTTAACATGTCAGCAGTTAGTACTTAATTTACTGTCTGATAAGGTGTAAATCATACATGCCATATATCAATGCAATCCTTTGTATTTTATTCCTGTAAGATTTTAAACCACCTGTGTAACTTCTGTGCAAAGATTTCATTATCAAATACTACAAATGTAACTTGCATGTATATATATTGGGAGTATCTTCAAATTTTTTTTTAGCCCCGTCATATGCTAGTCCTATATCATAAACCTCGCCAGTGGTTGTCATATATATATGTTACTGTGGATTCAATTTCTTTCGTGGGATACCAATTTTGTGGAATTAGTGAGCCTAGATGAAATGTAAAATAAAAACGTTCAAAGAAGTACAAATTTTCTTAAGGATTGTATGCAAAACTTAGGCTAAACCATGAAATCAAAATACCAAAAAAAAAATTTAAATTTGGATCCCACAAAAAATCGTTTCTAGGAAAATGTTCCTTCATCCAAGCATATCTTGGATGTGCAGGATGAAGGTCATTCTTAGAATATGAGCCTGAGGCTCGAAAGTAATGAATTAGCTTAACTTCTCTATGAGGGGTGAAGCTTACATATAATATCTCTGTTTAAAGAAACAAACTATACCCATAGCTGGCCAGTGACCTTGACCCTAGTATATAAGCACCTGTTCCATAATAACTTGTCATAATTTAAAGCAAGTTTGTGTCGACCAAATATAAAACCCAGTGGAAAAGGGTGGGTCTGACTGATAATCCCTAGGGTGGGAATTAATTACTTTCGAGCCTCAGGCTCATATTCTAAGAATGACCTTCATCCTGCACATCCAAGATATGCTTGGATGAAGGAACATTCTTATTCATATTTCGCCTTCGGTCTCAAGTAATGAATTAGCTTGTTTAAAGTGTAGACACAAACTAAAAACAATTTTTATATAAATGCCAACATTTAATAAAGGATAAAAATCACAATCACAGTAACTACAACTGAAGAAAAGCGTTTTAGTACTGATATTATTCACTTTCCTGTTATAGAACTTGTAAAAAGTTTGATCATATGTCCAGACAAAACTGTTGCCATAATGTCCTTAATAGAACATTCTGAAGCTAAATGCACCTATGAAGAGGTTCCTCTAAATGAGTTAACCTTAAAACCTCGGATAAAATTAGAACTCTCTCTAACTATCTAAACTTTACGAAAAGACTTAGATGAATTCTCTCACCTATTTTGTACACAAAACATGATAAATCATTGTCTTAACAACACAAAGTTTTGGTTTATCAAAACCTTTGATCACCTCGTTAGGTAAACTAACTAACAGATCTAGTATTTTTCAAAAACTCATGTATATGAAAAAATAAAGTGCCATGTCTCTGAATGAAGAAACATAGAATGTAAATCTACAGCTGATAAAGATAGTACTTTAAGGCAGCTGTAGTCAAGGCAAATAAAGACACAAGTATAAAAGACAGTCTTCAATGTTAAATTCTCCAATGAATATTAAGAACTTAAAAAAGATAGCACTAAATTCATCTCCACAGTGAAAGAGTATCTAACTCTTCAATTGCAGATTCAGGTTTAAGCAACCTTCCACAAATACATGTAGTAAACAAACAAATTAAGTAACATCTATTTCTTAAAGGATAAAGTCTGTTTCAACATAGAACAAGGAAAATTCACATTAAACATGCTGAATATGAAAAGCTTGTGTTTTACAAAAAATTCAATAATCAATAACATCCTTTTTAGATGGTGATAAGGAATTGGTTCTCTTTGAACACCCCAAATAATGAAATTTCTCAAAAAATATTGATAATGCTTGATTATAGATGCATGGTCTCCAAGATGAAGTGTAAATATATTTTACAAAAGATTCTGAAATCTCCTGTTTATATTAAAGTGATTTCTGAGTATAATACACACGTTTTTACCCTACTGCACAATCAACCCTTCAGGTGTTGTTTCACTTATATTTTTTACAATATACAGTTGAATTAAGTCTCTTCCTGACAGAAAGACATTATCTTCAGTATGCAACATTGTTACTAATTATTATGCTTAGCAGTTTAACTGGCAAATAAATTAAAATTGGTCTTAGCAAAGAAAAACAACTCTGAGCAGGCCAAAAAGGATAATCAAAAGAGCCTTCTGAACTTTATCACTAATAATTTTCTTTATAATTATCCCCAACAATGAAAAAGATGGGAAAATATAAGGTCTTAATTCTGACCATGAAAAATACAAACATCTCTGAAAGGAGCTTGTTGGTCAAAAGACAACGAAGTAATTCTCTACAGATTTGAAAATGAAAACGTGATAACAACAAAACAAATATATCTTCTTTCAATTGCCATCCTTTTGAATCTGTAAATTTTTTTAAACATATGATAAGCATCAAAATTTTCTTACCAGGAATATAAAGAGCTGTGATAAAAATGTTCTTTCTTGAACACCAAGCCCAAATAATGAAATATTTGTAGTAAGCATGTTAAGTGACAACGAGGTTTTACCTCCTATTGCATAATAAAAGCTACTGAAAATGTATTTTCTGATTGTATAACTCTCTGTGACTAAAACTTTTTTCTCCAAAAGAAAAATATAGCCAACAATACTATGAAATCTATATGAAATGAGTGCATACTCTTAAAGAAGCTCCATCTACCAACAGAAACATTTTCTTCAAATTTGGATCCCAAATCCTTCTTATGAGGAATCTGGTCCAATCCAAAAACTTATTTGGATGGGTCTATAAATCAAATTTTTAATTTCTGATTTTAAAATGTTAAAAAAAATTCACCTATTGATGAAAATAAACACTGTAACAACTCTACAGTGTTTCAACATTATTTCTCACCATGTTTCTGCAATGTAACATTCCCACAGATACTGCATTAAAAGCATTCGTCACAAAACCAATATATGATGTAAATCATCTATAATACAGTTACACAATTCTATTTAAGAAGAATTTCCCAAGGGAGATAATATTACCATTTCTCATCTGTCAGAAAAAACTTAAATAGCTCAGTATCAATAATGAGACAAAGGAAAACAATGTGCTTCCAAGAAATGAGTACCAACTTCTCAAAATTTCTTCCGAAGCACAGCTTATCAAGCATTTGCACCACTTCTTCTGTATTCACAATACAATCATCTAAACTCTGATCCATAATAAAAGAATCATCAATGTATAAACTATAGCATGTATATACTTCAAGTGACATTATTTCATAAATACATAGACAGGTTTTAAAACCTTAGTAAAAACTCTTGATGCAGAAGCCAATCCAAAACAAAAAACATAAATATCATATCAATGTCTTTTCCACATGAATCAGGAAATTGTGATATAATCATAAATGAAACTTAAATATGCATCTGTGTGATCTATAGATGTTAGCTCTCTCTCTCTATATATATAGATAATTATCCTAAAAATTTAATTCTAAACAAAAGATAAATGGTCCTGCTCCAAATGCTGATTAGCAACAAGCTAAGTATGTTTGAATTTATCAAATAGATACAGGCCTTGAAGACCAATCTTTCTTAGGAACTAAGAAAATATAGGAAATAAACTGATTTTCCATTGATCGATCAACCTCTTAAATAGCTCCCTTAGCTATCAATTTTTGGACTTCTGAAATTAATTCATCCTTATGAAAGGTGAAATGTATTTAATTCAAAAATGATGAACCTTGTGGTACATCATTAAAAATAATTTTATAACCATTTCTAATTAAATCTAATATTAATAGATCATAAGTAACATTTTCCAAATCATAATATTTAAGTTATCTATACTGTATATATAGCAACTGGTTGAGAAATGTGACCTCTTCGAGATTCCCTGTTCCCTTTTTGAAACCCTCTCCCTCTCAATGAAGGGAATTGCCTACTAGTATAGTCGCCCTGTTGACCAACAGAGCCTCTGCAGTTAAAAAACTGATATTGCCTTTCCCATAACAGCTGGGAGTAAATTAATTGCTAGACCTGAAACCTCTTCCAAGGAATCTAGAATTTGCTTCAGAATCATTGTATAAACACTAAGTTTGCTTCATGCAATCATAACTAGAAACGTGATAAAGCAACTATCACAACAGAATTACAAATAAGTTTTATCATCTAAATATTTCTGAGCATCTCCTATGGGTCTAACCAGAAACCCATGGTCAAACAAACAAATAGAATTTTACAATAAAATCCTTGTACTATCAAGATCCAATGGCCCATTCTTACAACAAGAAATAGCCAACTCAACAATAGGGGTGATGATCAACCCCTTAATAAAGTATCTCTGGGTTTCCTGCATCTTTGAAACCACAGAGTGGGCCTGTCTAGGCAGTGCCATTTCGATTTTTTATTTATCCTCGACACACTAGGATTGTCACAGTTCTCAGTGTGATAGTATTACCTCTATGAACTTTATATTTTCCTGATTTTATATTTGCTGACATGGTAGTATTATTTACAATTTTGGGATTTTCAAAGCAAAATCATGATTAAACTGTTCAACAAACAGGATGAGATAATGGACCATTAATCTCACTAATAGAAGCCTTAAAGGCTTCTGAAAACCTTAATGCAGGATCAAAAGATGAATCAAATTCAACTCCGACTGGACTATCATCAGCCATGGCACAAACTCCAAAAGGAGGTACATGCATACACAGTATCATTTCAGTAGTTCAGATCAAAATATAGAACTAAATCTTCATTAAAGTAAGCCTCTAATGGCAAAAATCACATATAGCAGCAGGTTTCTCTACAAACTCTGCTTGAGTTGAAGGCAGTAAAACTGTCTCAAACCTCATGATTCATACAGGTTCTTTACTACATTAATAATAATGAGTCAATGTATCAATATACATGCCTATCTTAAAACTCAACAGCACTTTCGTGAGAAACATTCACAAATCAAGTAGATTTTGAAGCTATACAAGTAGCACTAGATTTAAAAACTTACTTTTTACAGGTTCTGTTGCTTTGTCAATTATTTCCAATTGCCATGCCATTATGATCTTTTATAAAACTACTAGGTTTTATAACTGTTTAAGAAGAGGATTTATTCAAAATACCTCTTGTTTTCCTATTAAATTTATCATCTTTAATTTCTAAAACATCATTCTAAACATCTTGCAAAAACAATACATTTGCATAAACAAATTCAGCCATTGTAATACAAAAATGTGTACCTGTGCAGGTAAAACACGTGTAAATTGTGAAGAGTACTCACGACCTTCAGGTGAATAGAAATACTTTTAAATATCTACCTGTTTAACAAACAGGAGTATGAATTAAGTAACAAATGTGCCGTACATCGTAGTGTACTAAGGCAAAAACTTAATGAATATATAAAATTGTCATACATCGTAGACAATAAAATATTTAATTAATTTCCATGAACACTTGTCATACATCGTAGACAAGAAATTTTTAAATTCATTTCCATCAACACTTGTCATACATCGTAGACAATTGAGGAAGTATTATTTCTAAATAACAAAATAACATTAGAACTTGTCGTACATCGTAGACAAGTTAATGTAACTTTAGTAACTCTCTCCCAAATTTAAGATAAAAATAAAATAACTAAAAAGAATTCAAGTGAAGTGTTCACTTCACCCCTCTAGAAAAATAATGACAAGTTATTATGGAACAGGTGCTTATATACTAGGGTCAAGGTCACTGGCCAGCTATGGGTATAGTTTGTTTCTTTAAACAGAGATATTATATGTAAGCTTCACCCCTCATAGAGAAGTTAAGCTAATTCATTACTTGAGACCGAAGGCGAAATATGAATAAGAATAAATGAATCCACAGTATATCTTAAGGTCTTTTTTTGATTCTGTTATAGTGTCTTATCAATAAGTTCATTAATTTTCTAGAATCAAGGCAATTATCAACTCGAGCGAGCATCGTATAGACACATGGGACTGTCTATTGTTGTATATCATATATCAATTGACCTCTATAGATGTCTCAGTTTTTTTTGTGTCTTGGGTTGCTGCCTTATCTATATAGATGTAATATAATCCACATCTTTTCTTATTAGTATGTTCAAAGTTCTGGTTTCACTATTGTGTTCCTTCAGAACCTGTATACATAATGATGAAGAAAAAATATTCATTCTATCATTTAATGTTATATCTGGTGGATTTCCAAAATAAAGAGAATTGTAAGAAATTCTGACATTTTCAGTTTACGATGTATAAGTTATCTCTCTTGCAATGATCATATAAGTCTTAAATATTCAATCATTTATTGTAATTTATTTACAGAAGTTCAGATGTGTGAAATATCTTTAATCAATCAAATCAAATTATATCTTTCTTGGAACATCTCTAAGGTTTAAAGAAAAATATGAATGTTATTGAAAATAAAAGCTTTCTTAATCCCAGGTCATATCTCACTGAAAGGAAATAAGAACTGAGTAACACACGACAAGTTCTCCTGATTGCACATATCTCATCTGCTTCTTTAAAACTTTTTATACATTTCTTAAAGATTTGCAGGGTTCAGAGCACTTACAATGCAATTTTCCATATAATTAATTAATATTTCCAAGGGGCATATAACTCTTTGAGAAATAAGCATAACTCTTTGGTCGGGTTGTTGTCTCTGACATATTCCCCATTTCCATTTTCAATTTTAGACCATAAACAAGAGGCTGTCAGAGCGACAGCAAACCGGATTTATTCATATTTATTCGGGTCCTGGCATTTTTCAATATCACAAGAACCATAACTGATGAACGGTGAAAGTGAACATCTTCAATATCAGACTTGACCTCCATTTTGTCATAAGTAACAACATATTAAAATTTGAAAAGCTTTGGTTGAATGGTTCATGAGTAAATGCAATAACATGACTGGTAACACAATTTTTCAATCTTTCAAGAACCATAACTCCTGAACAGAAAAAAACCCAACCACCCGCCCGCCGTACATCCCCAAACCACTAACCGACATTTTTGTCACAAAAATCCAGTTGAATATACAGTCATATCATAAAACGACGGTGATTTAAAGTAAAGCGACCATCATTCAATCTAGCATATCATAAAAAATACTAGCAAGTATACCTTCTGAACATCCTTTTATGTATGTCTATGCTTATTCTGTCAATATGAGCAGTTCATAAGGAAGTCTGAAGTTCCAAGTTTAGTCCCATTATTTTTGTAAAATTGAAATTTAAATATTTTTAAAGCTTTCTTGTGGATTTGTATGTAAGGTTACTGACAAGCATATGACAAGATTAATACAGTAAAGGGAATTTGTTTCAACTATATCCTTTCCATTTTTAACATGTATCTATGTTTAGAAATCAATAAAAGATGTATAAAACAAAATTCTGGCTATCTATATCTACAATACAAATGATTGCATGACAATTTTCTTCCAAGTTTTTCCCCAAAAAAACACCTATTCAAAAAATTTCAAAACATGTTTTAAGTAAAGGCTTTAAAGATTAAACATCTTTGTACAATTTCCGTTTTAAATTTCTGTCCCTAATTATATCCTGACGACTTCTTGGTAGGTAAATTTGTTTCCACTTATTAAATAGGTATAAAATTTTCACTTTGAGCTATTATATACCTATGTAAAAGTTTCTCTTTTCAAAGGAAAGATGTGTATCTAAAGGATGGGTCAGCTGATGTATTCATTGGGCATGAAATTAACACAGAATTAACACATGTACAAACAAATCTAAACCAGAGATATAAATATTTTCACAATATCTTGATTATAAGTTTGGAGGTGGCTAAGATTGATTTATTGATCGCATATGACTAAAGTGGCAGAAAACTGAATCTATATAAAATGTACTTTTGTTTTTGTCTTGTACATGTACTTTATGTGCTGGAATAAGCATTTTTTCCCAGAATTTCCACTCTTAAATGTTCACACATGTATGTGTTTACCTCTAAAAAAATCAAGTGTAAATCTTTTTCCCACAAAATCATAAATTACAATTATCATTTTGACCTTTGAACTGTAACTAATTTCAATTGCAGTAAAAATGTAGTCTAATTGTCAGAAAATACAGAAAATGAAAATATTTTCAAAATGTGCTTCATATGCTACATTTTGTTTCTGAAGTGTAATGCAAGTTTATCAAATTATACAAAGGTTTAAAAAAAAGTTATTGATGTCTAAAAAAAACTTAAACCACAGATGAATCTTAATGTTGATGACATGGTGGCATTGATAAATTATAGGATTAATACTTGGTCTCGTCATTTGACTTTTGTGTCAAGTAAGGCCAAAAATATAACGGTAATTTCAAAAAGACTATAAAGCTCAGGGGAAGATCCAGCCAAAAAAAAAAGGGGGGTCCTTACCCAGGACAATTTGGGGGGGGGTTCCCACTGCATGTCCCCATTCAAATGCATTGATTGTCCAAAAAAAGGGGCGTTCCAACCCTCTGAAACCCCCTGGATCCGCCAATGAAGCTACAGTTTTCTTTGTAACTAGCTCTGACTTTTCAACTGCTCTTAGTTGCATAATGCATTGGGTTTACTCCTGTGAGTATAATTTTGCTAAAAAAATGAACATTATATATTAGAACCTTACAAAGCCTTTATAGCTAATATTTCAGTTATTGACTTCTCGGGAATAAAAACCTTTTGCTTGATAGAAATCTTGAAAAAATCTACATATATTTTCTATTCAAAAACCTAAACTAAAGGTTATTCTATTCCTTAGATGCCAAATACACTTATATCCAATGAAAAAGAGGATTATTGGTAAAATAAAAAATGTCCTAGACAATCATATTTCAAGCAGAGCTGTCAATATTTCTAAGTTTTAGAGAAATGCTGACCTATTTCTCCAAATGCTCTGATCTTTTTATTTAAACCAAAACCTCAAATCAGGTATTCAATATAAAGTGAAAAAAGTATTAAAGAACAGGTTAACTGGTCACATGTCAGAAGCCTGTAACTCAGCCATTGTCATTTATTGCTGTTGGTCATATTTTTTTTTCATTTATTGTTTTGTACATAAATCAAACTGTTAGTTATCTTGTTGAATTGTTTCATATATTCATTGATAAAATCCAAGAAAATGTCTATCAAAATTGAGTCATTATTAACATGACCATTAACCAAATTTTTTTTATCACAAACTTCACAAATGATGTGATAAGCTTTTGTCATATACTTGTTCACTTTTGATAATTATCTTTTTTTCAACATTGTCGTATTGTTAACAATAATATATAGGTATTTATTAAAATTCAGACTCAAATTAACTTACATTTTTAATTCACTATCAATCAGTTGTAAATTCAAAACCAAACCACAAAATAAAAACCAAAATATAATATTACAAAACAAAAAGCTCCATTTCAACAAATAAGAAAAAAATATAAAGATACAAATGTATAAATAAATAAGTTTTGTTATTTACCTGCTAGTTATTCTCGTGTTTTATGAAGAATGTTATACAGATGAACTGACAGTACAAGACTAAGGTTAAGTTAAGCGTGTAATGAAATTGGTGAAAATAGTATATACATCTGGTCTGACATAGGTATATAACATTGTACCTGTACACCGATATACTGCAATTAGCATTTTTTTACTTTATTGTTTTCCTATTTAATCTTGATGTTGATATAAATCTTTCAACAAAGTCTGATATTTCGAAAAAAAAATTATTTAGAGTTTATAATTATTTTTATAGTATCACAACCTCCTCAGCAAATGAAATGATGGGGTTAATATGTAACCTATCCCATGGATATTTTCAACAGCAATGCAATGGAGGAGTCACACCCCTATGGATACAGTAAATTACAAACAACTGTTCATTTAACCAGAAATAGAGTTCAGGAGGACAATATTTGTAAAACATAAAAATATAGTAAAATGTAGTTGCATATATCACAAGCACTTATCTAAGGTATATAGGACTTTTTTTCAGAGACAAGTGCCGGTGTAGCAAATATATCTGTAACTTCTAAAATAATTACGTCTGATTCAGTGATTGCAAGATAAAAATATACATTGAATTAAGACTAAAAAGCCAGAGTAATTTACCTTCTGTATATAAAGAGGTTTTAGTATTTGATCTTACTTAATTTGTAAACTGGTAGTAAACATTTCCAACATGATCAATACATTACATATTGTATTTGATGTTCTGTTAACAAAGAAGATCAGATTGATGATGTCATAATTACATACTAACTAACTAGCATTATTACTGCTGTAAAATGAGTGAAGTACATCAAAGTCATAAAAGTATAATTATAGAACTGTGATGAGAAAATCAACAAATAACAAGAAATGAAATAAAGAAACTGTCTGTTGTCAGCATGCTCAAATACATAACCCTTCTATATAAATGGGATAAGTTTTTAGTGACCTGCTAGCATATTTTATTCTGTTCACTTTTATAGTATGATTCTTTTCTGTTGTGATTTCTGAAAGTAGCATTATAAGTAAAATACAAATCCCTTATCAAGAATTTGATTAAGAGACAACCACCTGTACAATCTTCAACCTTGACTTTTGATCTAGTCACATTTCTACTGTCCTCAAAATCTATACAGTAGCATCCAGAAACCACATTTCTTCACCAATTTAAGTATGTTTTAATATGTATAACCTTGACCTAAGAAGTAGTGACTTAAATCTATAAATCATCATAGTTTTTCTTCTCATTATTTCTTACCCAACATATTGCACAAATTCTTGTCCTTTTATTGATACTATGACCGTGATCTATGACATAGTGACCGCAAATTCATAAGGGAAAAACTCCTTTTATATTTTGTGACCATTTATCTGGGTAAGGCTGCAATCTGATATAAAGATAGAATCCAGAACTAAAATGACTGAAAATTGGGTCAAAACTATATGTTCCCCCACCTTACTTTATAGTGTGCACGTTGTGTGTAATGAGACAAGAAAACAGGACAATTTCTGAATGAAATATATAGGGTAAGTTATTTTATGCCCAGTGTATCCCAAACTCTGTCTGTCAAACAAAATGTCAGACATAAAATCAGTTAGTCAGACAGAGAATTTTAGATTTTTTTCATTGAAGTTATAGGTGAAAACTTCAAATTTCTTTTTTGGTTAGATAAACCTTAAAAAAGTTTGGCACAGCCTGAAAGCCTATTTTCACATTATTTCGGAATTCACATTTAGCTGAAGAAAATTATTAAAAAAGATATTTTAGATAAATGTTATCATGGTTATCCAAATAGTACATGTTTGATGTATTACCAGAGGCAGATTTAGGGAGCCCTAGAGCCCATGCCCCCTATTATTGATCTACATATACATAGACTGTTTACATAGATATAGGAAGATGTGGTGTAAGTGCCAATGAGACAACTCTCCATCCAAATAACAATTTATGTATGTCCAACTCCTATAAAGTTGCATAGTAAGTTCCAAAACAAGAATCAATTGGTGTAACAATGGGCAGGATTAATTTCACTTATTCCATCAGACAAACTTGCATAAGTTGGCATTTACTTATCCGACACATTTTTTCTGTTACCAGACAACCTGACAAGCATTAATAATGAGTTAAGGCTGGTATAAGGATGGAAAAAAAATACTGACAAGCAATATAGGACAATAATTAAAATTGAGGTACTGTATATACACAGTAAATATTAATTCCTTTAAATACTCTGAAAAGTACATGTAACTAAGGAGATGTGTTATTGTTTCAAATGAGACAACTATAAACCAGAAACCAAAGGATGCAGATAATAGCTGTCAAGGGTATAACTGAAAACATTTTTTTTTATATAACTCAAATGATTACATGTCATTCCATAATAACTTGTAAAAGTTGATAAAAAGTAACCTAAAGCAGTTATCAATTTTGGCATTTTAAGGGGCATAGCTCCAGGAAATTTTGTGAATTAATAACTTGTTTTACTTACATATACATAATTATGTAGACATATACATAGGCGGATCCAAGGGTTGAGACCCCCCTTTTTTTGGCCGATTAATGCATTTTAATGGGGACATATAGTTGGAACCCAACCTTTGTCCTGAGTTGGGACCCCCCCCCCCCCTTTTTAAAATCTGTATACCATTTCACAGATCTTTTCAATTTGTTCAAGATAGTGATACCATTGATTATTCTTTATAATAATCATAATGTGTTTAAAAGATAACAAATAGTTTAAACTATTATTTACGTCTGGAAGGCGTCCCAGAAAAAAATAAAATAGCCTTGCCAGACGTCATAATTATTTGGACTAGTGTTAAACAGATGTTGTATATAGATGGGCATAAAGAGGGGGAATCTGTCGGAAGAACGCGAAATAACAATGGCATTTCGCGATGAACAAACTTAGTCTTGCACGTTGATCTTTTCACCGATTTTACAAAACACAGTGAATAACAAACCTTTTCCACTGCTGCACGTGAAATAAAGATGGCAAAACACGTTGCACTAAAATAACCCTTTTCCACTCTCTACTTTTTCGACTCTGAATAGCTATAGAGATTTATATGCATGTATACATGTATGGTTACTTTTCAGTTTTGTGATTGCAAAAAAATAAAACTTTGATGCAAGTGTCTGAGTAAGGTTTGATCAGAAAGAAAATGTTAACTGTTTTTAATAAACCAGTTTTCCTTGATAATATACTTACAGTTGATTTAGAACAATCGATCAGCACCATGTGTAAACTTATGAAAATCACTATCAAAAAGTTTTTATTGTACATATGGGAGACAACTCGTTTTTCTTTTGTAAGGACCAATAACGGAACAAACACGAAGAACTGGTCCACTTGAGTTTACAATTCACACAATTTTTATGTGTACTGACATGCTTCCTGGACGATTCCACAGTGATTTGTTAACATAAACAACAATTATCAAATTTGTGAAATGAACTAGTTTCTCTTCTATTGTAGACTTTTTAGTATTTACAAGTTTTAATTCCCGCCATTTTCCGGAGTTACACACTAACAACTATAAATCCCATGACCTGAGATAACCTGAACTTCGCTGAAGAACCACAAAAGCTGAAGAACTGTCGTAAAAATGATCAAGAAAGCAATTGCAGCAGTTGTTGGAATACTTATATTACAGTTTATTGTTAAAACTCTGTAAGATTGTACATAATCGAAAGGTTCAATGGTTGACAATATGTGACCAAGTACAAAATACATGATCAGTTGATGTCGTGACAGTTCATAATTTAGTTGCTTAAGGTTCATCATAACAAATGGACAAATATGGCTGTACTTTCACACAAAAAACTACTCTGTGGACTTGCTTGTGCAGTTTGGAAAGTTTTAAGGCCTGGCACCCACTAAATCTATTTTGCATTTCAGAACATATATATTAACTGTTAAATCGGAGACATGTATACTGTATTTGTATGTCTCTGGTTAAATATACTGTTCAAGATTTCAGAAAGATAAAATATATCTTTTTTGGATTTTAATGGGCCTTTTTTTTTTCGTTCCTGCATAAGGTTTAAAAATAAACTAAGTTGGGATACAACTTTGAGATGCTCCCTCTCAGGTAACAACTGGTTTCTCCCTTATGAAACTGAATTGTTTGCAGGAACACAGAAAATAGTGTTTGCAGATGTTTTCCGCTAGCTGCAAACTTCCGGCAAACATTGCAGCTTTTTGCTGCAAGACTGCGGCAAGTTTGCAGAAACATTAATGTTTGCCATAAGATTGCCAGAAATGTTAAAATAATAAAGAACGTTTGCCGCAAGATTGCAGAAAACTTTGACCATTCTATTTGTTTGCCGCAAGATTGCAGAAAACTTTGACCATTCTATATGTTGGCCAGAACATTGCAGGAATTACACAATACTGACTGGGTATGCTAAGTTGGCACTTCCTGGATGCTAACAATTTGAAATTGTGGCTAGGTCATGATGGTTGTGTTTGGAAATGTATTTCACATATAAGAGATCAAGTAGGCGTTTTGGTTAAATAATATAGGATAATCAGTATGTAATTTTGTAAGTACAAATAATTCATACAACTGCATGTTTTAATAAAATATTTAATGTTATCATCATACATAATTAAGTAAGCAACTATATATACATGTATGTGTGACTGAAAAACTTAAGCTATTATAAGTTTAAATTTTGTAACTTAAGTACTGCACCATCAAGACCATGTTTAGTAAACTTAAGTCAAATTCTGTAATGCAATTATCACCAAGCTTTATCATATGATCATGTTTATACTCAAGACACATTTGAGATTTATCCTTTTTCATTTTTTAATACTGGTATATTATGTCATTTGAGAATGACCCCTGCCCCCTTTTTCAAAACTCAAATGCATGTATGTATTTCCTTAAAAATTATGAGTTTGCAAGAGTTCTTTCAATGACTGTTTGTGTAATAGGGTTCTTGGACAGAATAAAATGATTCGTCAAGTTTAAGATGCTTTATTCATACGACATAAATAAATCAACCCTGATTAATATGGAATAAGTGTCCAGAATATTTAACTATATAACTATTTTAAATATGGCTGCTACATGTAAAGCTTTCTCTCAAGGTATATCAAAAAGAGTGGCAAAAACTATGAACTCAATGACTGTGACCAATAGTAGACAAGATAATCTGACACATGACTGACTGACTAATGAACCAGAAAAATAGAGTAGAACTGTACTAAGAAGAAATAAGAGAATAGAAGAATTGATGAACTCTTAATAAACATATAATAAAACTACTAATTAATATTAATTATTCTAAAAGAAAATAAATATTAATGCTAAACACTCTACCACATTTGTATAAAGATAGGAATTGACTAAAATATTAAAAATGTTGCTGTGTAATTTGAACATGTTGAAAGAGATAAATTGAATGTGTCTACACACATGACATTGGTATATGTGTAGTTCCTGCAAGTTTGTCGCATGTTTGCAACAAACAATTAACGCAAGCTTGCGGCAAATCTAATTTGCATAATTATGTTTGCAGCAAGCTTGCCGCAAACTTCCTTTGCATGGTAAAATGGTTGCGGCAAGTTTGCAGCAAACGTTTGCTGCAAGCTTGCAGCAATGTTTGCTGCAAACTAGCGGCAACTGTTTGCCTCAGGGCTTATTTTTTGGTAAGGGGAGCTATTGTATTAATGATTGTCCTTAATTGACATGGACAATAGTAGGACGATAGATATCTACACATAGATCTATAGGTGAATTAGAGGTAGTAATTGAGTGGACAGTATCAAATGCAATTCAGGTGTTTGTTTATTTTTAGGGAAATAAAATACCCATCAAATTCCAAAAAGGATTTTATCTTTCTGAAACACAAAATCATATGCATTTAACTTTTAAAGTGGATGCCAGGCCTTAAAACTTTCCAAACTGCACAGGTAAGTCTGTTCACAGAGCAGTTTTTGAGGTGAAAATACGTCCATATTTGCTCATTTGTTATGATGAACCTTTAATCAACTTTATTTGGTCTTAATAAATGTTTGTCTCATTTGCAGCATACCATAATTCTCAATTTTTTATAATAACATTTTTTCACTACACCTTTTACCCATAGGGACTTGAGTTAAGGTCAGATATATAGCGCCGATTATTCTTCTACATGCATTTTAATAAAAAAAAAAAACTACCCAACATTGTGTTTTAAGGGAAAATCAAGGTACAAATTTTTGTAAATATAAGCAGTTTTTCTTCAAAGAAAATAATCAGAATAAATGAATTGTGACTTTTTGTCCTGTGACTTTTTGTCCTGTGACTTTCTGTCCTACATTCAATATTTATGTACATGTAGTAGTGTAACATCAAAAAATAAGTACCCATAAGCCTTTTGAATTTATTGAATAAATGTGTATTTAAATTCTCCCTCGCCCTGCTCGTCCGAATTTAAAGTATTTAATATCTAAATTCAGTAGGCTATAAACAAAACAAACACAGATATAGGATTATTTGCTCGCAGTAACATATCATTTTCATTTGCGATACAATATTTTATTTTACTTTCTTGTACATATTTCTTCGATTCAAACCACTGACATATAAATCCTTGACATATAACATTGTTTCTCATTCGCATCTTTTCTTTTTCCTGGGTTAATACCTCCAACGCCTGTACGTATGTAATAAACATAGCAGCAACTGTCAATATACCAATGTGACCAACTTCAATTCGACGCAACTGCGAGCACCTTCAATAATATTACATTTAAATGCCAAACTTTATATAGTACCATTAAATCCCACCCGTAGAAACCGCCAAAACTTTCCTCGTGCATTATACACCCGACATCAAACTCTATAAATAGTACATACTGTTGCAGAACTAGTTATACTAGTTCCCATCTATAAATAATTACCACTAATAGCAAACGGGAAAACACCAATTTCAAACGAAATAAAATATATGTAGTATGTACTACATCTGAACATGCTGAAACATGTATCTTTTATGGTTGATATCTCGCAGTCACCTTTTAAAATGATAACTTTTAAAACTTCCCTCTTTGTATATATTTTTTTTGTTTGTTTCAGACATACCTTGGAAATTTTAAAGTATGTGTATAACCATACACCAGGACCCTGTAGAATTGTTCCTGGACAAGGTAATGATCTTAAGTTTTCTATGTTGTGTCTTGTGTACTATTATATGTCTGTTTGTCTTTTTCTTTATAAGCCATGGCGTTGTCAGTTTATTTTCGATCTATCAGTATGAGTTTGAATGTCCTTCTGGTATCTTTCACCCTTCTTTTATGACCTAAATTAATACCATTATGGCTTTTTAGATTGAAAAGCTTACTATTGCAAATGGGAGGCTGAGTATTTGTGTGACTTAGTGAATGAATTTATAAAGACTCATTCCTTGTAACATGGCTCATCATCTTGCAGTGTTTTAAAAAACTGCCGAATAGTCTAATACCAAAAAGAGAAAACACAAAACAATTAGTATTTGATTTTCTACATATTTTAAAAGATATCTATTAGGAATGAAAGTGAGCTTTTGAATCCATGGTACAGCAAAATTGAAGTTTTGTTGCTTTAGGTGGCAGTTATAACATATATTTTTACTATTATATTTATTATATTTGATTACAGGAATTGGATATGAGGACATGGAGACATTACCTAATGGTTTAACTCTTATAACATCAGTAAGTATAGAATTGTCCTGAGTTATTGCCCTTGGTTTAAATGGCTTACAGGTATTGGATATGAGGACATGGAGACATTACCTAATGGTTTAACTCTTATTACATCAGTAAGTATAGAATTGTCCTGAGTTATTGCCCTTGGTTTAAATGGATTACAGGTATTGGATATGAGGACATGGGGACATTACCTAATGGTTTAACTCTTATTACATCAGTAGGTATAGTATTGCTCTGAGTTATTGCCCTTGGTTATTATATGAAATAAGACATGCCAGGAGACATTACCTAATGGTATAACACTTATTACATCAGTAGGTATAGTATTGCTCTGAGTTATTGCCCTTGGTTATTATATGAAATAAGACATGGGGACATTACCTAATGGTATAACACTTATTACATCAGTAGGTATAGTATTGCTCTGAGTTATTGCCCTTGGTTATTATATGAAATAAGACATGGGGACATTACCTAATGGTATAACACTTATTACATCAGTATGTATAGTATTGCTCTGAGTTATTGCCCTTGGTTATTATATGAAATAAGACATGGGGACATTACCTAATGGTATAACACTTATAACATCAGTATGTATAGAATTGTCCTGAGTTATTGCCCTTGGTTCACTTATATTAATGACTGAAAATATCAAGGGGAACAAGTCTTACAGTGAGGTAATTTTTAGGGTCTTTTACCAGAATGATGCCTGTTATTGAGATCTATTGTACCTTTAATGGACAGTGCAATTGGATTGATCTATATAAATTATGGAGATAATATAAGGATGTGGTATAATTTATAATTGCAAACTCTCAATCATTGACCAAATTACATGTAGTTAACTCAGTCACTATGAACACCATCTTGAAGATTGTAATGAGTACTACATGTAACATCTTCCATAGTCAAACACCAATGAGTACTACATGTAACATCTTCCATAGTCAAACACCAAATGACATATCATGTTTATGAATTTGATATGAGATATATGTTTGTATGTTTTGTATTGTCTTGGTATCAATCCTGTAATTTTGGATTTCAAACCAATATAAAATTACTTACTTACTTACTTACTTATCATTATCAATTTTTTTGACTGTATCAAATTGATACTGTGGATTCATATATTTTCGTTTGGATACTAATTTTTGTGGATATTGTTGATACAGCGGAACCTTGAATTTAAATGTTCAACAATTACAAATTTTCTAAAGGAATGTATGCAGACTTTGCTAAAACCACGAATTTGAATATCCACGAATATGCAAGTTTCCCACAATCCAAGAAAATTGGTTACAGGTACCCACAAAAATAAATAAATCCACATTATGTAAGTTTCCCTCACTCCAAGAAAATTGGTACCCACAAAAATAAATAAATCCAAGGTGTGTCCATTTTAAATAGAAATTAATAATAATGTATGAACAGTAAGTACTTTTTCTACAAGGATTTTTTGTTTTAGGGTCTTGTTATGCCCTCAGCTTCTCCTACAGTTCATGCATACCACAAGAAGCACAATAGAAAAGGACGAATATATTTGTTTGATTTTAATCATCCAGATAAAGGCATAGAAGAACTAACTATTGTTGGAGACCAGTTCAACCAGTCTGATTTTGGTCCACATGGCATTAGTTTGTGGAAAGACAATAAAGGTAATGTTTGTGAACCAAAAAGTTCTGATCACTTTGTTTAAATTTATTTTAAAATCTTTAAAAAATACAGATTTTTATTTCAATATATTGAAAGTAGTCTTATAACAAAAATGTATAACCACTAACTTATTATCAAAATTTTGTATTCTATGAATCAACAGTATCTTTGTATTAAAAGTGTTTGCTATTATCACATTATATTTAGAAGTTACTATATTGTATTATTACTCTCATGGGACAATTCAACTACTTTGTAGGGTAAATAACACAATTATATAGAAAAAGACATCTAGAGGTCAACTTGTAGTCTTTAATGGCAGACTAGCATGTGTACCAGATGACAATTTAATTATTTATATTTGTATTTTTTAAGATAAAGTTACAGTAATGGTGGTTAACCATGGATCCAAAGGGGATAGCCTAGAAAAGTTCCTGTTCATAGCTAAAGATAAACAGCTGAAGCATGTCCAGACTTACAGAGACCCAAACATACACTAGTAAGTGTTAAAGACACTTAGCAATTAAAAAAATTATGAGGTGAAACTATTTGTAAATTTAGTTTGTTTTTCAATCTTTTGAAAATTTAAAACAGGAAATGTGTTTAAAAAAAAGCTATATTTAAAAAACCAATTTTCCCATTATAAAAGAAAAAGGAGATGTGGTATGATGGCCAATGAAACAACTATCCACCACAAAGAATTTTACAGGGTTTAACATATTTGCTAATTTTAAACCCTCCCCCTTACCTGGATCAGTGGTGTAACAGTACATGTACAACATAAGAACAGACTATCAGTTGAAGAAAAAAAGACAAAATACAAATCTGAAAGTACTTACAGTAAATGACAGCAAGTTCAAATCCAAATACCATACAACTAATAAATAATCATGTTCTCTCAGACTAAAGTGTGTCTGTATTGAATTATTTCTCAATTTACTTGTAGAATGTAGATTTATGGTTTTTGATTGACTTTCATTTCAGTTTAAATGATGTAGCAATGGACAGTGAAAATAGTTTTTACTTCACCAATTATGCCTACTATAAGAATGGACTTCTTCACCTATTAGAGATGGTCCTACCATTAGCCTATGGAAATATAATGTATTATGATGGGAAAGCATACCACAAACAATATGAAGGCTTTGTTACAACAAATGGTCTGATGTTATCACGTGATCAGAAGTAAGAACAAAACTCTTGCCACTTCTTCCTTATATGATAGCATTTTTAGCACTGTTTTGTACTAGCTTATTATTGACCAAGTGAATTAATTGCAGATGTCAACGGTATGGAATGAAAAATCCTCTCTTTTGTCGTAAATATTAGTATGGAGTTTAATATATTTATTTTTAAACACAAAAAAAATCCATAGTAAAATGCCCCCTACATGGTCTCTAGGTAGATATCATCAGAATTTCATTATCACAATTACTGGTAGCACTTTAGTAGATATACGATTGCAGGAAAATAATATTCCAGGTTGTACAAGATCACAAACATAAACTATAGTGTTCTTAAGTACCTGTAAAAAGACTGAACACAGTGCTTTATTGATATGTCAAATATGAATTGTTGCAAATATGTAAAACTTTTAATTTTGATTATTTTTATGCCCCATATATGGGCATTTTGTATAATCCACTTCACAGTGATTTAATTTTGCAATTTTCTTAATTACTTGATGTAGTACTATAGTGTAATAAATTTATTACACTATAGTACTACATCAAGTAATTAAGAAAATTGCAGAATTAAATCACTGTGAAGTGGATTATAAAGTCCTAGACTTAAAGATAGCTTGAAGTAGATATATAGATTTATTTACAGGCTTACAGACCTTTGGCATCTCCACTCTTTTTCAGATATTTGTACATGGCAGAGCCAGTCCCAAAGAAATTCCATACTTTTAAAAGACAGAAAAATGGAACAGTTAAAAGATACCAGGTATTACAGTTTTATTTTTATTCTCCCAAAGTCAATTTGTTATTATAATTAATAATGTAGAAATGTTTGCTGATTTGGTCCAGTTGGTACATAAATTCCCTTTATAATTTTTGTGAATGATTCTAACACTGTAAAAAATAAAGTGGATAGAGCCTCTGGGAACCTTCTCTTGCCGTAATAAACATAGACATACATCAAGGGGGTTCGAAAGGAAGTCTTTCCAATGACTGCTATTTTAACTAAAGTAGAACTTAAAACTGTGGCCTTTAAAAAAGCCTTGTTTGAATTTATATTGTTGAAATGGTTAAATGATGGCAGTGGAACTATTTTAAAATTTTGATAGGTCTGTTTATAGTTCCTGTCTTTAAGGGGGTATCCAACTCTTTGACTGAAATTTGATCTATACAATTACCAGAAATAATTTGGTTGGATATAAAGCAATTTGACGAACACTAATTTTGATTGTTGAAAAGCTTGATTTCTCCTTAATATTAATAGTGAGTGATTAAAACACTCAGCTGATTTTAAGGAGTTTACTCCCTTATATGTTCTGTACCCCCTTAATTCGATTGTGTGATGCATGTGTTAGTTGTACACTGCACAGTACAAAAACATTTTTAACATTTTAATGTTATCACACATAAATACATGAATAAACGATAAAGTATTTATTTCAGGAATTTGATGTAAAAACAGGAATAGACAATCCCACTTTGGATAAAGATGGTAATGTGCTGCTAGGTGCTCATCCTATAGCATGGCAAGCCTTAAAACATTTAGATGATCCAGAAAGTCCAGCTCCTTCACAGGTAATGTAAAATGTGTGAAGCCACTAAGAAGTTGATGAATTCTTTTTATCTTGATGTTCAATTGATTTTCATGAAAAAGGTTGACCCATCTGGATGGCCATTTTTTTCAGGATATATATAATTGATATTATTAAAAGTAGATGTGAAGTTAAATTCAAGTAGAATCTTGATTGCACAAAAAAGCAAACACAACATACAATCTCTATCAAAAGACAATTGTCCATGCAATATGTCAAGCTTTTAATCACCAAAAGTCTTAAAGAGTAGTGAATAAATTTAACAGAGACTATCAAGTGACAAAAACAGTTTGCAATATGATAAATAAAGAATGTGTTGATAGTACATGGGTGCCCCACTCACTATCATTTTCTATGTTCAGTAGACCTTGAAATTGGGTTCAAAACTCTAATTTGGCATTTAAATTAGAAAGATCATATTATAGGGAACATGTGTTCTAAGTTTTAAGTTGATTGGACTTCAACTTCATCAAAAACTACCTTGACCAAAAAGTTTAACCTGAAGGGAGACAGATGAACAAACAGACAGAGAGATGAACGGAAGGACAAACGGATACACAGACCAGAAAACAAAATGCCCATAACTGGGGCATAAAAAAGATTTAAATATAGCAAAAGACAACAACTGACCAGGTTTCTGACTTGGAACAAACACATGTACATATGATGGAGTTCAACTATTTTTTTTTAGAAATAAAAAAAAACCTTTAAGTTTGGATCAGTTGATTGACAAATGGTACATAGAACTTAGAGATAAAATACCAGTATTATGGGCAAAAAAAGACCTACTAGTAAAACTACTAATTTATATTATGTCAAAGATTGAAAGAATGTTCACTGTTATTAAAAACAAGATCAAATTATTTAAATATCTTGAAAACCTCAACAAAGAAACATTTGAGAAAATGTAAGAGGCAACATACTCAAAATTGATTTCCCACCTATCTATTTCCACCAAAATGATCAAATGACTCCTTAAAAGAGTTATTGCCCTTAAATGACCATTTTTGACTAATTTTCTAGTCTTGAAATTTATAATAGATAGGCAGAACTTGTAAACAGCATTTTAAACAGGAAATAAAAAAGAAGCACTTTCTTAATTGCTGTTTCTTAATCTCAGTATCACAATAAGGCCTTCTACACATAGCAAAATGTTTTTGTCACAGAAGGTTTAAAAAAACCTCAGCATCTGTCTAAGCTTAGTTCTTTGCTAGAGCCTGTTAACAACAAAAATGACAGGTTTTAAAACACAACACAAAAATCAAAGAGTTTTCTTTATTGCTATTCTGAATATTAATGTTACAGCAGGTTTAAGACCTTCCCTACCATCTATTAAGCTGAATTCTTTGCAAGCTTTTGGTTTTTGATGTGTTTTGTCATTTGATTTTGCCATGATAAGGGACTTTCCTATTTGATTTGTCCCTGAGTTCAGTATTTTTATTGGATTTTACTTTTTGATAAAGCTACACTTGTGCATTGAATCCTTTAGAATTTTATACTTTTGAAAACTTATATTACTTTTTTGCTTACAGGTCATTAAACTTCACATGAAAGATGGAGTTGTGACTAAGATGACAGAAGTTTTAAGTGATGATGGTCAAATGCTGAGTGCATCTACAGTGGCCTCATTGTATAAGGACGCTATGTTGGTAGGAACAGTCCAACATAAGTTATTGTATTGTGAAGTACGTTGGATGGATTGATTGTAATGCTTTGTTTTCCCTGCAGCTAATGAATACAAAGAAGTCCTACTATATGGAATATGTTCATGTAGGTAATTGAATGACTGTTACCTGTATGTTGTGAAGAAATATATCTGCTTTTATTGTGTTTTTTGGAAAGCCATGAAAAGCATATTATCAGTTTGAGGACCAGATTTATATTAATTGTAAAAATTCAGAAATAGGTCTATTTTTATTTGCATAGACCTGCAACAGCAATGCCTTTTTTCATTCAATGAGAGCATATTAAGGTTGTTTTTATTTCACCAAGGACCACATTTTGCAAAGTCTATAGAAAACTTAACTTTCAAAGTACGAAGTTGAAGAGCATTGAGGACAGGGGTCAAATTAGCACTGGTCCGGTGGTCTGAGACCAGTAGATTTTGTCAGCTGTTGGTCCAGCAGACCAGTAGAAATTTGCAGATAAAAATTACTGATTGCTTCACAATCTCGGTTTGTTTACAAAACAATTTACTTGCGACATCAAATACGGGGATACTAAGTATCACTGTTGATAAAGTTGTCAAATGCATGTCATTTTTGCAGGACCAGTAGATTTGGAGCCGGACCAGTAGATTTTTAGTCCACTGGTCCATCTGGCCAGTGCACAAAAAAGCTTAAATTCGACCCCTGATTGAGGACCAATATTCCTAAAAGTGTTGCCAAATATAGCTAAGGTAATCTATTCCTGAAGTAGAAAAGCCTTAGTATTTCAAAAATTCAAAATTTTGTTAACAGTTAATTTTTAAGTATGAACATATCAATGATACACACCATGAGACAATGTACATCGTACAGTGTGACAGATGTTACGATAAACATATGAAAATAACATTAATTTATATTAAAAGAGAAAAAAATAAACATTGACAAATGAATAAACATATAGAATGTTGAGCTAGTATAAAATTTAATGTCAAACCAATGTTTTCAAATTATTTGATATTGAAATATGATAGTAACTTCCAATATTGCAGATTTTAAAAGTTTTTTTACATTTCAATATAATAGGATTCCAATATTTATTATGTGTATTGACTGTTATGTGAATTGTCATGTTTGTGAGAGAAAAAAGTGTTGTGAACAATGAATTATGAAGGAAATGTTTGATACATGTATAAATATATTTTATATTATACTTGACAAAAAAATTAACAACCTATCATGCAGTGCTCACAAGCACTTAGTTTTAAAATTTATAGAAGTTTTGTAAAAGGATTTTTATGATTTGTATGAAGATAAATCACAATTTGTTGTCCATTTATATTTGTGTTTGCAGTTGCACTTTGTAACTCAGCAGTGAACAGTACTTTTCCCTCCATGTAAATGATTGCCATGACTAGTTACTCTTGTTTTATTTCTTAAGGTTGGAAATCCTACAAATTATATTTATTGCAAATTATACCTTTCCCTCCATGTAAATGTTTGCCATGACTAGTTACTTTTGTTTTATTTCTTAAGGTTGGAAATCCTACAAATTTTATTTATTGCAAATTGTACTTTTCCCTCCATGTAAATGTTTGCCATGACTAGTTACTCTTGTTTTATTTCTTAAGGTTGGAAATCCTACAAATTTTATTTATTGCAAATTGTTTTTTTTTTTTCTTAAAAAAGGATAGATTTCGATAATATTAAATATAAAGGATTTCGATCAAGATTTTTGTGTTGTATTTATAGATTGTTAACAGTCAAAACTTAGCCCTATTTACATATTTTGTAATTCAAATATTTTATTCCTTAAATATAGTTATAAGTTTAATTCGTATTCATATTGCAATTGATGCTGTCAGAGAGTAAATCAAATCCTGAAATTCTTGCTCTTCTGTAGTGTGAAAACTTTGATTGATTTCTAGTAATTTGTGTTTGATGTATATATTTTATACTGCCTTTTGATAAATGTGCTTTACATTGTTTTTCATTAAGAATCAAAATGATTCAAATGATTGTTTTCCTTAGTGCTGTTTTCATTTATATGATAATAATTTTAGTTTTAGAAATGACCTTGAATTGTTATTGATGTGAACATATTGTTGTGATAAATATTAAGAGTTACATTTTATGTATTTATTAAAATATGTAATACATCTATATATATTTGTGAATTAAAAATCTTTTGAAATACTTTTCATTGTAATTGAGTGAAAATGCCTCCATTTCAGTTTTCAGGATTAGTTTTATTTCACAGAATATTCATGATTGAGCAATAGTTTTTAAAAGTGTTTGCATTCATTATAGTGATAGGAATATGTCCATAGTTATCAAAGGTATTGCTGGTACCAGACTTATAATTTGATATGTCAGACACAGGTTTCATCTGCATAAGACTCATCAGTGACGCTCAGATCAAAATTGTTAGAAAGACATCTGATATGTCATATAAGAGAGTTTGGATTGGGTTTCTTCCTTTCTGTATTTTTTTTTGGGTGATTTTTTCTCTCTATCTTTAAAAAAAATATTTTACTATGAAATTTATAAAAAAAATTTCTGGCATCCATTGTTGATTGTTAACTTTTACATAAATCTTCTCTGAAATTACAAAGCCAAATTAAACCAAACATGGCCACAAACATCATCATGACCATTGGGGTATCTATTTTAAAAAAAAAATGTGTCTGATGACACCGCCTGGCAACTAACATGGCTGTCATGGCTGAAAATAGAACATAGGGGTAAAATACAAGTTTTGTCTATTATTTTAAAACCTTCTTGAAAAGTTAAAAATCTTTTCAAACGATTAAATGTTCAAAATATTTAGCTAGATAGACTAGTTGTCCATATACGTCAAAACTGTCAGATGACTGTTTATAGGAGTAGAGAGCTGTGGTTTAGTTTATCAGACTACTAACACAAAGGTTCCTGGTTGGATCTCAGCTCTGGTGAGAAAATATCAGAGACTGAATTTTCAGCTCTTCCCTTGACAACATTTGCGAGTATGGTCTTGAGGAAACGATGATAGTCCGTCGGAAAGGGAGGATAAATGGCTGACCCGTGTTAAGGGAGAGCCATATATCTTGCGAAAAATCAGGGTAAGGCAGTACTCGCACTTGCAAAGTGGAAAGGGATTTATATAAGTTGCAATAACTTGTTTCCCAATCCACTATATTCAAATATGTTTAAACAAAATGACAAATTTTACTTTTTTTCATTTTTGCACATACTTTTTGTTACATTTTTGAAAAAGGCATGAAGTAAACTACAGTTTGACAAATTATTGAATAATTGTACGTATTTTTTTAACCCCCAGCTACCTTTATGACTGAATCTTCCTCAAGTATAGCTTGTGTGGGCTAAGCTTTAATTTTTTTCGTTATATCAGCTCTTTATGCAATGTTTGTAACAGGTTTTGGACTTTTAAAACATTTACTGGTGAAATTGGCATCTCGGATTTGAGATTATTGTCTAAGATCTAAAAAAGTACTTTGTCAAGAAGAGTACTGATCAGTGGCGGATCCAGAAATTTTCATAAGGGGGGCACTGACTAACTAAGAGGGGGCTCTTCCAGTCATGCTTCAGTGATTCCCTATATAATCAACTAATTTGTTCCCACAAAAGGGGGGAGGTCTGAAAATACCCTCTATATCCCCCTCTGCTTATTCAAATTATAGATGCATTGATGTGAACATGATAATGGTTGTTTGTTTGTGTGGCTCACATAATATTATCAATACAACGGAACTATAAACAACTGTCATACAACAGGGACATTCTATACAAGAACTATAAACCACTGTCATACAACAGGGACATTCTATACAAGAACTATAAACCACTGTCGTACAACAGGGACATTCTATACAAGAACTATAAACCACTGTCGTACAACAGGGACATTCTATACAAGAACTATAAACCACTGTCATACAACAGGGACATTCTATACAAGAACTATAAACCACTGTCGTACAACAGGGACATTCTATACAAGAACTATAAACCACTGTCATACAACAGGGACATTCTATACAACAACTATAAACAACTGTCATACAACAGGGACATTCTATACAACAACTATAAACCACTGTCATACAACAGGGACATTCTATACAAGAACTATAAACCACTGTCATACAACAGGGACATTCTATACAAGAACTATAAACCACTGTCATACAACAGGGACATTCTATACAAGAACTATAAACCACTGTCATACAACAGGGACATTCTATACAAGAACTATAAACCACTGTCATACAACAGGGACAGTCTATACAAGAACTATAAACCACTGTCATACAACAGGGACATTCTATACAAGAACTATAAACCACTGTCGTACAACAGGGACATTCTATACAACAACTATAAACCACTGTCATACAACAGGGACATTCTATACAAGAACTATAAACCACTGTCATACAACAGGGACATTCTATACAAGAACTATAAACCACTGTCGTACAACAGGGACATTCTATACAAGAACTATAAACCACTGTCGTACAACAGGGACAGTCTATACAAGAACTATAAACCACTGTCATACAACAGGGACATTCTATACAAGAACTATAAACCACTGTCATACAACAGGGACATTCTATACAAGAACTATAAACCACTGTCATACAACAGGGACAGTCTATACAAGAACTATAAACCACTGTCGTACAACAGGGACAGTCTATACAAGAACTATAAACCACTGTCATACAACAGGGACATTCTATACAAGAACTATAAACCACTGTCATACAACAGGGACATTCTATACAACAACTATAAACCACTGTCATACAACAGGGACATTCTATACAAGAACTATAAACCACTGTCGTACAACAGGGACAGTCTATACAACAACTATAAACCACTGTCATACAACAGGGACAGTCTATACAAGAACTATAAACCACTGTCATACAACAGGGACAGTCTATACAAGAACTATAAACCACTGTCATACAACAGGGACAGTCTATACAAGAACTATAAACCACTGTCATACAACAGGGACATTCTATACAAGAACTATAAACCACTGTCATACAACAGGGACATTCTATACAAGAACTATAAACCACTGTCATACAACAGGGACATTCTATACAAGAACTATAAACCACTGTCATACAACAGGGACATTCTATACAAGAACTATAAACCACTGTCATACAACAGGGACATTCTATACAAGAACTATAAACCACTGTCATACAACAGGGACATTCTATACAAGAACTATAAACCACTGTCATACAACAGGGACATTCTATACAAGAACTATAAACCACTGTCATACAACAGGGACATTCTATACAAGAACTATAAACCACTGTCATACAACAGGGACAGTCTATACAAGAACTATAAACCACTGTCATACAACAGGGACAGTCTATACAAGAACTATAAACCACTGTCATACAACAGGGACAGTCTATACAAGAACTATAAACCACTGTCATACAACAGGGACATTCTATACAAGAACTATAAACCACTGTCGCACAACAGGGACATTCTATACAAGAACTATAAACCACTGTCAGACATTCTATACAAGAACTATAAACCACTGTCATACAACAGGGACATTCTATACAAGAACTATAAACCACTGTCATACAACAGGGACATTCTATACTATGACGGAAACCACTGTCATACAACAGGGACATTCTATACAAGAACTATAAACCACTGTCGTACAACAGGGACATTCTATACAAGAACTATAAACCACTGTCATACAACAGGGACATTCTATACTATGACGGAAACCACTGTCATACAACAGGGACATTCTATACTATGACGGAAACCACTGTCATACAATAGGGACATTCTATACAAGAACTATAAACCACTGTCATACAACAGGGACATTCTATACTATGACGGAAACCACTGTCATACAACAGGGACATTCTATACAAGAACTATAAACCACTGTCGTACAACAGGGACATTCTATACAAGAACTATAAACCACTGTCATACAACAGGGACATTCTATACAAGAACTATAAACCACTGTCATACAACAGGGACATTCTATACAACAACTATAAACCACTGTCATACAACAGGGATATTCTATACAAGAACTATAAACCACTGTCGCACAACAGGGACAGTCTATACAAGAACTATAAACCACTGTCATACAACAGGGACATTCTATACAACAACTATAAACCACTGTCATACAACAGGGACATTCTATACAAGAACTATAAACCACTGTCATACAACAGGGACAGTCTATACAAGAACTATAAACCACTGTCATACAACAGGGACAGTCTATACAAGAACTATAAACCACTGTCATACAACAGGGACATTCTATACAAGAACTATAAACCACTGTCATACAACAGGGACAGTCTATACAAGAACTATAAACCACTGTCATACAACAGGGACATTCTATACAACAACTATAAACCACTGTCATACAACAGGGACATTCTATACAAGAACTATAAACCACTGTCGCACAACAGGGACATTCTATACAAGAACTATAAACCACTGTCATACAACAGGGACATTCTATACAAGAACTATAAACCACTGTCATACAACAGGGACATTCTATACAAGAACTATAAACCACTGTCATACAACAGGGACATTCTATACAACAACTATAAACCACTGTCATACAACAGGGACATTCTATACAAGAACTATAAACCACTGTCATACAACAGGGACATTCTATACAAGAACTATAAACCACTGTCATACAACAGGGACATTCTATACAAGAACTATAAACCACTGTCATACAACAGGGACATTCTATACAACAACTATAAACTACTGTCACCACTGTCGTACAACAGGGACATTCTATACAAGAACTATAAACCACTGTCGTACAACAGGGACATTCTATACAACAACTATAAACCACTGTCATACAACAGGGACAGTCTATACAAGAACTATAAACCACTGTCATACAACAGGGACAGTCTATACAAGAACTATAAACCACTGTCGTACAACAGGGACATTCTATACAAGAACTATAAACCACTGTCGTACAACAGGGACAGTCTATACAAGAACTATAAACCACTGTCGTACAACAGGGACATTCTATACAAGAACTATAAACCACTGTCGTACAACAGGGACAGTCTATACAAGAACTATAAACCACTGTCGCACAACAGGGACAGTCTATACAAGAACTATAAACCACTGTCATACAACAGGGACATTCTATACAAGAACTATAAACCACTGTCGTACAACAGGGACAGTCTATACAAGAACTATAAACCACTGTCATACAACAGGGACAGTCTATACAAGAACTATAAACCACTGTCGTACAACAGGGACATTCTATACAAGAACTATAAACCACTGTCGTACAACAGGGACATTCTATACAAGAACTATAAACCACTGTCGTACAACAGGGACATTCTATACAAGAACTATAAACCACTGTCGTACAACAGGGACAGTCTATACAAGAACTATAAACCACTGTCATACAACAGGGACAGTCTATACAAGAACTATAAACCACTGTCATACAACAGGGACAGTCTATACAAGAACTATAAACCACTGTCGTACAACAGGGACAGTCTATACAAGAACTATAAACCACTGTCGTACAACAGGGACATTCTATACAAGAACTATAAACCACTGTCATACAACAGGGACAGTCTATACAAGAACTATAAACCACTGTCATACAACAGGGACAGTCTATACAAGAACTATAAACCACTGTCATACAACAGGGACATTCTATACAAGAACTATAAACCACTGTCATACAACAGGGACATTCTATACAAGAACTATAAACCACTGTCATACAACAGGGACATTCTATACAAGAACTATAAACCACTGTCATACAACAGGGACATTCTATACAAGAACTATAAACCACTGTCGCACAACAGGGACATTCTATACAAGAACTATAAACCACTGTCATACAACAGGGACATTCTATACAAGAACTATAAACCACTGTCATACAACAGGGACATTCTATACAAGAACTATAAACCACTGTCATACAACAGGGACATTCTATACTATGACGGAAACCACTGTCATACAACAGGGACATTCTATACAAGAACTATAAACCACTGTCGTACAACAGGGACATTCTATACAAGAACTATAAACCACTGTCATACAACAGGGACATTCTATACTATGACGGAAACCACTGTCATACAACAGGGACATTCTATACTATGACGGAAACCACTGTCATACAATAGGGACATTCTATACAAGAACTATAAACCACTGTCATACAACAGGGACATTCTATACTATGACGGAAACCACTGTCATACAACAGGGACATTCTATACAAGAACTATAAACCACTGTCGTACAACAGGGACATTCTATACAAGAACTATAAACCACTGTCATACAACAGGGACATTCTATACAAGAACTATAAACCACTGTCATACAACAGGGACATTCTATACAACAACTATAAACCACTGTCATACAACAGGGACAGTCTATACAAGAACTATAAACCACTGTCGCACAACAGGGACAGTCTATACAAGAACTATAAACCACTGTCATACAACAGGGACATTCTATACAAGAACTATAAACCACTGTCATACAACAGGGACATTCTATACAAGAACTATAAACCACTGTCATACAACAGGGACAGTCTATACAAGAACTATAAACCACTGTCATACAACAGGGACAGTCTATACAAGAACTATAAACCACTGTCATACAACAGGGACATTCTATACAAGAACTATAAACCACTGTCATACAACAGGGACAGTCTATACAAGAACTATAAACCACTGTCATACAACAGGGACATTCTATACAACAACTATAAACCACTGTCATACAACAGGGACATTCTATACAAGAACTATAAACCACTGTCGCACAACAGGGACATTCTATACAAGAACTATAAACCACTGTCATACAACAGGGACATTCTATACAAGAACTATAAACCACTGTCATACAACAGGGACATTCTATACAAGAACTATAAACCACTGTCATACAACAGGGACATTCTATACAACAACTATAAACCACTGTCATACAACAGGGACATTCTATACAAGAACTATAAACCACTGTCATACAACAGGGACATTCTATACAAGAACTATAAACCACTGTCATACAACAGGGACATTCTATACAAGAACTATAAACCACTGTCATACAACAGGGACATTCTATACAAGAACTATAAACCACTGTCATACAACAGGGACATTCTATACAAGAACTATAAACCACTGTCGTACAACAGGGACATTCTATACAACAACTATAAACCACTGTCATACAACAGGGACAGTCTATACAAGAACTATAAACCACTGTCATACAACAGGGACAGTCTATACAAGAACTATAAACCACTGTCGTACAACAGGGACATTCTATACAAGAACTATAAACCACTGTCGTACAACAGGGACAGTCTATACAAGAACTATAAACCACTGTCGTACAACAGGGACATTCTATACAAGAACTATAAACCACTGTCGTACAACAGGGACAGTCTATACAAGAACTATAAACCACTGTCATACAACAGGGACATTCTATACAAGAACTATAAACCACTGTCGTACAACAGGGACAGTCTATACAAGAACTATAAACCACTGTCATACAACAGGGACAGTCTATACAAGAACTATAAACCACTGTCATACAACAGGGACATTCTATACAAGAACTATAAACCACTGTCATACAACAGGGACAGTCTATACAAGAACTATAAACCACTGTCATACAACAGGGACAGTCTATACAAGAACTAGAAACCACTGTCATACAACAGGGACAGTCTATACAAGAACTATAAACCACTGTCATACAACAGGGACAGTCTATACAAGAACTATAAACCACTGTCATACAACAGGGACATTCTATACAACAACTATAAACCACTGTCATACAACAGGGACATTCTATACAACAACTATAAACCACTGTCATACAACAGGGACATTCTATACAAGAACTATAAACCACTGTCGTACAACAGGGACAGTCTATACAAGAACTATAAACCACTGTCATACAACAGGGACATTCTATACAAGAACTATAAACCACTGTCGTACAACAGGGACATTCTATACAAGAACTATAAACCACTGTCATACAACAGGGACAGTCTATACAAGAACTATAAACCACTGTCGTACAACAGGGACAGTCTATACAAGAACTATAAACCACTGTCATACAACAGGGACATTCTATACAACAACTATAAACCACTGTCATACAACAGGGACATTCTATACTATGACGGAAACCACTGTCGTACAACAGGGACATTCTATACAAGAACTATAAACCACTGTCGTACAACAGGGACATTCTATACAAGAACTATAAACCACTGTCGCACAACAGGGACATTCTATACAACAACTATAAACCACTGTCATACAACAGGGACATTCTATACTATGACGGAAACCACTGTCATACAACAGGGACATTCTATACTATGACGGAAACCACTGTCATACAACAGGGACATTCTATACTATGACGGAAATCACTGTCGTACAACAGGGACATTCTATACTATGACGGAAATCACTGTCATACAACAGGGACATTCTATACTATGACGGAAATCACTGTCATACAACAGGGACATTCTATACTCTGACGGATTTGTCAGTTTTTATTGACCTTGAATTTGAAATTTGTGTTATAATTTGGGGTAAATATTGCATGAAATGCATAAAAATCCCATGGTACTTGCTTGATATCTAGATCTTGAAGGACTTCCAAGGTTTATCACTTCTCAGTTTGATATACACAGAATGAATGTAGGAAAAACAGTCACAGGAAAAAAAGTCACGGAAAAAAAGTCACAGGTGAAAAGGTCACATGGTTGTACATGTATTTATAGAAAAAACATTCCCAATATATTTTTTTTATGAAAATGAACATATTTTAATTCAGTTTTATACTCTTTAACTTTAGAAAAGATATAAATTGCAAAGCATTTAAATGAATTGAGTACATGTTGGTGCCCTTCTGATACATGTTTTGTTGTAATTATTTTTGTTTTATATTTCTTATGAAGGAGATGTGAGTTAAAGATGAAAGAAATTCAGTATATGGCTTGACCATATGTAATATTTTGATTTTTGAAGATAAGAATCCTTCAATTTAGTGTTAAACAAACAACCTTACTCTTTGTCATTTATAATGATTTAGTATTTACAACAACTATTGATAGGGACTGTTGATATTGATTAGTGGTTTCTTGTGGCACATTTCCCTTTGTAGACCTTTCACTTCTTGTATTGGTAGGAAGCCATACCAATGCAATACAACTTGGACTCATTATCAAATAAAAGGAAAAAATAAGCTTTGTTTAAAAGTCAGTTTTGAAAAAAAAAAAAAAAAAATTCTATTACTGGCTCTGTTATTAGTTTATATATCACATGTAATGAGTTTAATTGTCCCTTTACGGTTTTAAAAAAAAATTACCACTTACGTTAATTGATCTGATACAAGTATTTTATGACTTTTTCATAAACTTCAGTTTAATTATGTATTCCATACATGTACATATAGTGTCTTTTCATGTGCAAACATACTCCAAGTTCTGATAAATAATTTTACTAAAACATATATTGTGACTTTTTTTCCTGTGTTCCTGTGACTTTTTTTCTTGTGACTTTTTTTCCTAGGGATTTTGTGACTTTTTTTTCCTGTGACTTTTTTCCCGTTTACCACACAAAATATAGTGCATTAATCATAACATTCTATATATCATATCCATGTACATTTTCCGAAATTTAATGAAGTATATGCTCAGATATACAAGTTACAAAATGATGTTATACTTGTCAAGAAATTAACATAACTTGTGCAAGGTGTTATCTTATATCTATTCTAAAAATATCAATGATGTCATTAGTATTTAGTAATCTTTAAAATTAAGAGATAACTGTATTGTATTTGAACCTTTAAGGACGTCCATCGGTAGTTTTACTGTCGCAAATTTAGTTTACCTGGCGACGCGTAGCAGCAAATACAATACATTACAGTTATCTCTATTCTAATGCAAAACAAGTTCATAACTAAATTTAAATAAATATTTCAGTGTAAAATCTTCATTAAAGAAAATTCCGCGAAAAGATGTTATCTTTTTTGCTCCCTTCACTAGGTGACGTCATATGTATGCTTCCGGCGTCAAACATAAATACCAGGCGTTTTCTGGCTTCTGTGCCGCTTCAGAATGTAATAGAATTTAATTAAAAGAAGATTTTTAGGTGTAACATGTGAGTTTTTTTGGCTTATTATTGTAGAAATTACATGTCAATACATTCAGCAATTCAAAATGTCGGATTCCTTAGTTACAGACAAGGAGATAGAGAATTTTACGCTAATTGTCATCCAATCAGAACCATTGATATAAAATAATTGCATTAGAATTGGAGTTATCTTTCTTAGTTTGTCCGTAATCGTAGTTCAACCTCAACAACAACCAAAGGCCAAATCAAATAAAATCGAAAATCATTGAAAATCGAAAATTCCGATAGTCATGAAGCTGAGGTAATTTCACAAATACAGCTGTGACCTACTGGAAAATTTATTTTTGCATTCATATGAAGCGGTATCTTCAGAACCTATATCCCACTGAATTAAGTCACAATTAAGAATACTCCTGAAAATCTGCATTGTAGCGAGATTTTTATCGATATTGACGCATTTTGACTGGATGGGTATTTAGACATAAAAAGATGTGGTATGAGTGCCAAGGAGACAACTCTCCCTCCTAGTCACAATTTATAAAAGTAATCCATTATAGGTCAAAGTACGGTCTTCAGCACGGATCCTCACGGCGAACAGCAAGCTATAAAGGGCCCCAAAAAATACTAGTGTTAAACCATTCAAACAGTCAAACCAACGGTTTAATCTATATAAAAAAACAAGAAACGAGAAACACTTATAAACCACATCAACAAACGACAACTATTGATTTCTGACTTAGGACAGGTGCATACATTGCATGTCTTGCATGGCCGTGCATTGAAGACGCTTACTCAGTATCGCTCTGTTTGGAGTTTATGAGATTATCGCAGGTTATTGATATTTGATTTACCGTAATTTGTATTCTTAACGGATTAATGAGAGTTTTTTTCTTTTAGTCTGTGTGTTTCACCAAAAACCTTGTCGTGTAGTTCATTGTATTAGTTATCCATATCTTATCTTATATCTTATATTATCTATTATAGGACCCCTTATCAATATAAATTTATCAAACCGTTCCCTTTACTAATATTGGTTTACAGTGCTTGTATATGGATAAATACACCAATATCCCTTTTTTTTAAAGGCATGCATGATTGTCGTTGAGTCCAGGTAATTAAATACAGATGATGATCAAAGTCGAATAGTTTGATTTTGTCTCTACATGTCTAGGATTTTTTTTTAAAGACAGTCAATTTGTAAATAAAGAATAAGCGCTCACTCTTTAAAAATTGAGACAGACAGATATTAAAAAAAAACATATATAAAGATCTGAGCGTCTTTGTTCAAATTGCTCACTTGGTAAAGTTAAAGATGAGCTTCATTTTTTATTAGACTGCCCTCTTTATGATATTCAAAGGGAAGATTGTTTTTTAATACACTTTTAACATTTGTTATAATTTTATAAATTTTACTAAATCTTCTAAATTTTTATGGCTCTTGACCCAAGAAAATGTAACTCATATGGAAAAACTGAGCTGTTATATTTGTGACTGTTTTGAATTAAGGAGATCAGGTATGAATATTGACAATAAGCCAAGTAAATAATTTGAGAATAAATGCATATAATGTAATTTTATCCTTTTTAGTGGAGCGGCGAATGTTGAAAAAGTCGCTTAGTTAACGATTTTAAATTACCTAAATACCTCATGGAAATTTAAGGTCCTAAAATGTTTATCGATTATTCAGCTTTAGAAAAATATTTGTCGTCAATATCAAATGTGGTACAAATGACGTTTAAAATAGCCTTTAATGACGTTACCCAACTTGCATCGCATACCCCACTGCCGATTCGGTAGTCAAATTTCACAACAAACCCGTTCTAAAAATAATTTTTGAATGAAATAGGTAAATAAAGTTATTCGTGAACTTCATACAATGTAAGGGCATTTCCAAATAGTCCTAAATTTAATGCTTAATGCATCTGAAAATGGTTGAAAATAACACTGTAAAAATCATCGTTTTTCATCTAGCATTATTTGCACGTGCAGTATAGGTATATTTTAAAGGCACAACAATGAAGCCGCCGTATAATACTTCAATCGACCCGATTTACTTTTTGAAGTTAATTCCTAAAAATATAAATATTTGACTAAATATCTGCTTTTTATCCAGATTTCAAGTCCGAATATTTGTCACAGATTTACCGACATTGTTGTGGTTTCTAGTTATAGTCACACATTCAGCGATTTAGCGAAGGTCATTTATAGTCATTTTTAAGCATATTTCTTGTTCATTTTATAATTTCCAAAGCCTTGTGATTAATTTATGTTGTTTGGTATTGTTGTATACTCGTTTTTGTTGAATTGAACTGGGAAAGTGAATTTCATTTTCGGGTTCGTTTGGTTTTCAGGTGTGTTTGATTTGTTTTTTTTATTCAATCACATGGACAATTTAACAATCTCGTTAAAACGGGTCCCGCTAGATGCCAAAAAAGACCTTATTCTTGACAAAAAGTCTCTTGTTTAATCATCAAGGTATCAGTCTTTTTTACCTGATAAAATAATTAAGACATACTGTAATTCCTCTAAACATAAGGCTAAACTTGAGAGGTACTACAGGGATGCCATTGCCTTTTTTGCTCAACAAGGACAATATAAATCTAGCATTGTATTTGCTAGCGATATTTTCATTGGAGACGCTGGTAAGACAGCGAATAACATCAAAGCATAATTAACAAGAATGTGTCCAAAGTACACGGATGCCCCACTGGCACTATCATTTTCGATGTTCCATGGACCGTGAAATTGGGGTCAAAAATCTAATTTGACTTTAGAATTAGAAATATCATATCATAAGCATCAAGTGTACTAAGTTTCAAGTTGATTGGACTTAAGCTTCATCAAAAACTACCTTGACCAAAAACTTTAACCTGAAAATCCCACTTTCATTTTATATGTTCAGTTGACCGTGAAATTGGGGTCAAAAGTCTAATTTGGCTTTCAAATTAGAAAGATCATATCATAAGCAACAAGTGTACTAAGTTTCAAGTTGATTGGACTTCATCTTCATCAAAAACTACCTTGACAAAAACTTTAACCTGCGGACGAACGAACGGACGGACGGACGGACGAACGAACGGAGCCACAGACAAGAAAACATAATGCTCCTCTACTATCGTAGGTGGGGCATAAAAATGGTTGGATAAAAGCCGACTAAAGTACATGTAGCTCCACCAAAACCAACGACAAATCGGTATGTATGTACTTTATGAAGCAGCCTCAATTTTATGACAAAAAATGGAAAATATTTATATATCTAGGTATTATTATCGTGCAAATACATGTAACCAAGTACAAATGCATATCGTTGGAAATGTCAGAAGCAATGTTGTCAACCTATTTGATAAATTTTGTTACTTGTCTCTTGACAAAGTCTTTTGAAACATTTTCTTCAGTATCAATGAATATTTCGCATGACATTCGGAGAAAATGTGCTACTCTCGCAGAGTGCCTGGTGTCAAATTGTAATAACATACTTACTCCATTTAAAGTCTTATTATGCCGGTCGTTCATGCTCTGGGTTGGTGTGACTTCACTTCAAGTTTTTTTTTGAATCGGTTAAAAGTCGGTATTCAACCTCGTTAGGACAAAAACAAGCCGTTTCGGTAATCATGTAGCCTTAGGTCACCTTACGGCCTTCAACAATGAGCAAAGCCCAAATGGCCATACTGCAGTCAGCTATAAAAGGTTCCGATAAGACAGTGTAAAACAATTCAACCGAAAAGCTTTCGGCATGTGAATTTGTATTTAAGCATCACGTACTACGTACAATGTGGCAAAGCAAAGTTTGGTTGTCGGCAAATCTAGCCAACCGAAGTAATGGCTCCCCATGTGCCTTTGTTGGAAAACTGCGCAACATGACACGTTAGAGCCAGTTTTCTTTGAGGGACAAATGGCATCGGACTTTCTACAAGATCTAATTAGTTCATGTAAGGGGGAAAACATGCTAGGCAGCACGTGTTTGCAAGGAGCAGGGTCTTACTTGCACTGATTTATGTTTTTGTCAAAATGTAGGTAGTTGTAATGAAATACCATGGAAATATTTCTTGTAATATTTGGTAACTTTATTTTAATTTGCTATAATGTTTTCGACGTTTCATTTGGTATGAAAATAAACTCATTATAGATACCATAACGGTCATGTCTCAATTTTAGGAATTTGTTCTACAACACGCTTGCACTAATTGAGTAATATATCAAACTCCATTAACTATATTAAATAAAAAGGTATCTTGTATTGAGATAGTTTGAATTCATTTTAAGAAAACTCAGTGACACGTCGAATCCTTGAAAACTGAAACGAATTTTTTCATGGCTGCATATTTGGTTTGATTTATTAGCTATGCATTTCAGATACTCTTTGAAAACTTTTCAACTATTAAAGTATTCAAGAAATGCTATTTGTCGATGTCAATTATCAATGTTAATATGTTCCTGTTTTCCATTAGGCATTAAAATTCGTATGTACCATGGACTACCTTTAAAAAAGTTAAATAAAACGTTGTTCTGACGTCATGTGCAAATATGAAAAAGATTTTGTATGAACTAACGTTTTTCTACATAATACTACTCTTATAATTTATTGAATAGATTATTAATTTTGAAAAATATCAATGGTATTGTTTCTCTAGATAAAAGTAGGATTTTTTTAAGTGATGACCTTTGACCTTGATTTTCGATATTATTGTACCAGATTTGATATTGACGACACATATTTTCAAAAAGTACAGGATTTCAGCTTTCCAATGAGCTATTAAAATCCCATGAGGTATTTAGGTAATTTAAATTTCTAAAATTGTCCTCTCCGCCGCTCCACTATTTATTCACAATATATATGTGAGTTTTGGCTCTGATTCGGACCAATGCTTATAACTAAATATATATTTATATGCCGCTATTATTGTTGTTGTTCACCAATTATGTAAATCTATTTATCTGCATGATTTTATGCTCTTCAGTATGCGGGGGCCCTTTAATTTGGGAAATAAAAATATTCCATTCTATTCTATTTTATTATATACGAATGTTGGATTTTCTTTGCTTCTTCATTGGTCAGTCGATTGTGCTTTTCGAACTTTCCTTAATTTCAGAAGCACTTACACAGAGTGACTATTTTTCTTGGACCATTTTTCTTCGACTGGGAACTGCCTATTAAGTCGCTTATTATCCATATTTTCCCGTTGACACATGATCGTCGCTTCTGTAAGTATATTGCAAACATGATAATCTTTATATTTACCACTGGCCGATTCCTAAAATTAATTTAAGCACCAGTTAACTTTTTAGGCACTAAGTTGTTCTTCATAATTCTGTGTCTTCGCTTCTCATGCCTACGTTACTATTGACCATCGATTCTTTAAACATTATATCTATATTTGCAGAAATATTTCATGCTATTTAAGTAAGTTCATCTTTCCATACATGGGATAATTGGTTCAAACATAATTCTTATGGCTCATGTTTGGCCGGTGGCAATGCGTATTTTATACATTAATATAGTAACCACTAAAAGAGTATGTTTTGTCTGGGAACAGTATATCTAACTGTTAATATATATGTTCCTGGTTTTGTTCCTCATTTTTTTCATTCAAGTAAAAAATAACGAGTTGCTCACTGCTGTTCTGACGTCAGTAAAATATTTTAAACATGTCACGAATTGCTCATCCAGTTTTTGATAGAAACTGAGAACAATATCAGATTTTACTTTAACATTCAAATACAAATATTAAAAAAGCCGATTCAGTTCAGTTTAATATAAACTGTCTTTATAACTGAACTTCTAAACCTATGTTTACTAGAACTTGCACACACTGACACTTCTAGTAGTGCTCTTTGATAGGTTTTAAGTCAAGTCTTTTTATAAAGCTAATACTTGTGTCTATTTACAGCACATCAGATAGTTATATATATCTTTTATTCCCCGCCATTTCTCACATTACATAACATACCTGATGTCCCATGACTGAATTTCTCTGTTGGTCGTAACAATGATCAAGAAAGCAATTGCGGCTGTTATTGGGTTACTGATAATTCAGTTTATTGTAAAATTTCTGTAAGATTTTAAATGCGTACAAATCCTGCTTAGGTAATGGTCAGATCTGACCACAATGTTTCTCAGATTGCTTGTATACTTACTGTTTACACTGTGTTTGTTGTCTCCCTTTTCACATAATTTGTACAATGTTTATAATAGGTTTGAACAAATGTTGATTGTGTGTCTATATTACAAGTTAAGACCAAAAGGAGTAGGTTCACTAAGACCCCTTTTTGGCCCCAAAATATAGCAGTTTTACAAAATTGTGAAAATATAATCTTTTAGCAATTTATTTGAAAGTAGAATGCTTCTGCTACATTAATATGGACTGTTTTTGACAATACAATGCACATATATCGGATACTAGCACCATGAAGTCGTGCTAAATTACTGAAATCTTCACAATTTTAGCATTTTAGTTTGATTTTAGACAGTTTCCATCTTAAATGAAAGTGGCCGCATTCGTGTTCATTCATAATATTGAAATGTAAGTTGTATTTGATTATAATACATGCCATATATAAAGGTTGAGGATGAACACGGATGCGGCCACTTTCATTTTTGACAAAAACCATCTGAAAAGTGACGTTTTTTGGCATATTTGATAGATTTTTCATATTTAAGCTAGAATCGGAGCGTTTTAATGCCTAAATCAGTTACAATCTGTCACATAAACTAATTGAATTAATTGAAATAGACTCTTAAGTGTTTAAAAAGTGTCAAAAATCTTTCATTTGATGAACCTGAAATTTGAGGCCAAAATCGACCCTTACCGGACCTACTCCTTTGGTTTCAGTAAATGCAATTTGCACACCAATTAAATCATGAAAAGAAGCATTCAATTATCAAATCAAATCAAATCAAACATTTTATTGTCATATTTTATAACTACAGTTTGTGCCCAACATATTAACCTCAGACATTAACACAATAAGTACTATATATACATACCTATCAAACATACACAATATAAACAGCATCAAAATTTAAGAGTCCCCTGCCCTCAGTTCTAGTGACTTTTTCAAGAAGAATCCTATAATCAATGGTTAGTCAACCTTCTTGTTTATAAAAAAAAAACATGTGCCTTTGTAAAAATAGTATAGTTTAGTCATGTTAGTAGGACAAGGTAAAAAGTAAATTCTCCAGGGATGATCAAAGATGGGGAGGAAGGCTTTTTCAAATGTATTTGACATTTATATCTCCATGAAACAGTATAATCATGATAGCATTTGAGATCAATAGATATTTTTTTTGAAAAACAGATAAGGTACATGAACAGATGCATAATTATAATCAAAATATGTACATAATTATTTTTCAGTGTTAAAACACACAAAAACATTCTCATAAATATATTTGTTTCTTTTGGTTTTTTTCCAGACTTAAACTTGAGCTTTTTAAACATGTGTATAACCATACACCCGGACCCTGCAGAATTGTTCATGGAAAAGGTAATGTTTTTTTCAAATTGATGCACTAAATCATTATTCTATTTTAAAACAAAGTTGCTTCAGCAAAAAGGTAAGACCTACATGCAAGTTCCTGTGTATTTTGGTAAATTGAAACTTCATAGGAATCATAGATTTTGTTTAAAAACTTTGGTGCAACTTCGCATTAGGACATTCATTCATCAAATCTTAATAAACTTCAGACAAAGACATTAATGTGTACTTATTAAGTTTTGATGGTTTTTAGGTAGGTGTGTAAAAATATTACATATATGTACAAACATGTAGTTATTTGACAGTCTGTACCAACTCAAGCATCCTTTAATTTTATCAAAATTGTGTATAACTATTAAGTCAAAACATGTTACACTGCTAATGGGATATATATAAAATTGACAATGGAAATGGGGAATGTGTCAGAGAGACAACAACCCGACCATAGAGCAGACAACAGTAGAAGGTCACCAATAGGTCTTCAATGCAACGAGAAATTCTCGCACCCGGAGGCGTCCTTCAGCTGGCCCCCAAACAAATATATACTGGTTCAGTGATAATGAACACCATACTAAACTCCAAATTGTACACAAGAAACTAAAAGTTAAAATAATACTTGACTAACAAAGGCCAGAGGCTCCTGACTTGGGACAGGCGAAAAAATGCAGCGGGGGTTAAATATGTTTGTAAGATCTCAACCCTCCCCCTATACCTCTAGCCAATGCAGAAAAGTAAACGCATAACAATACGCACATTAAAATTCAGAGAAGTCCGAGTCTGATGTCAGAAGATGTAACAAAAAAAGATATATATACTTTTATGATTGATCTTATTTGGAATTTTGTTCTTTGAGCTAAGAATCAAAACACTTTTAGTTACAAATTAAAGAAACTTGTGTCTGCAAAATTTAATTACAATACAGTTATCATCTAATATATGATCAAAATCATCTTAAACTTCTTTCCTATTACTCTGAAATTGGGTATTTTGCTCCATTAAAAACAGCTTATATATATTTTTACTTATTATTATATTTGATTACAGGAATTGGATATGAAGACATGGAGACATTACCTAATGGTTTAACACTTATAACATCAGTAGGTATAGTATTGCCCTGAGTTATTGCCCTTGGTTTACATCGATTTAAGGAATTGGATATGAGGACATGGAGACATTACCCAATGGTTTAACACTTATTACATCAATAAGTATAGTATTTTCCTGAGTTATTGTCCTTGGTTCACATATATTAGTATTACAGGAATTGGACATGAGGACATGGAGACATTATTTAATGGTTTAACACTTATTATATTAGTAGGTATAATATTACTCTGAGTTATTGCCCTTGGTTCACATAGATTACAGGAATTGGATAAGAGGACATGGGTACATTACCTAATGGTTTAACACTTATAACATCAGTAGGTATAGTATTGCTCTGAGTTACTGCCCTTGGTTCACATATACTGATTACAAGAATTGGATATGAGGACATGGAGAAATTACCTATAATGGTTTAACACTTATTACATCAGAAGGTATAGTATTGATATGAGTTATTGCCCTTGGTTCACATTGATTACAGGAATTGGATATGAGACATGGAGACATTACCTAGTGGTTTAAAAATTATTACATCAGTAAGGATAGTATTGCCCTGAGTTACTGTCCTTGGTTCACAATGATTATAGGAATTGGATATGAGGACATGGAGACATTACCTAACGGTATATGAGTTATTGCCCTTGTTTCACATTGATTGATTACAGGAATTGGATATGAGGACATGGCGACAATACCTAATGGTTTAACACTTATAACATCAGTAGGTATAGTATTGCCCTGAGTTAATGCCCTTGGTTTACATTGATTACAGGAATTGGATATGAGGACATGGAGATATTAACCAATGGTATAACACTTGTTACATCAGTAAGTATAGTATTGCCCTGAGTTATTGCCCTTGGTTCACATTGATTACAGGAATTGAATATGAGACATGGAGAAATTAACTAATTGTTTAACACTTATTACATCAGTAGGTATTGTATTGATCTGAGTTATTGCCCTTGATTCACATTGATTTAAGGAATTGTATATGAGGACATGGAGACACTACCTAATGGTTTAACACTCATTACAACAGGAAGTATAGTATTGTCCTAAGTTATTGTCCTTGGTTCACATAGATTGATACATGAATTGGATATGAGGACAAGGAGACATTACCTAACGGTATATGAGTTATTGCCCTTGTTTCACATTGATTGATTACAGGAATTGGATATGAGGACATGACGACAATACCTAATGGTCTAGCACTTATAACATCAGTAGGTATAGTAATGCCCTGAGTTAATGCCCTTGGTTTACATTGATTACAGGAATTGGATATGAGGACATGGAGATATTAACCAATGGTATAACACTTGTTACATCAGTAAGTATAGTATTGCCCTGAGTTATTGCCCTTAGTTCACATTGATTACAGGAATTGGATATGAGACATGGAGAAATTACCTAATTGTTTAACACTTATTACATCAGTAGGTATTGTATTGATCTGAGTTATTGCCCTTGATTCACATTGCTTTCAGGAATTGTATATGAGGACATGGAGACATTACCTAATGGTTTAACACTCATTACACCAGGAAGTATAGTATTGTCCTAAGTTATTGCCCCTGGTTCACATAGATTGATACATGAATTGGATATGAGGACATGGAGACATTACCTAACGGTATATGAGTTATTGCCCTTGTTTCACATTGATTGATTACAGGAATTGGATATGAGGACATGGCGACAATACCTAATGGTTTAACACTTATAACATCAGTAGGTATAGTATTGCCCTGAGTTAATGCCCTTGGTTTACATTGATTACAGGAATTGGATATGAGGACATGGAGATATTAACCAATGGTATAACACTTGTTACATCAGTAAGTATAGTATTGCCCTGAGTTATTGCCCTTGGTTCACATTGATTACAGGAATTGAATATGAGACATGGAGAAATTAACTAATTGTTTAACACTTATACATCAGTAGGTATTGTATTGATCTGAGTTATTGCCCTTGATTCACATTGATTTAAGGAATTGTATATGAGGACATGGAGACATTACCGAATGGTTTAACACTCATTACAACAGGAAGTATAGTATTGTTCTTAGTTATTGTCCTTGGTTCACATAGATTGATACATGAATTGGATATGAGGACAAGGAGACATTATCAACAGTATATGAGTTATTGCCCTTGTTTCACATTGATTGATTACAGGAATTGGATATGAGGACATGACGACAATACCTAATGGTCTAGCACTTATAACATCAGTAGGTATAGTAATGCCCTGAGTTAATGCCCTTGGTTTACATTGATTACAGGAATTGGATATGAGGACATGGAGATATTAACCAATGGTATAACACTTGTTACATCAGTAAGTATAGTATTGCCCTGAGTTATTGCCCTTAGTTCACATTGATTACAGGAATTGGATATGAGACATGGAGAAATTACCTAATTGTTTAACACTTATTACATCAGTAGGTATTGTATTGATCTGAGTTATTGCCCTTGATTCACATTGCTTTCAGGAATTGTATATGAGGACATGGAGACATTACCTAATGGTTTAACACTCATTACACCAGGAAGTATAGTATTGTCCTAAGTTATTGTCCTTGGTTCACATAGATTGATACAGGAATTGGATATGAGGACATGGAGACATTACTTTACGGTATATGAGTTATTGCCCTTGTTTCACATTGATTGATTACAGGAATTGGATATGAGGACATGACGACAATACCTAATGGTTTAACACTTATAACATCAGTAGGTATAGTATTGCCCTGAGTTATTGCCCTTGATTCACATTGATTTAAGGAATTGTATATGAGGACATGGAGACATTACCTAATGGTTTAACACTTGTTACATCAGTAAGTATAGTATTGCCCTGAGTTATTGCCCTTGGTAAACATTGATTACAGGAATTGGATATGAGACATGGAGAAATTACCTAAATGTTTAACACTTATAACATCAGTAGGTATAGTATTGCCCTGAGTTAATGTCCTTGGTTTACATTGATTACAGGAATTGGATATGAGGACATGGAGATATTAACCAATGGTATAATACTTGTTACATCAGTAAGTATAGTTTTGCCCTGAGTTATTGCCCTTAGTTCACATTGATTACAGGAATTGGATATGAGACATGGAGAAATTACCTAATTGTTTAACACTTATTACATCAGTAGGTATTGTATTGATCTGAGTTATTGCCCTTGGTTCACATTGATTTAAGGAATTGTATATGAGGACATGGAGACATTACCTAATGGTTTAACACTCATTACACCAGGAAGTATAATATTGTCCTAAGTTATTGCCCTTGGTTCACATAGATTGATACAGGAATTGGATATGAGGACATGGAGACATTACCTAAAGGTATATGAGTTATTGCCCTTGTTTCACATTGATTGATTACAGGAATTGGATATGAGGACATGGCGACAATACCTAATGGTTTAACACTTATAACATCAGTATGTATAGTATTGCCCTGAGTTAATGCCCTTGGTTTACATTAATTACAGGAATTGGATATGAGGACCTGGAGATATTAACCAATGGTATAACACTTCTTACATCAGTAAGTATAGTATTGCCCTGAGTTATTGCCCTTAGTTCACATTGATTACAGGAATTGGATATGAGACATGGAGAAATTACCTAATTGTTTAACACTTATAACATCAGTAGGTATAGTATTGCCCTGAGTTAATGCCCTTGGTTTACATTGATTACAGGAATTGGATATGAGGACATGGAGATATTAACCAATGGTATAACACTTGTTACATCAGTAAGTATAGTATTGCCCTGAGTTATTGCCCTTGGTTCACATTGATTACAGGAATTGGATATGAGACATGGAAAAATTACCTAATTGTTTAACACTTATTACATCAGTAGGTATTGTATTGATCTGAGTTATTGCCCTTGGTTCACATTGATTTCAGGAATTGTATATGAGGACATGGAGACATTACCTAATGGTTTAACAATTATTACATCAGTAAGGATAGTATTGCCCTGAGTTACTGTCCTTGGTTCACAATGATTATAGGAATTGGATATGAGGACATGGAGACATTACCTAACGGTATATGAGTTATTGTCCTTGTTTCACATTGATTGATTACAGGAATTGGATATGAGGACATGGCGACATTACCTAATGGTTTAACACTTATAACATCAGTAGGTATAGTATTGCCCTGAGTTAATGCCCTTGGTTTACATTGATTACAGGAATTGGATATGAGGACATGGAGATATTAACCAATGGTATAACACTTGTTACATCAGTAAGTATAGTATTGCCCTGAGTTATTGCCCTTGGTTCACATTGATTACAGGAATTGGATATGAGACATGGAGAAATTACCTAATTGTTTAACACTTATTACATCAGTAGGTATTGTATTGATCTGAGTTATTGCCCTTGGTTCACATTGATTTCAGGAATTGTATATGAGGACATGGAGACATTACCTAATGGTTTAACACTCATTACACCAGGAAGTATAGTATTGTCCTAAGTATTGCCCTTGGTTCACATAGATTGATACAGGAATTGGATATGAGGACATGGAGACATTACCTAATTGTTTAACACTTATTACATCAGTAGGTATTGTATTGATCTGAGTTATTGCCCTTGGTTCACATTGATTTCAGGAATTGTATATGAGGACATGGAGACATTACCTAATGGTTTAACAATTATTACATCAGTAAGGATAGTATTGCCCTGAGTTACTGTCCTTGGTTCACAATGATTATAGGAATTGGATATGAGGACATGGAGACATTACCTAACGGTATATGAGTTATTGTCCTTGTTTCACATTGATTGATTACAGGAATTGGATATGAGGACATGGCGACATTACCTAATGGTTTAACACTTATAACATCAGTAGGTATAGTATTGCCCTGAGTTAATGCCCTTGGTTTACATTGATTACAGGAATTGGATATGAGGACATGGAGATATTAACCAATGGTATAACACTTGTTACATCAGTAAGTATAGTATTGCCCTGAGTTATTGCCCTTGGTTCACATTGATTACAGGAATTGGATATGAGACATGGAGAAATTACCTAATTGTTTAACACTTATTACATCAGTAGGTATTGTATTGATCTGAGTTATTGCCCTTGGTTCACATTGATTTCAGGAATTGTATATGAGGACATGGAGACATTACCTAATGGTTTAACACTCATTACACCAGGAAGTATAGTATTGTCCTAAGTATTGCCCTTGGTTCACATAGATTGATACAGGAATTGGATATGAGGACATGGAGACATTACCTAACGGTATATGAGTTATTGCCCTTGTTTAAACATTGATTGATTACAGGAATTGGATATGAGGACATGACAACAATACCTTATGGTTTAACACTTATAACATCAGTAGGTATAGTATTGCCCTGAGTTAATGCCCTTGGTTTACATTGATTACAGGAATTGGATATGAGGACATGGAGACATTACCTAATGGTTTAACAATTATTACATCAGTAAGGATAGTATTGCCCTGAGTTACTGTCCTTGGTTCACAATGATTATAGGAATTGGATATGAGGACATGGAGACATTACCTAACGGTATATGAGTTATTGTCCTTGTTTCACATTGATTGATTACAGGAATTGGATATGAGGACATGGCGACATTACCTAATGGTTTAACACTTATAACATCAGTAGGTATAGTATTGCCCTGAGTTAATGCCCTTGGTTTACATTGATTACAGGAATTGGATATGAGGACATGGAGATATTAACCAATGGTATAACACTTGTTACATCAGTAAGTATAGTATTGCCCTGAGTTATTGCCCTTGGTTCACATTGATTACAGGAATTGGATATGAGACATGGAGAAATTACCTAATTGTTTAACACTTATTACATCAGTAGGTATTGTATTGATCTGAGTTATTGCCCTTGGTTCACATTGATTTCAGGAATTGTATATGAGGACATGGAGACATTACCTAATGGTTTAACACTCATTACACCAGGAAGTATAGTATTGTCCTAAGTATTGCCCTTGGTTCACATAGATTGATACAGGAATTGGATATGAGGACATGGAGACATTACCTAACGGTATATGAGTTATTGCCCTTGTTTAAACATTGATTGATTACAGGAATTGGATATGAGGACATGACAACAATACCTTATGGTTTAACACTTATAACATCAGTAGGTATAGTATTGCCCTGAGTTAATGCCCTTGGTTTACATTGATTACAGGAATTGGATATGAGGACATGGAGATATTAACCAATGGTATAACACTTGTTACATCAGTAAGTATAGTATTGCCCTGAGTTATTGCCCTTGGTTCACATTGATTACAGGAATTGAATATGAGACATGGAGAAATTAACTAATTGTTTAACACTTATTACATCAGTAGGTATTGTATTGATCTAAGTTATTGCCCTTGATTCACATTGATTTAAGGAATTGTATATGAAGACATGGAGACATTACCTAATGGTTTAACACTCATTACACCAGGAAGTATAGTATTGTCCTAAGTTATTGCCCCTGGTTCACATAGATTGATACAGGAATTGGATATGAGGACATGGAAACATTACCTAACAGTATATGAGTTATTGTCCTTGTTTCACATTGATTGATTACAGGAATTGCATATGAGGACATGGCGACAATACCTAATGGTCTAACACTTATAACATCAGTAGGTATAGTATTGCCCTGAGTTAATGTCCTTGGTTTACATTGATTACAGGAATTGGATATGAGGACATGGAGATATTAACCAATGGTATAACACTTGTTACATCAGTAAGTATAGTATTGCCCTGAGTAATTGCCCTTGGTTCACATTGATTACAGGAATTGGATATGAGACATGGTGAAATTACCTAATTGTTTAACACTTATTACATCAGTAGGTATTGTATTGATCTGAGTTATTGCCCTTGATTCACATTGATTTCAGGAATTGTATATGAGGACATGGAGACATTACCTAGTGGTTTAACACTTATTACATCAGGAAGTATAGTATTGTCCTAAGTTATTGCCCTTGGTTCACATAGATTGATACAAGAATTGGATACGAGGACATGAAGACATTACCTAGCGGTATATGAGTTATTGCCCTTGTTTCACATTGATTGATTACAGGAATTGAATATGAGGACATGGCGACAATACCTAATGGTTTAACACTGATAACATTAGTAGGTATTGTATTACCCTGAGTTAATGCCCTTGGTTCACATTGATTACAGGAATTGGATATGAGGACATGGAGATATTAACCAATGGTATAACACTTATTACATCAGTAAGTATAGTATTGCCCCGAGTTATTGCCCTTGGTTCACTAATATTGATTACAGGAATTGGTGATGAGACATGGAGACAACACTTGGTGCTGATAGCCTAACTTGGTACAGGAACAAAATGTAGTGGACTCATTCCAAATTAACATAAGTAAAACTCACTGCTTTTGCATATTTAGGCATTATATTGTAAAAGAAAAACACTTGATAAAAAAGCTGATATAAGCTCAAACAGGGAAACAATACAGCAGATAAATCAGAAAGAAGGAATGAAATATTCTCACAAAACAGGTTTTGAAAATGGAAAAATATCAGGTATATGTTTGACATGGTTTTAAATTGGACTCAAATGTGAAAATGCATATAATCAAATTGATTGAAGTTTGAAATTTTGAGAAAATTAAACGAGAAGGTACAAGTTGGTGCCATTTTATAGTTGGAATGAATTAATTTCAATAAGTATGAAATACTCGCTCTTCATTAATAATACCGCTGTTTTTTAGGGCCTTGTTATGCCAATAGCTTCTTCTACAGTTTCTGAACACCGTAAGAAGCACAATGGAAAAGGAAGAATATATTTGTTTGATTTTAATCAACCAGATAAAGGCATAGAAGAACTGACAATTGTAGGAGACCAGTTTAATCATTCTGATTTTGGTCCTGGTGGCATTAGTTTGTGGAAAGACAAAGGTAAACTTTGTAAAGATCTAAATCGTAGATTTGCTGTTCAATTTAGTGGTAGAGTCTGATTTAACTGCTATAATATTCAATGAATTACTTCTGGCACTGCACTTTATTTAAGTAACATGTCAGAAGAAAACTTACAAATGTGCATTATAAAATCATAAAAGTCTGACATTTTACCAAATTGAAAATGGCTTAAGAATTGTCACAGAAACTAACAGTGTTTACATTAAGGACTGAAAAATTGTTTTTGCTAAGGAATAGGGCTTTCATTGTCATTCAAATGATTCCATGTTCTTCGATTCAAAAATAAGTTGTTTCTGGTATTAATAGTAATAGATGTGCTTTATTATGTGGTATAAATGCATATAATGTGATACTAATTTGGGCAGTTAAAAAAATTGATATTAGCAAAATTTCTCTATGCCATAATTAAGGATTTACATTTGATAAAGATTTAATATATTGCTGCAACTGAACACAAAAAAGGAAAATGGTAGATCTTGCACGTCACTTATAAAAAAGTGTTTTGTAAACAGGAACCACATACTGTTTCTTTACTTTGAGTTGTACAGTTCCATCATTTAAATGTATTTCATTGTATGGACAAACGATGGAGCTGTATTAGCAGCAATGAAACACCAACTTACCAACACAATATAACATGGACTGCAAAATGACAACAGATAAACTTCGGTGATTAACTAGACTAGAGTACATACAATATGTCAAGATCAACCGGAAAATATTTATATTGTTAATCTTTATGTGTTTAAAGATAAAGTGGCAGTTATGGTGGTAAATCATGGATCAGCAGGAGATACTATAGAAAAGTTCCTGTTTATAGCTAAAGATAAACAGCTGAAGCATGTACACACTTACAGAGACCCAACTATACATATGTAAGTATTTTTAATCACTTGAAAGATAAAACAGTTCCATTATTAAATTCAGTTATAATTATTATTGTTGGGAAATAAGGGCATTATTTACAGAGACATGTTTCCGATGGGTTAAAAAATCCACAAGCCCTTCGTTTGGGACTAAAACATTTATGCCTTGGGCATTCAAGAATTTATCATCTATATGCTTGATGGACTATCTGCGTCATGTTGGTTTCTTGTGGACAGTTGTCTCATTGGCAATAATACCCAATCTTCTTGTTTATAGTAAAAAAAAAATGTAGGCGTTATCAAATAGAAAATCCTTCCTGACATCCCTTCATCTATTGCATGAGAAATAAACGGGATTCATTTTCCTTTTATTTACCACAATAAAAAGAAAACAAAGTTGTATTGATGCTGGAAATCCAATTTTCCTGTAAGCGCTGAATAAATGAACAGTGTATTTTAAATGCAACTGTTCATGCAAATATACCCATTTACTTTAGAAATTAATGTCATGATTTGGAATTAATTGGTGATGCCCTTATTGTACATTAAAAGATCCAAACTTCAAACTGCTATGAATTATATTTCAATTTAAATAAATATAGGAAGATGTGGTATGAGTGCCAATGAGACAACTCTCCATCCAAACCATTATAGGTCAATGTTAACATTAGATTATGGTATATATCCTTTCACTGAACTAGCATACATTTTGGCTAGTGGCAAAGTGAAGCACGCCTCCGGGTGCGGGATTTCCTTGCTGCATTGAAGACCCATTGGTAGCCTTCAGCTGTTATTTGCTCTTTGGTCGGACTGATGTATCTTTTACACATTCCCGCATTTCCATTCTCAATTTTATTTAAATTTTATTACAGGGTAAATGATGTAGCAATGGACAGTGAATATAGTTTTTACTTCACAAATTTTGCCTACTATAAGAGTGGACTTTTTCACGTATTAGAGGCGGTCCTACCATAAGCCTATGGAAATCTGATGTATTATGACGGGAAAGCATACCACAAACAAGATGAAGGATTTTTTACTTTAAATGGTCTGATTTTATCACATGATCAACAGTAAGAAATACATGTTTTTTTAATTTTGATGATAATACATGTATATTCAGTTAAATCTGTTTGAAGAAACCACTAAAGGTGGGACATACCACTACAGGGAGATAATTCTGTAAAAATTAGCTGAATGTATTAATAACAATCTATTGTTGAGGAAGTATTAAGCTACTGATTGATCAAAACTAGTCTTTGTCAAACTGCTATGTATCCAGGAAACATTTCTTAATAAAGTGTGTGGTTCAAGTTTTTAATTTTTTGTTATATTTTAAATTAAAGGATCAAGTTAATATTTTGTCAAAACTTTGTCAAGACTCAACAAGCCAAATTAGTATTAGTCAAGGTATTTGGTACCTGTGACCTTAAGGGAGAACAAAAAAATGGTTTCATAAGACAAGTGGTCTTTTAATACTGTGAGTGAGCTTAGATTTATATTTAAGGCACTGCAGAGGGACCTAAAGTTAATGGTATTATAATAACACATGTTTTTGCTTAATACAGGTGGTCTCTTAAGCCGGTTTGACTATAATTTTACTGGATAATAGATTAGAATTATCAAGTGATGTAACTGTATCAATAAAGAGTATAAGAAACAGTTACAGGGGAGTTTATGACGTTGCTAACATAAAATAATATTTTTGCAACGTCAAACAGATATATCCGGAAAAGATGCATTTTCAACTGTTTTTTTTTATGATTCAAAATGATTATTTTCCAAATTTGTTTTTCTTTTAGGTATTTGTACACAGGAGAAACAATCCCTCAGAAATTTCATACTTTTACAAGACAGAAGAATGGAACACTTAGTAGATACCAGGTACTAGATTCTTTCAGATTGGTCACATGATCAATGACTTTCAGATTGGTCAAATGATCAATGACTTATCTGAATATACTGATATTATTGACTGTTTGTCACCTGATCAATGACTTATCTGTTAGCTATTATTTGTGTGTTTCTCTGTACTATATGTTCTCCTATTTATTTGTATTGAAGTCCTAACATGTAATGTTGTCATTTTAATGTTATATTTAACATTGCCATAAAAGCGGGAGGTTTAGCATGCCACAAAACCAGGTTCAACCCACCATTTTTTTTTTATTAAAATGTCCAGTACCATGTCAGGAAAATGGCCATTGTCATTTTATAGTTCGTTTCTGTGTGTGTTACATTTTAATGTTGTTTTTCTGTCAATTATATTTGATGTGTTTCCCTCAGCGTTAGTTTGTAACCCGGATTTGTTCTTTTCTCAATCAATTTATGAATTTCGAACAGCAGTATACTACTGTTGCCTTTATTTATCTGAATATAATGATATTGTACACTGTTTGTCACCTTGAGTTGTACAACATTTTAAATATGAATGATTTTTTACATGGTTTGAAAAAAAACACATTTTCTATGATTTTATTCATATTTGGCATTTGACACAAGAAGTCATATTTCTGTAGGAATAGATATCCATAAAAATGTAAGTAAAATAAATAGATGAAGAAAATTGGTTTCAATTGCCCTCAAGAAATTGTTCTTGTCAACTTCAGTTTAATGTATATAGTGTTCACAGGGTATTTTAACTTTTAAAACAACACGGTTAGGTTGATGGGGACAGACCAAATGAAAGTTTTAAAATTCCAAACACCTGTCTGTGGATCCCTCTATTCCTACAATATCATGTTCAAGTTTTGGTTTAAGTTAAATTGTTACAGTCACACCAGTTTAAACTATGAGTGGGGCATGGTGTTCCCTTGGATATTTATTCTTGTTTAAAAATACATAAAAAATAATGAATGTGAATAAATTAATGTGTCTGCATATGCATTATTTCTTGAATATATTATAAATGTTTTGTTTTCAGGAATTTAACGTTAAAACAGCAATTGACAACCCAACTTTAGATAAAGATGGCAATGTTCTATTTGGTACTCATCCAATAATATGGCAAGCTATGGGACATATGGATAACCCAGAAACACCAGCTCCTTCACAGGTAGTATTAAGTGTGTTGAAAGTCACTGAAATACTTTCAATACCTGGAAATCACTTGCGCAAAACAACATGAAAAATCAGAACACATCTGAATAGCATATAATGTTCAGGAAATACAGTGATATGAAATAAAGAGGAAGTAACTTAAATATCAATCAGATATTTTAACCAAAGAACACACAATACTTAAATACAACATGCAGTCTAAAATAAGTCAAGTGTCTTTACAAAACCAGCTCTTTTCATTGCCATGAGATTAGATAAGTAAGACCAATATTACAAAAACCAAACTAATTATTTTACAAATGAAAATCACAGACCATTAATCTTGGGGATAATCAATATATTTCAATCATTTGAAAAATTCTATGAATTCACTGTTTAATCACTTTCTTAATGCCTTATATACACAATACATTTGTACTGAATAATCCAAGTAATGATTAATTTATTCAGGTAATTAAACTTCACATGAAAGATGGTGCTGTGACGAAGATGACAGAAGTTTTTGCTGATGATGGTCATACATTGTATGGATCATCAGTGGCCTCCTTGTATAATGACGCCATGTTAGTAGGAACAGTGCTCCACAAGTTAATGTATTGTGAAGTACGTTGGATTGATTGAGTGTGATGTTTTATTTATACATGCAACTCATGAATAAAAAGTAGGTCTAGTGTGACAAGATTATCTAAAAAGTAATTCCGTTTTCTAACTGAAATGTTCAGTATTTGCAAAAGCATTAGTAGAATAAAGTATAGGACATGATTTGCAAAAGCTTAGAACGTCTTTATTAAACAATATACTTTGATATATCCCATTTTTATTATACCCCACGCAACGAAGTTGCGGAGGGTATAATGTTTTTGACCCGTCCGTCCGTCCGTCCGTCAGTCCTGTTTCTTGTCATCGCAACTCCTCTCAAACCACACAACAGAATTTCACGAAACCTTTTCAGATAATAAGGACATACTATGTAGTTGTGCATATCGACGGGAAATTGCGATTCAATTTTTTTTCTAGGAGTTACGCCCCTTTGAACTTATTTACTTTAATGTACTACTACAACAGTTTGTCATCGCAACTCCTCTCAAACCACACAACAGAATTTCAAGAAACCTTTTCAGATAATAAGGACATACTATGTAGTTGTGCATATCGACGGGAAATTGCGATTCAATTTTTTTTTAGGAGTTACGCCCCTTTGAACTTATTTACTTTAATGTACTACTGCAACAGTTTGTCATCGCAACTCCTCTCAAACCACACAACAGAATTTCACGAAACCTTTTCAGATAATAAGGACATACTATGTAGTTGTGCATATCGACGGGAAATTGCGATTCAATTTTTTTTCTAGGAGTTACGCCCCTTTGAACTTATTGACTTTAATGTACTACTGCAACAGTTTGTCATCGCAACTCCTCTCAAACCACACAACAGAATTTCAAGAAACCTTTTCAGATAATAAGGACATACTATGTAGTTGTGCATATCGACGGGAAATTACGATTCAATTTTTTTTCTAGGAGTTACGCCCCTTTGAACTTATTTACTTTAATGTACTACTGCAACAGTTTGTCATCGCAACTCCTCTCAAACCACACAATAGAATTTCACGAAATCTTTTTATATGAAAAGGACATATCATGTAGTTGTGCATATCGACGGGAAATTACGATTCAATTTTATTTCTAGGAGTTACGCCCCTTTGAACTTATTTGCTTCAATGTACTACTGCAACAGTTTGTCATCGCAACTCCTCTGAAACTACACAACAGAATTTCATGAAACCTTTTCAGATAATAAGGACATACTATGTAGTTGTGCATATCGACGGGAAATTACGATTCAATTTTATTTCTAGGAGTTACGCCCCTTTGAACTTATTTGCTTCAATGTACTTCTGCAACAGTTTGTCATCTCAACTCCTCTGAAAACACACAACAGAATTTCATGAAATTTTGTAGAGAATAAGGACATACTATGTAGATGTGTATATTGACAGGAAATTATTATTCAATATTTTTTCTTATACTTATTTAATTTCTCCAATGACAATGTGGGACGTGGGGTATGTGAGCGTGCTCACTAAGGTTCTTTAATTAATTAAGTATCTGAAAATCCTTGCTGACCTTTCATTAAGAACAGCAGCTGTCAGTTAAATACTGAGTTAGATTCAAGTGTACTGCTGGTTTATTAAGTATAAGCTTGTTATTTGCTAGTTAATCTTTTATTTTATGAACAACTAGAACTAATTTTACTTTTATGTATATTGTTTTTTCAGCTTTGAACATAAACCCTCACTTTACAGACACTTATTTTCAAGGGTTGGGTACCATTTTTGGCTATTGGTACTTTACGGAACGGAACAGAACGGAACGGAATTTCATTTAAGGTATCCAAAGGGGGCATTTATCAAAATTTCGAAAAATCTTTAAAACAAAACAAACTTTAGAATTTCTGTGTTTTACGGTTTTCCATATACAAATAACACAAATGTATACTTAATCTCATCTTCACAGGTGAAATGTGTAATAATGTATAACATCGGGAAATATTCTGTAGATGAATATGTCGGATTGTCCTGATAAATTACATGAAATTAACGCATTTGCAAGTCATGCATTATGATATCTAGACTGACCTCACGTCGTCCTTGATTAGAGACAGTGATCAAAATGAATCTGATTTAAACTTTTTAATTTATTTTTCCGTTCCGTTCCGTTCCGCAAAGTACCAATTGCTCTGAGGAATTGGTATTTAACGGAAAAAACGGAAACAGACATCTTTAATGTAATTAAAGCAGTATGATAAAAAAAATTGTCTGACACCTCTTTTTGCATGAGTGGTATGTGTTTTAGATAGCATTTTCGACTTGATCAATAATAAAAAATTTAACACAAAGGCAGGATACACAAAAAGTCTTTCTCCTTCCATCGGTAATTATATTTTAAAAAAGGGGCCTTCAACAGCCCGTTCCGACGATGATTAGAGACAGTGATCCAGTTGAATCTGATTTAAACTTTTTAATTTATTTTTCCGTTCCGTTCCGTTCCGCAAAGTACCAATTGCTCTGAGGAATTGGTATTTAACGGAAAAAACGGAAACAGACATCTTTAATGTAATTAAAGCAGTATGATAAAAAAATTGTCTGACACCTCTTTTTGCATGAGTGGTATGTGTTTTAGATAGCATTTTCGACTTGATCAATAATAAAAAATTTAACACAAAGGCAGGTTACACAAAAAGTCTTTCTCCTTCCATCGGTAATTATATTTTAAAAAAGAGGCCTTCAACAGCCCGTTCCGACGATGATTAGAGACAGTGATCAAGTTGAATCTGATTTAAACTTTTTAATTTATTTTTCCGTTCCGTTCCGTTCCGCAAAGTACCAATTGCTCTGAGGAATTGGTATTTAATGGAAAAAACGGAAACAGACATCTTTAATGTAATTAAAGCAGTATGATAAAAAAAATTGTCTGACACCTCTTTTTGCATGAGTGGTATGTGTTTTAGATAGCATTTTCGACTTGATCAATAATAAAAAATTTAACACAAAGGCAGGTTACACAAAAAGTCTTTCTCCTTCCATCGGTAATTATATTTTAAAAAAGAGGCCTTCAACAGCCCGTCCCGACGATGATTAGAGACAGTGATCAAGTTGAATCTGATGTAAACTTTTTAATTTATTTTTCCGTTCCGTTCCGTTCCGCAAAGTACCAATTGCTCTGAGGAATTGGTATTTAACGGAAAAAACGGAAACAGACATCTTTAATGTAATTAAAGCAGTATGATAAAAAAAATTGTCTGACACCTCTTTTTGCATGAGTGGTATGTGTTTTAGATAGCATTTTCGACTTGATCAATAATAAAATACACAAAGGCAGGTTACACAAAAAGTCTTTCTCCTTCCATCGGTAATTATATTTTAAAAAAGAGGCCTTCAACAACAAAGGCAGGTTACACAAAAAGTCTTTCTCCTTCCATCGGTAATTATATTTTAAAAAAGAGGCCTTCAACAGCCCGTTCCGACGATGATTAGAGACAGTGATCAAGTTGAATCTGATTTAAACTTTTTAATTTATTTTTCCGTTCCGTTCCGTTCCGCAAAGTACCAATTGCTCTGAGGAATTGGTATTTAACGGAAAAAACGGAAACAGACATCTTTAATGTAATTAAAGCAGTATGATAAAAAAAATTGTCTGACACCTCTTTTTGCATGAGTGGTATGTGTTTTAGATAGCATTTTCGACTTGATCAATAATAAAAAATTTAACACAAAGGCAGGTTACACAAAAAGTCTTTCTCCTTCCATCGGTAATTATATTTTAAAAAAGAGGCCTTCAACAGCCCGTCCCGACGATGATTAGAGACAGTGATCAAGTTGAATCTGATGTAAACTTTTTAATTTATTTTTCCGTTCCGTTCCGTTCCGCAAAGTACCAATTGCTCTGAGGAATTGGTATTTAACGGAAAAAACGGAAACAGACATCTTTAATGTAATTAAAGCAGTATGATAAAAACAAGTCAGACCCTTCTTTTTTGAATGAGTGGTAAGTGTTTTAGATAGCATTTCGACTTGATCAATATTTAAATAAACAGCTGCGCCATGAACGCATGATACGCCTGTCGTCTTGTGAAAAAAACATAAATCTTTTTTGAATAACACAGGGTTGTACAGGATGTCATGCTTAGTATATCCTGACTCATTCCTTATTCCCGCTCAATAGGAAGATTGTACAAGATGTATTTGGAAACCCGACGCAACATTAGCCTGTTAAGTTTTAAGCAATAGAGATACAGCGCAACATGTGAAAAAAAACCTCTTTTTTTTTTACAAAAAACTCAATAACTCGAAAATATAAAAATGAATCATCACCAAAAAGTATACAGATCTTTAGATTAATATAACAAAGAAGTGTGTAAAGTTTTAAGCAAAAATCATAAATCGTTTTTGAGATATGGTGCGACATGTAAACCCCCCCTTTTTTTTTACAAAATACTCAATAACTCAAAAATGAAATTTTGAATCATCACCAAAAAGTATACAGATATTAAGATTAATATAACTAAGAAGTATTTAAAGTTTTAAGCCATAATCAAGAATCGTTTTTGAGATACGGTGCGACATGTGAAAAAAACACACCCCTGTTTTAGTTACAAAGTGCCGTAACTCAAAAAGTTGTAATCTTATTTTCACAAAAAAGTATACAGATCATTTTACCATCATAAGAAACAACTATGTTAAGTTTCATGAAATTTGGATAAGTCGTTCTCAAGTTACGGTGCGACATGTTTACACCGGACAGACGGACAGACGGACGGACGGACGGACGGACACTGGACATTTGTATACCATATTACGTCCCGTCAAAATTGACGGACGTATAAAAAATAACACAAAGACAGGTTAGACAAAAGGTCTTTCTACTTCCATTGGTAATTATAAATTAAAAAAGGGGCCTTCCGAAGATGATTAGAAACAGTGATCAAGTTGAATCTGATTTCCGTTCCGTTCCGCAAAATACCAATTGCTCTGAGGAATTGGTATTTAACGGAATCGAACGGAAACAGGCATCTGTAATGTAATAAAAGCAGTCTTGATAATATCAGTGCAAAGTTTTTAAAAATTACTTCTCATCTTATTTCAGTTCCCTTATGTCAAATTTTTAATTCAAGCATTAAAAAATCAGTTTATCCATCATTATTCAAACTAGCTAAAGTCATACCAGTTTTTGAAAATAAATGTTAAAAAATGATGTATTTAATTACAGACCAATTGCATTTTTACAATTAGTATCTAAAATACTTGAGAGACACGTAAAAACTTATTTAATGAACTATACGGACACATATAATCTGTTGTATGTCCTGCAATCAGGTTTTCGTTCGAACCATTCCTGTCAAACTGCCATGACAACTTTGTTAGATAAATGGTTAAAAGCAATTGATGAAGGCGAATTAGTAGGAGCAGTATTTCTGGATCTTTGTAAAGCTTCTGATGTTCTTCATCATAAACTGCTCCTCCAGAAATTACAAAAATACAGATTTTCTTATTCTTCACTGCACTGGCTTACTTCATATCTAACTGATAGACAGCAGGTTGTATACATTTCAAATACTTTTTCAGGTGTATTAAAAGTAAAAACAGGTGTACCTCAAGGGTTCGTTTAAGGTCCCATATTATTCTTATTATTCATTAATTTTTTGCCTTTGTGTAATCCAAATCATAACAGTGATCTTTTGGCTGATGATAGTACTATTTCTGTTACTGGTAAAAACAAAAGTTGTATAGCCAGACACTAAATACTGTGTTAGAAAATATTTCTCATTGGTGTGATGAAAACAAAATGTTAATCAATGTATCCAAAACAAAGAAAATGTGTTTATGTTCAAAACACAAACTTTCTGTCATGTGTAATGAACCTTTTAATATCTTCATTAATAATCAATATATTAATGAAAGTCAGCGTGAACAAGTCCTTGGTATTTTTGTGGACGCAACTCTGTCTTGGTCTGATCATATCAAATATGTTATTAAAAACTTTAAGGTAAATTCTTCCTTTAGCTCTACTAAAAAGGATCAAGAAATATTTAAATCATAATGCAAGAATTTTATTTTATAATGCATACCTTCTTCCAAATTTTGACTACTGTTGTTCAATATGGGGCAACTGTAACACATTTTTAATCGACAGTTTGCTTAAATTACAAAAAAGGGAAGCTAGAATTATTTTAAATGAACACGATTTTCAAAAACCATCTGTTGAACTTTTTAAAGAATCTGGAATAATTCCAGTAAATACATGTAATAGAATATTATACCACAAGTCCTTATTAATGTATGAATAAAACAATTGATTGGTACCCCAATACTTGTCAAATCTTATTGTAACTACAAATAGCAAACAGTCATACAGTACTCGACTCTCATTTTCAGATAATTTAATTGTTCCAAAATCAAATACAGAATTATACAAACCAAGCTTTTCTTTTAGTGGTCAAAAGGTGTGGAATTCACTATCCAAAGAAATCAAAAAATCAAAAAAATGTATCGTCATTCAAGTATACTTACAAATCATTATATATTTTAACAATAAAACTCAAAGCACTATCATGTAATCCGTTTTGTTCATGTATTTGTTTATGTAATTTAATATTTATACCATTATTCATCATTGTGTATTGCTAGATTGATTTGGTTTATATCAACCGTGCAAGGGCTTTTGTCAAGGTCGTTAAAAAAACCCGTAGTAGTAGATTATGTTTATTCATGTTGTTAATATTGTGTCTATAGAGAGCCTTATTGAAAATTGATTTAATCCAAATGAGTTACTCTCTTAAAATAAAGATTTATTTATTTATTCTTATTTAATTATTTATTTATTTATTTATACGAATGACCCCGAGGTTAATGCAAGTTAAAGTTGACATGGATCGTAATTCCAATAAGGCCAATTATAACATAAAATGCATCCAATCTGCAAGTTATCATTATACACTTATAATTTCACGTCAAAAATCTTTAGGCGTGCTCAAACAAGTTGGAATATGTACTGTCTTAATGCAATTTTAAAAGTAAAAACACTGTATTCAGGCGCGTATTTGGAGGAGTCCTGCACTCCGTAATTAAAACAGGTTGCTATCTTTTAAAAAAAGATAAGCAATACGAGAACCTTATTGGGGGTTTGGTTTGAAAGAAAAATAAATTCATTATTTCATCTCATTTTCATAAGAAATTTGAAAACTGACATAAATTCAATATCCCGGGCTATATTACCTTATTGCGAAGGCCAAAAAATCGAATGACTGACCTTTTCGTCAGTTTGAATACAATCGGACTAAAGTAAGGGACGGACCAATTAACTTGCAATTGGGGGGGGGGGGGGGGGGGGGCATGTTTTTTTTTCGTAAATAAATATGTTGATTCTGAATAGAGAAAATAAATAATTTGGCCAGCAAAGGGAGAAAAAATTTTTTGACAGGATATTTACCATAAAAAATAATGTTAAATTTGAAAAAAATAATTTGTCGCGCCACTTCCCAAAAATAAAAAATAAAATGCGCGCATGCCTCCCCCTCTGCAAGTTAAATGGTCCGTCCCTAAAGATCATATAAAATGTGTCGATACGTTGCTTATAAGGATCTGAAAACGCTCAATTTTACTTTCTGTTTAAAGATCTTTTGAGGTTTTCTTAATTTGTCGGATTAATACACACTTTTAAAATTTGAAAGCTTAAATTTTTATTAGCTGATGTAAAAACTACCAGGACAGAAAGTAAAACGGAGTGTTGTCAGATCCTTGTACGCAAACTTTTTAAGAGTAGACACGGGATTTGAATTTTGATTTAATTTGGTTTGAATATATATAACCGGGAGTTTTCCGTGTTATAGTGATTCAAAGACGGAATGCCAATACTTTAAACTTTATTAGCAAGGTCCGGACAGTACCAGACCTAAGACCTAAATCTGACTACAAAATGACATACAAAAGCATATATAAAAAACAGTTACTATAGAAAAGGATTAGTGTCCAACGGATTAGCTTGTCATGGTCAGAGTGATTTCCATCACGACAAACATATATTTAACAATAGAATTAATTAGACACAAAGAAATGTAAAAGGTTTGATAAACGGATTAATATATTGTCACTATAGCACTTAAAATATATTGTCTGAATTTGATTTATATCTAATCGCAAATAGTCCAAATCTTCCTGGTTATATTCGCCACTACTCCACCTAAACTCGGTCTCCGAGTTTGCCGAATGAATTTTGTTATCGTCGTGGGTATCCTCCTCCTCGCCGATGACGTTGCTGAGAATTGCCACGCGAGCAAATTGCAAGGGTCGAACGCACATCTTGGTTTGAATGTTTTATGTCGTGATGTTGAATCTCGCGTTTATTATTAACGTTCTCTTCCTTAAGTCTCTGAATTTCGTCTTCCATATCATTTAAGATGCGCTTGTACTGCATGTCAGAATTTTTGAACTCCATTGTTAAACGTTGTCTGGTGTTGGTTAAATTACGGTTTTCCTCTTTCAAACGCATTATTTCTATTTCAAAATTTTGAGTTCCACTTGCATGTTCAGCTAACTCCAGCTCGATTGTTTGGATTAACCGAACATGTTTTAAACGTTCCAAATTTAAATTGTCCAAACTGTTCCTTAACATCACGTTTTCTTGTATTACTGTATCTAATTTAGAATTTTCGCACTTCAGCGCAGCGATTTCTTTGATGAAGTTTCGGTTAGACTCTTTCAACTTGTTAATGTTTAGTTTCGCAGATTCGTCCTGTATGGAGCACGTAAAAGCGGAGAGTTCCTTGTCCTCAAGTCCTTGAAACGGAAATTGAGACATTTGTTTTTTCTCAATAAATATTTTCATTCTGTCGCTGTCTCTTTGAATTTTAGATTTTGACCTTTTTCTCGGTTTTCGGATTTCACATGACTTAACGTGAAAATTGCACATACGGGCAAAATGTCCATGATGTCTGCACTTGTAACAATAAGCGTTAACTGCATAACACTGATGGTAGGTGAAAACGTTCAATGTCTTACCGCAATATTTGCATAGAAAGTCCAAACAAGTATCTGCTTTTCTCATCGGAAACGGGTGTCCATTTCTGCAAGGCTGGTAATTCCAGGATCCTTCCATATTGTTGCTTCTGGAGGTATTCATTACTAGTTTGGGGGAACTAGCTCAAGATCGTGCCCGGGTCCTCCACCAATATATAACCGGGAGTTTTCCGTGTTATAGTGATTCAAAGACGGAATGCCAATACTTTAAACTTTATTAGCAAGGTCCGGACAGTACCAGACCTAAGACCTAAATCTGACTACAAAATGACATACAAAAGCATATATAAAAAACAGTTACTATAGAAAAGGATTAGTGTCCAACGGATTAGCTTGTCATGGTCAGAGTGATTTCCATCACGACAAACATATATTTAACAATAGAATTAATTAGACACAAAGAAATGTAAAAGGTTTGATAAACGGATTAATATATTGTCACTATAGCACTTAAAATATATTGTCTGAATTTGATTTATATCTAATCGCAAATAGTCCAAATCTTCCTGGTTATATATAAAAAAAAATTTATGTGTTAATCTTCTTTGTTTATCCTACTATAAATTTCATGATTCTTCTTTTGGAAATAAATTCAATCAACGATGACAGAAGGAATGTTCATGTAATATTATACTTGCCTGACGACGACAGAAGGAAACTGGAATCGCAGAGCCAATGCAGTGTAGTCTATATAAACATAGCAGACATAATGGGTATGATTACAAATGAGACAACTTTTATCAAAAGACGAACTAATAAAGATGTATACCCCAATAAAACATCGTATGCCTAATGGCATTCAACAATCATGAACAAAGCACATCCAATATAGTAAGTTATAAGAGACCCCTTTACTTGCACTCACTACTAAATGTAAACCAATAAAAAGCGAGAAAAACAGCGTTTCCGGTTTCTAGAAAAAAAAGCAATAAACAAATATAACACGCATAATTAAAAGCTGCCGCTTTCGGATCTTGATCTATATAATGAGGCGCTGTTCAAGTCGCCGTGAGCGCTCTATCCCCTCAAGAGCAATGGTGTAATAGTACAACTCGTTTAGTTAAATTAAAATTCTGTTTAATATTAGATCGCCCATGTTAAGAGTTGTGTACATATATTTGAGGTGTTCAGAAACAGCAAAGATAATTGTTATCATTATAGAGAAGACTTTTTCACTATACAAATTTCTATTTAGTTGAGCACTCTTAAATAATTGTTAAAAATTATTGATCAAGTCGAAAATGCTATCTGAAACACATACCACTCATGCAAAAAGAGGTGTCAGACAATTTTTTTTTTTATCATACTGCTTTAATTACATTAAAGATGTCTGTTTCCGTTTTTTCCGTTAAATACCAATTCCTCAGAGCAATTGGTACTTTGCGGAACGGAACGGAACGGAAAAATAAATTAAAAAGTTTAAATCAGATTCAACTGGATCACTGTCTCTAATCATCGTCGGAACGGGCTGTTGAAGGCCCCTTTTTTAAAATATAATTACCGATGGAAGGAGAAAGACTTTTTGTGTAACCTGCCTTTGTGTTAAATTTTTTTATTATTGATCAAGTCGAAAATGCTATCTAAAACACATACCACTCATGCAAAAAGAGGTGTCAGACAATTTTTTTTTATCATACTGCTTTAATTAGATTAAAGATGTCTGTTTCCGTTTTTTCCGTTAAATACCAATTCCTCAGAGCAATTGGTACTTTGCGGAACGGAACGGAACGGAAAAATAAATTAAAAAGTTTCAATCAGATTCAACTGGATCACTGTCTCTAATCATCGTCGGAACGGGCTGTTGAAGGCCCCTTTTTTAAAATATAATTACCGATGGAAGGAGAAAGACTTTTTGTGTAACCTGCCTTTGTGTTAAATTTTTTATTATTGATCAAGTCGAAAATGCTATCTAAAACACATACCACTCATGCAAAAAGAGGTGTCAGACAATTTTTTTTTATCATACTGCTTTAATTATATTAAAGATGTCTGTTTCCGTTTTTCCCGTTAAATACCAATTCCTCAGAGCAATTGGTAATTTGCGGAACGGAACGGAACGGAAAAATAAATTAAAAAGTTTACATCAGATTCAACTGGATCACTGTCTCTAATCATCGTCGGAACGGGCTGTTGAAGGCCCCTTTTTTAAAATATAATTACCGATGGAAGGAGAAAGACTTTTTGTGTAACCTGCCTTTGTGTTAAATTTTTTATTATTGATCAAGTCGAAAATGCTATCTAAAACACATACCACTCATGCAAAAAGAGGTGTCAGACATTTTTTTTTTATCATACTGCTTTAATTACATTAAAGATGTCTGTTTCCGTTTTTTCCGTTAAATACCAATTCCTCAGAGCAATTGGTACTTTGCGGAACGGAACGGAACGGAAAAATAAATTAAAAAGTTTACATCAGATTCAACTGGATCACTGTCTCTAATCATCGTCGGAACGGGCTGTTGAAGGCCCCTTTTTTAAAATATAATTACCGATGGAAGGAGAAAGACTTTGTGTAACCTGCCTTTGTGTTAAATTTTTTATTATTGATCAAGTCGAAAATGCTATCTAAAACACATACCACTCATGCAAAAAGAGGTGTCAGACAATTTTTTTTTATCATACTGCTTTAATTATATTAAAGATGTCTGTTTCCGTTTTTCCCGTTAAATACCAATTCCTCAGAGCAATTGGTAATTTGCGGAACGGAACGGAACGGAAAAATAAATTAAAAAGTTTACATCAGATTCAACTGGATCACTGTCTCTAATCATCGTCGGAACGGGCTGTTGAAGGCCCCTTTTTTAAAATATAATTACCGATGGAAGGAGAAAGACTTTTTGTGTAACCTGCCTTTGTGTTAAATTTTTTATTATTGATCAAGTCGAAAATGCTATCTAAAACACATACCACTCATGCAAAAAGAGGTGTCAGACATTTTTTTTTTATCATACTGCTTTAATTACATTAAAGATGTCTGTTTCCGTTTTTTCCGTTAAATACCAATTCCTCAGAGCAATTGGTACTTTGCGGAACGGAACGGAACGGAAAAATAAATTAAAAAGTTTACATCAGATTCAACTGGATCACTGTCTCTAATCATCGTCGGAACGGGCTGTTGAAGGCCCCTTTTTTAAAATATAATTACCGATGGAAGGAGAAAGACTTTTTGTGTAACCTGCCTTTGTGTTAAATTTTTTATTATTGATCAAGTCGAAAATGCTATCTAAAACACATACCACTCATGCAAAAAGAGGTGTCAGACAATTTTTTTTTATCATACTGCTTTAATTACATTAAAGATGTCTGTTTCCGTTTTTTTCCGTTAAATACCAATTCCTCAGAGCAATTGGTACTTTGCGGAACGGAACGGAACGGAAAAATAAATTAAAAAGTTTACATCAGATTCAACTGGATCACTGTCTCTAATCATCGTCGGAACGGGCTGTTGAAGGCCCCTTTTTTTAAAATATAATTACCGATGGAAGGAGAAAGACTTTTTGTGTAACCTGCCTTTGTGTTAAATTTTTTATTATTGATCAAGTCGAAAATGCTATCTAAAACACATACCACTCATGCAAAAAGAGGTGTCAGACAATTTTTTTTATCATACTGCTTTAATTACATTAAAGATGTCTGTTTCCGTTTTTTCCGTTTAATACCAATTCCTCAGAGCAATTGGTACTTTGCGGAACGGAAAAATAAATTAAAAAGTTTACATCAGATTCAACTGGATCACTGTCTCTAATCATCGTCGGAACGGGCTGTTGAAGGCCCCTTTTTTAAAATATAATTACCGTTGGAAGGAGAAAGACTTTTTGTGTAACCTGCCTTTGTGTTAAATTTTTTATTATTGATCAAGTCGAAAATGCTATCTAAAACATATACCACTCATGCAAAAAGAGGTGTCAGACAATTTTTTTTATCATACTGCTTTAATTACATTAAAGATGTCTGTTTCCGTTTTTTCCGTTAAATACCAATTCCTCAGAGCAATTGGTACTTTGCGGAACGGAACGGAACGGAAAAATAAATTAAAAAGTTTACATCAGATTCAACTTGATCACTGTCTCTAATCATCGTCGGGACGGGCTGTTGAAGGCCTCTTTTTTAAAATATAATTACCGATGGAAGGAGAAAGACTTTTTGTGTAACCTGCCTTTGTGTTAAATTTTTTATTATTGATCAAGTCGAAAATGCTATCTAAAACACATACCACTCATGCAAAAAGAGGTGTCAGACAATTTTTTTATCATACTGCTTTAATTACATTAAAGATGTCTGTTTCCGTTTTTTCCGTTAAATACCAATTCCTCAGAGCAATTGGTACTTTGCGGAACGGAACGGAACGGAAAAATAAATTAAAAAGTTTAAATCAGATTCATTTTGATCACTGTCTCTAATCAAGGACGACGTGAGGTCAGTCTAGATATCATAATGCATGACTTGCAAATGCGTTAATTTCATGATAATTTATCAGGACAATCCGACATATTCATCTACAGAATATTTCCCGATGTTATACATTATTACACATTTCACCTGTGAAGATGAGATTAAGTATACATTTGTGTTATTTGTATATGGAAAACCGTAAAACACAGAAATTCTAAAGTTTGTTTTGTTTTAAAGATTTTTCGAAATTTTGATAAATGCCCCCTTTGGATACCTTAAATGAAATTCCGTTCCGTTCCGTAAAGTACCAATAGCCCCATTTTTCGTTTGCAAATTAGGGTTTTGATGAAGATGTGCTGATTTATTGAACATGGAAAGAAAGTAGTGGGTGCAGCTCGGTTTGCTAGGAGTACATGTTCTTGTTTCAGTGCTAATTAAATTAATACTTACGTTTAATCAATGTACATAAATAATAGTTTACAAGTTTTTGATTATATGCTGTATTAGTTTACATTAAAATATATATTTATAACAGAGGGTGTTTGTTTTTATCTAGTCATAGTTAAGGAACCTTACAAAGAAAGGAAATACAAATTGAGGAATGAAAAAGACATAATTCTATTGTAGTAACATTAGCTTAATAACTTATCTTGGCAGCAAAAGGATACTATCCAGTTCTGTTCCTAGACAAGGTGAGCTGATTGTAACCATTGCCTACCATAGATGTATCCTGCTCTTGTGGCATTATTTTATTACTTTTCTTTTTCTTATATGTTGCTTATTTTTTTGTATAGTAATACATAAAAAGTTTTTTTTATGGATGTAGTGTTAGATGTTTTTGTACACTACTTTTCGATTTAAGTTTTTTACAGATTGTTTTTGATTATATAAATTGCCATGACACAAGTTATTGTTTTCCTTTATGTGTTTTTTTTTTAAATATTTAGTAATTTTGTGTTTTAAAGCAATAATCAGGGATTGTTTAGTTAGTGAATACATATTTCTAAATCACATTATTAAACATGATTGTTATGTTAGTGAATACATATTTCTTAAATCACATTATTTAAACATGATTATGATGTAACATAATGAAAGTTATGCAGGAATTCATATCTAAAAGGTTGATAAATGAAAGGCTTTGATTGTCTAAGAATTATCTGAAAAATGTTGCCCCATTTTAATACAAGTCAGTTATTCTCATCTGACCTTCATACTGCAAAAATCTGATTCAGTTTCCAGGATAACATTATGCAGGAAAGATTGTCAAATTTCATATGTACTTTTGTTGTGAGTCCAAGTCCATCTGAACTTGGTCAAATTTCTATGACCTTGTATCTTGTGCTCATGTTCATAAGTCCTTTCTTTGTTAGAATTGGCTATATTCCTAAGTATATAAGCAAGACGGTATCCGGTCGTTCCGGCCCCAAACCGATCCGGCCCCAAGTCAATCCGGCCCCAAGTCGATCCGGCCCAAGTCGTTCCGGCCCACGTCGATCCGGCCACAAGTCGATCCGGCCCCCTAATAAAATATGAATAAACTATATTCACTATATGAAGGAATTTGTGACAAATTTGAACTGTATAAACGGAATTTGCAAAAAGTGTCGATGATGGATCACAACAGGTAAACGAAGTATTGAAGTACCAGTTAAAGAACTATATAAAATCGATACGAAACTGAGTGTTAGTTTAGTCTTAGATGCATGATTTTTTTATTAGTTGTTAGGGGCTTTGAACTATAGTTATTGTGTCTATTTGTACAGCAGCTCCAATGATATTTTAAAATGTGAAGATATTTTCAAAGTTGACTTTGAATGTCATGGCGATTTTTATTTTATTTACTTCTCACACAGAGTAGCTAAATAAATATTAACAGTCCAATGGAACCGTAAAAATTTAACTCATCATTAATGTCTTGTTTAACCAAATCATTAGTCTATAATTGGTTTGTTTATTCAATAATTGTCTGATGATTGTGAACTAAGGTAATGCCAATCGTAATCACTTTAATTCAATCAAATCCTGATTAATTAAAGTTACGTTATCAACAAGGTCTTTGTAGTTTGATCTTTTGTTTGGTGTTTGGTGTTTATATAATAATAATTAATTGTATTTTTTTAAGGTAACATCAGAGGCTTCTATAACACATGTTACACTTGTTTTTCTTTTGTAATATCGAATAAAGTCAATTTATTTTTTCTTAAAATTGACAATACTTTGAATAGTTGTGTGTAGATAAAAAAAAAACCAAGTAATATGAGTATCCATTATTCTTTATTGCAAGAAAATAACAAACCAATGACACTAAATGCACATGTTGGTCCCAAAACACACAAGGAAAAGCCATTGTGATATAAAAACAAACGCATTCTGTCTTCTCTTTTATAGAAAGGACTAGGCAAATCAAACAACATTTCTCAATTTGAGAATTTTAAGAACTTTTAAAAAAGAAAAACAAAATTTGTATGTATCAGCTTGGGGATCGGCCTGTACCGTTGTGCATGTAGCTATTTGTTATAACACAAGATAAAAGACGTATTGGATTACAGTCGGCGTTTTACGTTTCCGCAAAAAAAAAGTCTACGTTTCCGCAAAAAAAAAGTCTACATTTCCGGAAATAAATACCTTACTTTTCCGCGAAAATAGTAACCATTCCGGAAAAAATATATTAAATATAATTAATCTGAGTACCTTGAACCGTTGATTGTAGTATCATGAAATTTTTGTAATAGCAGTATGCATTGCGCATTTAAAGTCAATTTATCTACCTCGGGCTGGAGATTTAGTCTTCGGGTTGTGCACAAATCAATAAGCAGATCCCACATTTTGATAAAAAGTGGAAGTAACACAAACACAAGAGGAATGAAGTTGCCATTTTACACCCATGTATCGAATAGTTAGCCGTGCCATCCATGCAAATATCACTTGAGTTATTTCATTACATAGACAATCAAAGACATTTCAAGTTGGCGAAACACAAAAATATAACGATTCCGACATCATCATCTTTCACTAAGGTGAAACTTTCATATTTTTTTTTACTTCTAGTATATTGTAGATAGAAGATCAGAACCCTTTTTGTATGCTCATCTAAAGAAAATATTTTTCAAAGGCTTTTTTTTTTTTTTACCGTACACCGTACACCTTTTACATTATAATTAAAAGAAATCAGAAACATTTATGAATTACAATTAATATATATCTTTATTTTTATTCCTTATAAATATATTTTTTATTGGGGCCGGATCGACTTTACATATGGGCCGGATCGACGTGGGGCCGGATCGACGTGGGCCGGATCGACATGGGGCCGGATCGACATGGGGCCGGATCGACCCGAAAGCATGCTAGACAAATATATGATATTCGTTTTAGTAATTATATGTCCATCTGAATCCTGACACATTTCTCTCGACCTTAACCTTGACCTTTGCTTTATTTTCATGCTACTGGGAGCAGGTGAAGTATTCAGGATTAGGTCTGTTCCACAGTTTATTAACAAGACGGGTATGAGATTTTTATACGTAAATTGGTTAGTGAGTTTATGATCTAAATCTTCAAAAATTCCTGACCTCATGTTGATGCATTACAGCACCATTACAGTACTTGTATACAAGATTATTGTATGTGGATATGTCATTAGAACAAATTGTAAAATTTACAACGAGACTCCAAAACACACTCGACCATATACTTACAAGTCATCCTTCCATTGTAAGGCACTTCTGCCCGTATAGGACTAAAAAGTGACCATGATATTGTGAAAATCCCTGGATGGTACCAGCGGGATTCGAACCCTCAATCTCGGGATCTAATAAAGGCAGCGCTCTAACCAATTGAGCCAAAGAAGATCTTCCCTTACTCAACTAGTTAGACTACCTTTATATCTCCAGGTAAACAACACTCTTCCCCCTTTTCTTTTTTCGGGCTGCGTACCATCCATCCGAGCAACTCACAGGTCCACTACTGTACAACCCCGAGACTTCTACTCGGAAACCCTCTGGCCAGTTCCTTAGATGTCACCTAGAATTGTCATGACCGGCTGGTCAAACCTCATGACCAATTCTAACATCTCACTGCCAGACAATATTATATATAAAAATTTTTGTAACAGTAGCAGATGCTCGCAGCGCCATTGTTGTGAAAATCCCTGGATGGTACCAGCGGGATTCGAACCCTCAATCTCGGGATCTAAAGGCAGCGCTCTAACCAATTGAGCCAAAGAAGATCTTCCCTAACTCAACTAGTTAGACTACCTTTATATCTCCAGGTATACAACAATGATATAGTACTGTATGACACAACCATACAACCAGGTCGATTTCAGCCAACACAGAGAAAACTTTTCTTGTGGTAAAAGGCTAACATGAAAGCAATAAACATTTTCCTTAAGGCCTTTGGTGAACAATTCTGGCAATCAAAATATCAGACTAGTGGAGGCAATGTGAATGCAATCAAAGCAATCTTTGAACATCTAATCGAAAAACACATACAAACAAAACCTGCAATGACCAGACGCTCACATCCATGGATAAGAAGACAAGAAGAACAATGAGAAGAGAAAAAAAAGAGCCCACTCTAAAGCTAAACGTACCAACAACTCTACCGATTGGGAAAATTACAAAGACTGAAAGCCAACACTCAAAATAAGACACGAAAAGCTTATAGAAAGTACATCCAAGATGTTGTCAGCAACAATTTTACAGAAAATTCTAAGCGATCTACACAACCTTAAAAAATAAGAAACAAGAGTCATCGGATGTTTCTGCCCTTACCAACAATGATGGATTTTTACATAGCGAAAGCTCTCAAAAGGCTGCCTTTAACCAGTCTCCTAAGGCAGCAACCATTTGATTTTCTGGGGGGGGGGGCTATGGTTTTTTTTTGGAAAAAAAGTTTGTTTCCATTTTTTGGAGAAAAAAATAATTTGTTTTTGATTCTGAGAAAAAAAAATTGTTTGTTTCACCCTCAGCTGCCACTATATGTAATGCTAAAATTGAAAGAAAAAAAATTGTTTTCGACTTGTCCAGAAAAAAAAACCATAGCCCCCCCAGAAAATCAAATGGTTGCTGCCTAAAGAGGAAATTAGCGGCATACCTAACAAAGGACCAAGCGCATATCCTACCATTGGGAAAATTAATGTAAACCGAAATAGTGTACACAAGCTATTAAAAAACCTTAAACAACACAAAGCTACAGGACTTGTCCTGATAACATACCAGCACTTATACTTAAAGAAGCAGCAAATGAAATGGTTCCCATCCTTTCCTAACTTTATAAAATCTCCATTGACAAACGGCCAGTTTCCGTTACTTCTATTTCATGCAGCATTTGCAGCTCAATCATCACATTTTTTAAGAGAATAATATCTTGAAAGACAAACCGCATGGATTTAGAGCTCGTAGATCGTGTGAGACACAACTGATTTCAACAATCGGAGGAATTTCCAAACAACTGAAATCAGGGAACGTTTATAAACTGAACCACTATGGCGTTAGAGACGAACACCTAAAATGGATAATGTTTCTTAGAAAACTAAAAACAACAAGTGATAGTTTAGGGCTGACAGTCATCACTTTGAGATGCATTTTCAGGGGTTCCACAAGGTACTGTGTTAGGTCACTTACTCTTCTTAGTATTTATTAATGACTTACCAGAATCAGTCCAACATTCGACGGTCAAATTATTCGCTGGCGACTGCCTTCTTGTCCATCACATAAAAAATTCCAAGGACGAAGCCAAATTACAACAGGACCTTTCAGCACTAGAAGATTGGGAAGCCAAATGGCAGATGAAATTCCATCCTGAAAAATGCACCGTCATTCGTATTAGGACTAGCATTAAATTTGAAAAAAAGATACACATTAGACGGCCACAGAGGCGGATTTAGGGGGGCAGGGGGCCCGGCCCCCCCTTTTTGGGAAAAAAATTGGTTGCTTATATAGGGAATCACTGGAGCGGGCCCCCTCTTAGGTCAGTCAGTGGGCCCCCACTTATGAAAATTTCTGGATCCGCAACTGGGCCACACTCGTACCTGCACCACCCAGCAAATATCTAGGTATAAATTTCAGCGAGGACTTACAATGGAAACATTATGTTGTAGTCACTACCAAAAAAAAGCATCCAAATCCATCGGATTCCTAAGAGAATGCAGAAAGAACGTAAGAAATGCAGCCTTTATCTCTCTGGTCAGACCAACTTTAGAATATGCAAGTACGGCTTTGGACCCTCCTACCGGCTGAGTACATAAATCGACTAGCTTCAAGACGAAATCCAGCATGAGCTAGAGCATAGTTTCATCTTACGCCAAAACGATCGGCGAATTAGAGGCAATCAAACCGACAACCAGCAAACCAGAGAGTTTATAAATACTAGTAGTCATACTTCACCCGGACAATACAAGAGCGGAACCACCCCAAACAGCTACAAAAGAAGCTCTGACAAAAGAGGGGTTCCAGTGTGCACTATCCAACAATAGTGCACCAAGTGTACATAGTTTTAATTGTATATATCTTGGAATTTTTATGTCTAGTTACAGGAGAGTTGTTGTCTCATTCTTTGTTTAGTGGACAGTCCGACTTATAATATTCTAATAGGAATCCAGTCCTCAGCTAAGAAAGAACATTTGTTGTGACATTTACCTACAAATAACAATGTATATGAATTTTGATCACTTTGACCATATTTTGATGATAAAGTGATCATTAAGAAGTAGTCATTTATATTCGGAAAATACAGATTGTTTTGACTGGGGTATAGGTATATGCTCAATGGACTTTTCCCAATCCGACAGTTACAACTTTTTATAAGGCTGGAAACCGTTTAGCTCTGTGGGATGTCCAAGTATGCAGCCATGTCCGGCCGGAATGGAGACGTTTAATCCGAATTTTCGTGTGTAGGAAGAATGTTCCTTTTATAAATGCGTGTACCAAAGAGTTCTAGTTCAAAGAGCAAGGACCCGTATATCATACAGAGTAGGTACTTCGAAACAAAAACTCAATCGAGCGAATAATAGTACTTTCCCTTCAACTTATTGGCATAAATCCCAAATGCTATGCATCATAATCGGATATGAAGATAACTAAATGCAAAATGTATAAGTTAAGTAGGGACCTTTTTCAATTTAATTACACAGGTCATTTACTGGATCAAGAAGAAAAATTATTTTGTAATGCTTCTTTCTGGATCATTATGTTTTGTAAACAATTCAACAAATACAACAACGGAATGGGTTATAGTCATTTTCTGTCCTCACAAATACATATCTTAATTTATTCCCTTCTTTAATCTCTGTGCATTTAATTGTATTAATAGGCACGTCAACCTTAAGTTGACCGTCGCCGGTTAATTATTTCGGTAACTTTTTCTTAAGATTAATTGGCTTATATTTTTAAATGGTAAGTACATTTTTATATAGCTGAAGTAAGAAACGATTAATACACAAAAGACCCCCCCCCCCCCCCCAAAAAAAAAAAAAAAAAAAAACAATCCAAAAGGATAAAGAAAAAAGACATTAAAAATGTAGGAGCAGACCATCAATGGCTTAAGTCAAGCGTATGAACTAAGTACCCAAGTTAAAAAAAAATTACACAACTTTCATCTATTATCGTCGCTGCATTTTTTTATATCTTGTATTTCCCGGACGAAGTTAGCAGACCCTACAAAATTTAACCGAAAACGTCATAGTGACCAATGCTAAAAGTATGGTTATATAACATATATCATTTTCAATAATTCAACCATAGCACAGTGGAATGCAACTATCTTATTTTGAGAGCAACAATCTTTTCATGTCTATACTGCTTTACATTTATGCTATTCCGGGTTTTTTTTTCGGGAGGCAAAGCTTGTTACATTCTTTAAACTATATGATGCCAAAGAGGGTATTATGACCGGACGAAAAGCTTGCTAATTATTTGGACTATCATCTTTCTGACTTTAATTACTATATCTTTCAATTGTCATTTTTAGCTTAAATATTCCCACACAATTATCTTTGGTTTAAAATGTATGTTTCTACTAATCCGATAATGGACTTCCGTTGTTACATGTATTTCTAAATTATTCTGTTTTATATACTTCTTAAAAATAATCTATATTCAGTTTTGGATAGGTTCTTAAACCGTCAACACCGGACTCAATATTGTAACATCGTTTATATTCTTGTTGGATCGTTTATTAAATTGTTAAACTTTATACCGACTTGAATCTTCATTTTAATACCCAGCAAATAGTCTGGCTATAGTATTGACATGAACCAGAAATCGAACATTTGTACTTAGTACCTATACACTGTGTCTAAACCACACCGGCAAAATTTGTTCGGACTCGATGGTATCTAACATCCGGCACAATGACGGAACATTAATAGATAGAAGAAAGCTAGGTTTCTCCTTATTTTCTTATTTTTTTTATGATATCGAAGAATATATATATGTTACAGTAGATAGGTGAAATTAGGAATTACATGTAATTACTAAAATTTAGGAATTACAGGTAATTCCCGATGCACTTAGTTAATACAAGTAATTCCTTAAACGGCCCAGTTATTACCAGTAATTACTAATTTTAAAATGAATTATTACACCTATTTACTGACTGCTAAAACAATATTGTATTATGGTCAGACGATCAAAAGTTATATGGTAATACTAGCTTTAAGATCAGTTAGTACGTTTAAAATATTGAATAGTTGATTTGTATTAAAAATATCTTGAATAAATATGGACTTTCAAATATTTGGTTAAATCAGAGTAACTTTAGTTTTAATCCAAAATGGTTAAAGATGAGCATTAAACAGAGAATTTTTGACCAATTTCAGCAGACATGGAAATCAGAAATGGAAAATTCTCTCAAAGCATTATGTTTTAACTTTAAAAAAAAAACTTTGAGTTTGAAGAATATTTAGACTTATTAACTTATAAAGATAAGATAACGTTATGTAGGTTAAGAACTGGAATGAACTGTTATGTGCATTAGCTTCCAGATATAAAAAAATATATATATGTTAAATCATTAATAAAAATGATATAGTGAAATTATAATTCACTGTTAGCAGCCAATCTGGTTCTATTTTGTTAAATTAGCTGCGAAACAAGGTTGATGAGTTGTGTACTTGTTAGTGAATATTTGGACCTCATTGAATACGTATTCATGTGACCTTCAATTCAACCCCTAGCTGGAGATTGGTTATCGATGTATTAAGCTATTACAATTGTAAGAGTTTTGCAGAACAAATAGTCTCGCCTACTTTTGCTGTTAATCGCAGGCTCAACAAAAATGAAGAAAAAATATTAAAATTTTCCTCTTGATACTATCTTTTGACTTAAGTACTATAAGAAGCTTCTGTCAAAATTGGGTAAAAATCCAGGATGGTTTATAAAATCTAATGTTTTAAAATCTTTAACTGCGGAGTGTATGTCATGTTAACTGGGAAAAAAATTGGACCTTTTATGATGTTTATAAGTAATATAGGGAAAAAAAGGATTTTTTTTTACAAACTTTACTTTCGGATATTATCTTATGATCATAAACATTTAGCTTCTGTCCAAGTTTGGTAGAGATCCACGATATTTGGAGAAAGTTATTTTAAAGTTTTAAACCACAGTGCATGATTGAGATTTTAGTTAACAAAATTATGAAAATCAATTTTGGATTGATATCATTGTCTTGCATATATAAATGCATATCGTGACTGAGTTACAAGACCTATAAAACAACCATTTTCCAGATTCAATTCATAAACACTAAAGAGTATGCACTTTTGATGTGCCTTATATTCCTACATCCTTAAGTAAGCTCCCTTAAAATCCCTACCCTTTACTTTCGTATTTGGTATCTTGAATTATGTTTTTCATTTTAAAACAAAAACATCAAGTTAGTAAATAGCTGTAAAAATGACAAAAAAAAATCAGTAATTACCAGTAATCACTGAAACAACTAGTAAATACATGTATTTACTAAATTGGCTAGTAATTACAGGTATTTACTGAAATGTTTAGTAATTACGTGTAATTCCTAATTTCACCTATTTACTGTAACATATACATATACAACTATTTTCTATTGTGATATGCAATATTGTCTACAACCGTTCTATATTAACGGCGAAATAAGTAAAAATGCACGTCAAAATGACGAATTGAGTGACCCTTGCCTCGAAATTGTTTAATTTCTCGTTAAATTGTTCACATTGTACGGAAAGAAAGGTACGGGAAGATAGATACTGACACGGAGATTGCAAAACTTGGTTTTATGAACATCTCAATACTTGTATTTCTGAGTATGGAACGAAAGAAATGGGTCATATCAAAATGGAACTGGCCGGTTTCGTCAATGTTTACCACCCGGATTGGTCATAGATTTCACAATACATAACCCGGTTTGGTCAAATAAAAAAAATCATAATCGCATTGCATTATTATTGATAATTTAACTTCAGTGTTAAAAAGGAGTTTTAATTTTTTTTAAAAACGGCATAATTATTTACTAGTATATGATTAGTCTCAGATTCAAATAAATAATAAGCAAACACTAGAATTCCTACTCTTATAGAACACAAATAATTTTAATTTTACTTTGCATTCAAACATTTTTAACAGCAGAATAGATAGAAATGAAGGTTATAACGCAAATTGAGGTTAAAGCGTCTTCTAATAATTTAAATAATAAATTCTTCGCCACTTATAATCTTATAAAGTGTATACCGAATTAAAATATTGTAAGAAATAAGAAAACAGGGACAACCGCGAAATCGGATTATGTGAGTTTGATTATGTTTATTATAAACATTCTCATTGATATTTTTAAACAAGCGACGACACTAAGTGATTCGAATTCATAGCGTTTTGTACTATTTGTATAAAGCTGCATATGTCAAAAGTTAGAAGGTTTGACTGTAACATATACAAGTATGGAACACAGATCTAACGATTTTTTTTTCCAATTTGCCATGTCCATTGACCTTGCCCTTGACCTCATTTCTATATTATTTTTCCTTTGGCCACAGACCTTCATCATAAATTGAATTGCGACCATTTAAGCATTTGTGACATGTCAATGCGTACATGTAAATATAAATAATATGTCTTATTTTATTTATTGAAAAAAAACCGCCAGTGAAGTTGTTTGCTATGTCCGATCCGATTCGTGAAATTTGAAATTTTCAGTTGTTACACATTTTTTTTTAAATTCAAGAACGGTGTAATTTTGTTTGGAATTCTTGATTGTTTTGGCTCACTTGACCCAACAGGAAAAGTTTTTTTTTTCATCACTTGGCACCGGTCGACCGTCGTTCATTATCTTTCAATACAATTTTTTACATACATGTTCACATCTAAAATTACTAGACTGCATTTAACAAACCTTATTTAAAATCATATGTCTTTTTTAATTATAATTAGGGTATCTAGTTTTAAAAAGTTTACTGTGACACCGCTTGTCAACCAAGATGGCCTTCATGGCTAAGAAATAAAAAAAAGGGGGGGGGGGGGTAGGGCATGCAAGTGCATGATGTCAATTATTTAAAAACAGCCGTAGACATAGACAATTCGAAAGGGCCAGATGATTATCTTCAAAATGTTGAGCTCTAACATTTGTCCAATTACTATAAAATTCTCACATTAGTTCTTAAAGGAGTTATTGCACTGCTCTTAAATGACAAATTTGAAGTTCTTTTTGTCAAAATCTATCTATTATTTTCAAACATATGTATAAAAGTCATATAGCAAAAATGACGTAGGAAGTCAAGAAGATATACAAATAAATCGACTTGGCCGATATCCCAATGAAACTTATTGACCTTTAATTCAGAGTTTTTTTCATTTCATTGCGTTTTTACACACCCGTCACAATTTTGACAGGACGTATTATTGTATACATCCGTCCGTCCGTCTGTCCTTCCTTCCATCCGTCCGTTTCTCCATCTATCAGTCATTCTGTCCGTCCGTCCGTCTATCTATCCGTCTATCCTTCTGTCCAGCGCAAACATGTTGCACCTTAACTTGAGAACAGCTTATCTAGTTTTCATGAAACTTAACAAAGTTATTTCTTGAAATGGTCAAACGATCTGTAAACTTTTTAGAGAAAATCAAATTAAATCTTTTTTAAGTGACAGAAGTTTGTAAGTAAAACAGGAGACAGTCAGTGAATTTTTTAGTTAACATGTCACGCCATATCTCAAAACGATTTATTATTATTGCATCAAACTTTACACACTTCTTAGTTATATAAATCTGAACACGTCTGCATACTTTTGGTGATGTTTTAAATTTTGTTTATTAAGCGTTATTTAGGTTTTCTTTGTAAAAAAAAGGGGGGGTCACATACTGCGATGTATCTCAAAACCTATATAAAAAATATCATAATGTTAATGTTATAAAAATAATTAGATATCAGTGTTTGCTATTGAGTATTTATATTCCATTTAAAATTAGTTTGAAGATCAGTGAAATAACGGATACGACTTTCATAAGGAAAATGTGTAGTACTATAATTATTTCCTATGTAAATAAATGTAAACACGCTAAGTTTACTTTATAATAAATATATATTTAAATTCTTTCGAAAGACAATGTTCAGATTCGTGTTAACGTTGCTTTTCATAAATTGTTAGTTTTAAAAAAATTTAAAAAACCGGGTGATATATATAGACGAAACCGGGTGTTGTGTAGTAAACAACAATGACGAAACCGGTGTATTTTAATTTGACATGACCCATTTCTTTCGTTCCATACACAGAAATACAAGTATTGAGATGCTCATAATGACTAGTTTTGCAATCTTTGTGTCAGTATCTATCTTCCCGTACCTTTCTTTCCGTACAATGTGAACAATTTAACGAGAAATTAAACAATTTCGAGGCAAGGTTCACTCAATTCGTCATTTTGACATGCATTTTTACTTATTTCTTCGTGAATATAGAACGGTTGTAGAAAATATTGCATATCACAATAGAAAATAGTTGTATATGTATATATATTCTTCGATATCATTAAAAAAATAAGAAAATAAGGAGAAACCAATCTTTCTTCTGTCTATTGATGTTCCGTCATTGTGCCGGATGTTAGATACCATCGAGTCCGATAAAATGTTGCCGGTGTGGTTTAGACACAGTGCTATAGGAATTTGATTACGCTCTAGAGGAATAATTTAAATAACACGTAAACAGATTTTTAAAAATCGGCTTTGTTTAAGCATGATTTAATGGTGTCTTCAATAACATTAACGGTACCAATTTTTCTGCACCAGATGCGCATTTCGACAAATAATGTCTCTTCAGTGATGCTCGTGGCCAAACCTATGCCAACATTTGATAAAAATATATTCAACCTATGCCTACAAACAAAATACAATAGGTGTTGTTATAGCAATTATTAATTACTAAAAGGTAAAATACAGTCAGTATATTTAAGCATTATAATATTACTCTTTGAAAATTCAGAAACAAAAACAAAGTATTTGCAAAATTGTGTTGTTACTGTAAAAATGAAATAATTAAAAAAAATCGAAAAAAAACCCAAAAATTGTTAAATAGAACCATGCAACTTGTGCAATTTGTGTTGAAAAAAATATAAAATTTATAATAAAAAAATAGACTAAATTTCTGAAATTAAACACTTAAATATAACAATACTTGAGAAAAAAAGAGTTAAAAAGCTATTTCATTGGTGCAAAGTTTTATGATAATTTTTGTTGATTATTTTATTGTATTTAATATGTAACATACTTCAAAAAGCTTAGGTGTTTGGTTTTATTTGTATATTGAGTTGTGAGATTTATGGTTACATTTTGTGTCTCTAATGTGGGACTCCATCATCCGAATTGATAAATAGATAATTTGCAAAATTACTAAAAAAATGAGAATAATTTATATAAACAAACTTGTGAATATCCTAAATATAAAAAAAGAAGATGTGGTATGATTGCCAATAAGACAACTGTCCACAAGAGACCAAAATGACACAGACATTAACAACTATAATAGGTCACCGTACGGCTAAGACCATCATAAGAAACCTCACGTGTAGTCCTTACTTTGTGACCAACTTTAGAAAATGTCAAAATTTAGGACCACTTTGTGAAACCCACTAACGGGACTAGAATATAACCATCCTTAGACATGTCTAACTCCTGAGATATATTTGTGAAACTTGCCCATGAGACCCAAGGATAACATGACACCAGTTGATTGTGCAGATGCAGCATCTTATCTTATAGTATGACTTTTGAGACAATCATATTAGTGAAATTTGTCAAATTCTATGTATGTGTTGGAATTTATAGTGTCCATTTATAATAGATATTTTACATGAGTCAGTATTTATTACATACACGAGTTTCAATGGTGTATTATGTCATTGTATAGTTGAAGAAAACTATTATATATATATAAAATTTAATATTTTGATCATATATTTTCATATTACTCACGATAATGACACTGATATATATTTAATATGACTAGATGACTGCGCCTTTAATAAAAATCCATAAGATTTTTTTTTTCTCATTATTTCATTATATTAGTTTTTAAACTAATTCCTATATGAAATAGGGATCCTCAACACACACAATTATACCAAAATTTTAACTTGTACTTGTAAAAGACTTTGTTTATTGAGTATACTTTAACGGTAGGTTTACACTGGTTGTAAATTGATTAGCCCCTAATTAATTTATGTATTTATAACATTTAATCTTTAACAAATTATTCAACCTATGCCAACATTTTTTCATACAATTTTATACCTAAATTTCAAAATGTTGGCATAGGTTGAATGAACTGATTTAATGACCTGGCTGTAATAACGAATCAGCTTACTACATAGGCTTATGACAAATACAAAGTATCATTATATATCAGCGAAGATAAAGGAATACATAAACACATTTATTAGATTTTCTTACTTTTTGAACGAGTGTATTATATTCTAAATGGATTGGAAATGCAGACGATTACCACTAACATTATATGGTAAGTGTATTATTTATACACAGTCTCTAAGAATTCCTAAATTTCTTTTTTAATTTGTCCTTACACCAAATTCTCTTTTGTGAACCCCCCTAGTCATGACATAATAATCAATTATTATATACGACAGTTGTTGTCCATTCGTTTGATGTGTTTGAGCTTTTGATTTGATTTGATTAAGGACTTTCCGTTTTCAATTTTCCTCGGAGTTCAGTGTTTTTGTGATTTTACTTTTTGGAAAGCTGAAAATGTCGTATCTTTAAACAAATGAAACAAAATGTCTAAGTTAAAGCTGTTTCTAGCACATTGCAATGCAACCTCGCAGTCTGGCAATATGTTTTTGTTTTAATGCCGCAGAACTGGAAGACGCTTGGGGATATTTAGCAAAGTATGTGGTTGATTTTCAAATAATTAAAAGCTCGACAGGATTCTTTGTAGTTTTTTTTTCCAAAATCACAATTTAACAAAGAAATAGCAGTTATTGAGGAAAAAAATCAGAAAAGCAAGTGTGTAATATCTTTTTGAATATATATGTTGTGTACAAGATGTAAGTTTGTACAAATTATAATTTGTACAGGGTTTTTGTACAAGTTATAAGTTTTTTGACACCTTCCTTCTTGCAACAGGTGATACAGGTGTATCCTATAAAATGTACCAGTGGAATGTTTTAAATTCAAAATATTATACTTCAACCTAACATTTAGTGCTATTCTCCTTGTCTTCAAACTGGAAATGAGGATACCTGAATGGTTTAAATTCTAATTTTATTTTTTTTCCTTATACCATATTCATCTACATACAAAATCTTTGTGTGGTCTTATAATGTTTTTGTATCAATGCTCAGTATTAGACTGTATCATGAAGTTGTGAAAATATGACAGAAATATGCGAAGCAAAAGACTGTGTGCTTGCATCATTCATTTGTGTTCAGTAGGTCATAAAACACTGATAACTTGTACAAAAAATCTGTACAAATTATAATTTGTACAACATTACAACTTGTACACAACATATATATGTTATTGGTTGATTTTAGAAACTGAAGAACTTTATAATTTCAGTTTTTTATATCTTTCTTTTTTAAAGGACTACTTGCACTAGTATTTGTACCAACCAGTTTTGGAAGACCTACTTATTCGATTAGCTTAGAATCAGCACTCCGAGCAGAATTATTCACTACTAATAACTATGAAGTTTTGCAAAGACCCGAGCAAAAAGTTATAGTGAGAATAAGTATTACAATTCTTACAATCAACGATTTGGTAAGAATTATTACTATTTGATATGATTTTGCCTCCTATTTTGCAGTAGATAGAATTCGTACCATGTAGCCAGATAAATCTGCATTATCCTGATATCATCATCTTAGATCCGCACCTTGTTTCTTTTGTTATGTTTTTTTGTTATGTTTTTTTCTTTTTTTTTCTTTTAGCTTAGTACCTATCAAGCTTCTACCAACTTAAATTATTTCTGCCATTGTCCCAGGTGAGGGGAGGTTTTTTGCGCTTATAATCATGATAAATCTCGCTACATTCTTAAAAGCACGTCCCATGCCAGGAACTTGAATACATGCTGGTTATTGTTTTGCATTGTTAGTGATGTTTGTTTTTGCGTTCAGTGTTGTACTATAAATCATACTGTTAGTTTTCTCTTTCGAATTGATTCATTATCATTATGTCATAATTAGACCTTTTAGGTAGCTTAATTACTTTAAAATATATGTATTTGCTCATTGAAAAATCTGCACTGTGACCTGTTATAAGTTTTCATATTTGTTGTTTGATCTTTATAAATAATTGTATCATTGGCAGTAACACTTCATTTCCTCATTTTGATGATTATCCGAAAATAAGGTCAAATGCATGAAACACCTTCTTTTAAATGATTTTAAAAGCTTTTGTTTTGGATCAACTTTAATATCATGGTGTGAATTAGACATACCCCATCGGCCAAACGACCTCAAGGACATATTGTATTTTTATATTGATACGCTGATATTGTTATTATGTTAAAGAATTATAAACTATCATGACTATTGTTCGAGGCCTTTTTATGGTTGAAGACCGTTTATTGACCTCTAGATCTCTGATATGTGATCGTTTGATGTGTTTTTGAGTTGTTTTCTGTGACGTATTCACCATGGCTACTTTTTAATTTTTGCATTATTAATCCTAATTATACCTTTATCGAAAACACATGACTAATTTATTTCATATTCTTAGTAGTTTTATATTATCAAAGATCATATAATGGTAAACTAATGTTTGAAATTATCCCCCTCCTTCCCTCCCCCCGCACGGTTGAAATAGAACAACCGGTAGGGCGTCCGTTCGTCCGTCTGTCCTGTTAGCGTTCTCACGTGTACGATTCCTCCTAGATTTTTATAAACATATATATTTATAGTTTGACAAATTCGAAAATAAGTGCCGATTGACAATTTATAAAAAGTTATGTCTCCTAGAAATATTAATTATACGGAAAATTGTAGTGTAAGTGTTCTCACGTGTACAATTTTTTTAAATTTTTTTTTCGGTACAGGTGGTTTTTTTTTATCTGTATTATAGTTATCAAAACTCTTTTAGATCTTCTTTCGTGTAGGCTCTGCTCTGTATTTTCCATTATTTAACTGAACATTGTTCGAAATAGAAGGTATAGAGGGTCGAATACTAAAAAAAAAGGTTAGTTTAATCTTGCTACATGTGTATGTTCCAAGTCTGAAACACTTTTACAGTGTTTATTCTTTTGAACCTTTTTTTTTTAAAGACTTGATTTTTGCTGATCTTTTGATAAACTTGATCAGGACATGTACAAGGTACCAGGCGAATATTGTCATACAAAACCATACAAATGTTGAAAACTGTGTTTGATCTTTTGATGTTTGTTTATATTAAAGTTTACATCATATCTCAATTTATGCGGCTTATTTTGCATTATTAAAAGACGAAATAAACCGAGGAAATAAAAGAAAAAGATTGTTTGTCGAAATATTTTTACATAAGGGATAGTACTTTACATATGAAGTTAAAAGTCACAAGTTCAAAGAAACACAAAAAAAAATGTATAGCTCAGTGACATACCAATGGATTACAATAAGTATAACAAATATTTTGATAACGGGAAAATATTTACTTTTACTGTTGAAATCATTTTTAAAGTCATACGATCCTTCAAATTTAACTACAAAAATGAAAATGTTTTATAAATACTTGAACGGCTAATTTGACTATAATAAAACATGTGTCCTTTTTTATTTACTTTATCCAATGCCAACTTAAGATACATATTAACACAGTAATGTATAATAGAAAAAATAAAAAAAATAGAGAATTTTGTCTCGACTTTTATTTTGGTATGTAGATGTATGACTATTCGTACATCTTTTAATTTTCAATTTACTGATTGATGAAAGTTCCACCATAGTATGGAATAATAAAACTGCAATTTAAATCTAGATCTTAGAACAGAACAATATTTATTAAGGAGTTTTATCATATACTTAGACTTAATAACATATCATTTTTACTGTATGATAATAACATTAAATTAACGTAAACTCCATATTTGTCGAATTGGTGCTTAGCGGGCTGATCTGAAAAGTTTATCACATGCTTCGATTGTTATCACATGCCTTTCCGTAACGTTATCGCATGGCATTCCGGTGATACTCGGCAAATTCCGGAAAATACACCTCAATGCTACGTTTTCAGTGAAAAACATTACAAAGTAGCGAACTCCGAAACAGCGGTTACGTCCTCTTTACTACGCTACGTTGACTTTAAACACTGCCACCAACTCCTAACGCTAGCGTAGGTTTTTTTCAACATTCTTGAAAAAAAATTAAATATGTCCAAATTGTTTTTATTTGTATGGAATTTTATACTATATTAATAATTGAATACAGATTTTAAAGACTACAATATAAGCTAGCAGTAATTTTTAGAAAATGATATTTTAAACTGGAGATATATTTTGGTGTATGTATACTTATTTCACCCTTGTCAAATCCAACATGGATGTTACAGAGACGATACGGAACGTACAATGTCAGCTGTATCCACAGTTGACACTGAAACATGAACAAATTTCCTCCATAGAAAACATTCTCCAGGGAAATAATATTATAGTCAATCTGCCTGTTGGGTTTGGAAAGAGTATAATATTCCATTTGTTGCCCAGTGAGTTTATTAATTCCATCAACTATTTATATTCAACTAATCAAACAAATTATGAAACATCGTGGAAATATATATTTTTGTACACTATAACTTTTATTATAATTCGATCTTGACGGCTCTTTTAAATAGTTGTCCAGTCCTAAATCGGGTTCGGAACACCACCTAACAAAAAGAATCGCTCAGGCCTGAAATCAGTCACTGTCCCTCGGCTCAGACAAGGGCCAAGTCTGCAAGTGATCATTTATAATATATTAAAAAGAAAAACATAACTTAAATGTGGAAACATTCAATGTAGATGAGTTCAAATAATTGTGAGGTCACACGGGCAAGGCTATTTTATCTTCAAAAATACAGATGTGTGCCCTTTTGTAACAAAAATGGGTTTTTACAACAAAATTGAAATGTACCCCTAAATATAAGAAGTATATATATGAAGGGTTGTTCCCAACCTGTTAATTTGTGGTTTAGTTATATAATGGTAGCACTCCACTATTCACCGTAAGAAAATAAAATTAAAATTGAACCACAAAATGTTTTATCATTCTCTATTCCTGGCTTTGTAATACTTTAACCTTAGCTGTTTGTGTTATACATGGGTATCCGGTCGTTCCGGCCCCAAACCGATCCGGCCTCAAGTCAATCCGGCCCAAAGTCGATCCGGCCCACGTCGATCCGGCCCGATAATAAAATAGGAATAAACTATATTCACTATATGGAGGAATTTGTGACAAATTTGAACAGTATATATAAACGAAATCATTAGTCTATAATTGGTTTGTTTATTCAACAATTGTCTGATGATTGTGAACTAAGGTAATGCCACTTGTAATCACTAAATTCAATCAAATCCTGGCCGGGGTTGTATATAATAAATCATAAACATTTATGAATTACAATTAATATATATCTTTATTTTTATTCCTTATCCTTATAAATTATTTTTTTGAGGGGCCGTATCGACTTTAAATATGGCCCGGATCGACCCGAAAGCTTATACATGTGCATATGTATGTAATGAGTATCTTCCAAAGATTTTCAAAAGTTAAAATGGTGAAAAATAATTCCTCTATGTGTATTCATAGCAACATTCTGCATTTATTTACCATGGAATATTGCGAAAAGGGGGTGAAAATGTCACATATACCCCATAAAATTTCAATTTTGAACTGAACTAGAATTACAATGCCTTTGAGCGTTTCCTTTTCAGAAACTCTTGACAGTAATCTACCTTATGACATGATCACATAAAAAATGGGTCTATTTCGCCTCATTATTTTTCTTAATATACATGTATAATCACAAAGTTTGTTCCCCCCAAAAAATTGAAAAAGAACTTTACAATATATGCTGGACCAATGTTTGGTATGGATATGCAAATACCGACTGACATACAGGAAACAGCCTCTATTACCATGATTACATACATTACATAATCTTCATGTTCATATAAATTAATCCTCAGCTATATATCCAAACAAGAATTTTATTGCATCTTGCTCTCTTATTTCAAAAATCCACAGGTGCCAAAATGGGAAAATACATGTACACACCTAACTGTAAGAGTGCTTCCTGTAACAGGATTTGATAGATATACTGAATAATTGTTTCCATATTTTTGTTTGTATCCAAGTATAACCACATTGGATGCCATACGTGGAGCAGGATTTGCTTACCTTTCCTGGGCACCTTAGATCACCACCAGTTTTTGTTAGGCTGGTGTTCTGTGTAGGTTCTATCTTGTGTTTTTGATATACATGTAACTGTTGTTTGTCAATTTTGCATTTCATGTTTTAGCCATTGTATTTTCAGTTCATTTTTGAATTGTTGGAATTTTATTATCTCTTTGGTATTTTAGCGATTCAGCCAACCTCTCTTACACAAGACCAAGCAATTTTGGGGACATCTTGAAACTAAGCAAATTTTATTTTGAATCATCAATATGATAAATCAAAAATATGGACAACTATTGTGACTACAGCTCACATATTTGATAGGGGCTCTGGGCTACTAAAATGTATGCTTCTGAATAATAATAATAATAATAATAATAATGATTAAGCTCTATAGATTTTTTCCAATGGGGTTAGTTCATGCAAACTGCCAACAGATTCTACATACAAAAAATATTACTTGCAGTTGTATATCTCTGAATGTTTATATTTTTTAAAGAAATATTTGAAGACCTTGGAAGAGTGCAGAATAAGGTATTGGTGGTGTCTCCTCTAAATGCCATTATGGAAGATCAATGTAAAAAATTGAACAAGATTAATGTTAAGGTTGTTCAGCTTAGCCAGAAGTGCCAGATCATTGAGAACAACAAAGACAGCTGTGAAAATGGTATGTATTCATGGTATTATCAATATGTACATGATGAATATATAGCAACCAAACAATATACAAAATGTAGCATAAAACAATAACATCAAGAAGGCAACATATACTTTTTTGCATTTGTTTCTAAACAATACCTGATTCTGAATAAGAAGGAATTATTTTATAATGTTTTCATTATAGCAATTCTGAATGTAAATGTTAAAATAACTTTAATAATTTGAGTTTATTTTCTGTAATAAGTTCAGTATGGGAAAGACCTCTTTATTATAATTGAGGTTTATCTTTTTCTGCCGAAATGAAACATTAACTTGATTAATGACAAATCAACTGTCTGAGAAACTAAGAAAATTTTCACATTTATTACTGTATTATTAAAGAAATATTAAATACTCAAAAGTGAAAAAGATTCTCCTCATATTGGTGCCTTTATCTTCATTTTTAAATGGATATTGGCATTGATGTACATTGAAGGGTTGCGTGATGCATGGGATCGAATCCCTTTGAGGTCAAGCCCTTACTTCTCAAACTGAACAAATTACTTATCTATGTATATAATATAGTCATACAGGAATCACTTAGTGCCAGTATCATTCTGACACACCCTGAGGGACTGTTAGTTGCAGAAAATGGTGTTAAATTGTTACGAGCATTGGAGGGAAAAGTTGGCGCAATTGTCATTGATGAATGTCACAAAATTGATGACTGGTAATTCAGAAGTTTCCATTGTTGAACATTAGATTTTTTTAAAGGCTTTTGTATTTTGTATAATTTCTGAAATTGTTATTGAAAGTTAAAATGTTATTTGTTAGTTATTTTGTAGTTTTATGCACACTATTGCAGTACAGATTACCAGTAGCCATAAAATCACTTTTATCAGAACTCTGATAATTTAACAAAATTAATTTAATTCAATTTCAAGTGGAATACATTATTCTTTTCGATTTATTACTGATTTATAGCCTGGTTGGCATGTTTACACAGAAGAAATTTTAAGGTAACATTATGGACTAAGGGAAATAACTCAATTTGAAATGTCAATTTTTTTTATTTTTTTTATAATAACAAAAAGTTGTTAACTTGAGCCTTTCATAACTTCTCTTTGAACAAGGAAAACAATTTTATTAGTTTTTGGAACGTACTTTGGTTTCTTAAGTGTTTCAGTTGTTGTAATTTCAAAGTTTTGAAATTTAACTTAACTTGGTTTGTTATAGAAATTTCCAATGTTGTTAACAAGAGGTTTTCCAACCACCCTATTTTAATCATATGTATTTGCACAAGGTTTTTTTTTAACAGATATATAACTTGTTACAGTATCTATAGGTACAATACATTAAATCATAAATTTACGTTGAGTACACAATAATTGTTTATTCACTATTTTATACATGTACAAATACTATTAATTCATATTTGAACAAACATCAAAATAAATAGAGTCACAGATAGAAAACCAATATATTCATACATGCACCACATACAAATAATTACAATCACAGATTTTTTTTCTTTCTAATTCATATAATCACTATATCACATTCCATTTCATATGATTGAAGGCAATATTTATTTACATAGTTTCTTAGATAAAGTTAATATACCCTGTTTTAAACATGTAAAACAGATTGTAAAATTCTTTATATTATACCTATTTATACATTTAACATCACAGTCAAGCAATAAATCAACACATTAATGAACATCAATGTAGCAGCATATTCAGTCAAAATGGTATCTCATTAAATTAAATATTATCACTTTAAATCAATAAAGCACCACATTCAACAACAAAAAAACAACACATTCAGTTATAATAAAATAACACTCAATCTATATAGCATCACAATCAATTTAAAAAGCATTATATTCTAATAAAACAGCAGCCCATTCAATCAAAATAGTATCGTTATTAAAAAAAAGTATTACATTCAGTCAATTTAACAACATTGCATTCAATCAAAATACATGTAGCATTAAAATCAATATAACAGCATTGTCTGCAATCAAAATAGCATTACATTCAATCAGAATATATTACATTCAATATAATAGCATTACATTCAATATAATAGCATTACATTCAATCAAATTAACATTACATTGATTCAAATAGCATCACACTCATACAATCAAAATAGCATATTCATTCAAAATAGAATGACACTCTATCAAAATAACATCATACTCAATTAACGCTGAATAACATTGAATCAAAAAAGCATAACACTTAAGTTAGTTAAGAGCATCACATTCAATTAAAATTTATTGACAGCAACCCAACAATTACTTGTCAGATTCATATAAAATTCATGGGCTGAACAATAAATCTCAATACCATCACATTCATTAAATAGTATTGCATTCAAGCTTAATATCATCACATTCAGTAGAATAGTATTACATTCAATTTAAATCACATTCAGTAGAATAGTATTGCATTCGATTAAAATATCACATTCAGTAGAATAGTATTGCATTCAAGCTTAATATCTTCACATTCAGTAGAATAATATTGCATTCAATTAAAATCACATTCAGTAGAAAAGTATTACATTCAAGCTAAACCTGCTAAATATCATCACATTCATTAGAATAGTATTGCATTCAATTTAAATCACATTCAGTAGAATAGTATTACATTCAAGCTAAACCTGCTAAATATCATCACATTCATTAGAATAGTATTGCATTCAATTTAAATCACATTCAGTAGAATAGTATTGCATTCAATTCAAATCACATTCAGAAAAATAGTATTCAATTAATTCTAAATACAATCACATTCATTTGACATTTAGATACAAATGTAGTATTAAATGTGTATTCACCTGATAAAGACTCTGTTTGTACAATTTTCATGTTAGTGCTAAAGCTTGGAAAGGCAACATATAAATGCAGTGGAAATGTTAAGCAGCAATTGTAAGCTAGTTGAGTTTAACTATTTCTATAAAACTGACCAAACTACTGTAAATTCAGATATTCATGGTGTTATTAAAACTTAAATTAAAAATTGAAACATCATTCCAGTTTTGAATATAATATCCTTTGGCATCCACATTTAAGAAATACAGAAATAAATTTTCAATTAAGGTAAGTAACTTAAAACTCTGAATTTACATATATTTTGTAAGTGCAATTAAGCTGAAAAGAAGGATAAAGACAAAAAGCCACCACCATTAATGTAAGCATGTTAGATGTTAGTTGAAAACTGATATACATCTAAGCATTTTTTATAAGCAGAAAAGCATGCATGTGTTTATATACTTACCATTTCAAACTGCTTATCTCCACAATGAGATAAAAGAAATCATCGAACAAAGTTGTGTATAAATAAAATCAAAAAGGTTTTTTTCCTTTCTAAAATTAAAGTAGGATAAAATTTACAAAACAATTTCAACATTATTTATCAATTACTTTATATTCATCTACTTAAATTATTACCAATATTGAATATGAATATTTCATGTTGTCAATTTCTGCTTCTGTTAGTTTTAAAACATCTCTATTAACTTCAGGAACTAAAGGGGTTCTGTTGTCCATGTCTACAGATGATAACCTGCTAGTTAAGGCATTCGAGGCAAATAAATGCAAATCTGTATTTCCTTTATCTATTGATACACATCGACTTTTAATGTAGATGTCCAGATTATCACCAGTAATTTTTAGCAGTGGCTTTTCCTTCAAATAATCACACAGAGCTTTATGGCTGATTTCTCCTGCTTCTTTTATCAATCTCTGCTTACTGGTTGGTGACAATGTAACACCTACTCTATTCAATCTAGTAATAAGCTATGAAACAAAACAAAATGTGCATCTTTCATTGAAATGATATATAAGTGCTAAAAGTAATAAATTAATCAAACACATTTTGGACAGAAGACACTATTATCAAACCTTCTATGAATAAAAAAATTATTATCTATTAACATGATTAATGAATTGTTAAATTTATATTTCTACAACTATAATTATTAACATGATTAACGTGTGCCTCAAAATACATTTCAGACCAATGTATAAATAGTTCTGTAATTTACTATTACTTGTTATCAATCATTACATTTGATACTAAGAATTCAGACTTTTTCAGTTGCATGTATTACAGTAAATATAAAATTTATCTATAAATTTTTCAAAATAAAAAATTAACTGAGTATCTGAACATTTTTTTTTTTGAATACCATATCTTCTGCTCGTCCCCTTATACAAATTGCTGTCATCATTCTTTGGAATGCACTCATTTCCGCATTTCTTGCAAACATAAGAATGCTGTATACTATAGCCAATGATCCAGTTATTCTGCTTTTTTGCCCTTGTAGATGTTTTTCATCAAATGCAGACAGCATTATTTCCAATAGAAATGGTGTCCTAAATTAATCAGTAGTTAAAACATGAACATGATTATATTGATAATTGAATACAATATTGAGCATTGTTAATTTAAACGTATGATTTATATATTCTAAAAACTTCAAGAAACACAAATTGTGTCTTATTGAAATCAATAAAGTTATCTCCCCTTGGTGATGGAAGTTTTTTTCTGAAAAAAAAATCAATTATTTAATACAGCACTGTAAAGAAGATTGGAATTTTTAAAATGTATGCTGAATGATACTTGGAAAAATGTTTTAAACAAAAAAATTTTTTTAACAGGAATGCTCAGAGCAGGATACCTGCTATATTATTAGTTACACAGTGTTCAATTGTCCCAGTACGATTATTTATCGGGTCAATAAAATTCATATCAGGTGAAGGGAAGCCAAACCTATCAACAAAATATATGTTACATATTTAACCTAAATCTGTATAAAATTCAAAATTTTAGGCCTATAAAGCAACTCAATTGTTTTCATTAGGTCAATGGTGTAAGGGAGATAATTCCAATTGAAGTAAAAAAAAATTCTACAGAAATTTATTAGGGCAATATCAGCCATTCAAATTGTGAGAAGTTACTCTAAATCAGGATAATGTAATTTATATTGTTACCTGTTTTTCATTTCTTCTATAATGGAATCACACAATTTACTTGAATCTTCTGATAAATGCTCCATTTTTTTCCTGGTTAGTAGCAGACTTTGTTCTCCCATTCTTTTAGTGCTTACATTTTTAACTTCCTGATTTATCAATGATCTTGCTCTTTGCATTATAAATACATCACTTACTCTTATGTCATCTAAAATTCAATCATTGCAAATATAAAAGCATTCAAATTTTTGTCCAATTTACAAATTATTTCACTTAATGTACTTCTTTTTGTGTTACCAGTTTTATTTCATTTATTATGAGAAAGTCAACAGGGAATAAATATTATGCAGGCAGTTGTATTTTGTAAATGTAATCTTGACATAGTATTTGAGGTACAACATTATATAAATAACACATAGCGGAGAGGGTGATAGAGCAGATTGTTACCTTGAGAAAACATTGTCAATCGCGGTGAAGCCAAGGTATTAGAAAAATAACAAAAGTGAGGCAAGATTTTTTTAATTTTTTTTTATTTTGCCAGTTAAATACTAAAATCTTAGCTAAAACACAGAACTTAAGCATTGTATTTAATTACTTGATGTAATTCAGTTCATTGTCCTTAAATTATTGATTTTGATTGGTCCAGACAAGAGGGTGACATTAAAAAAAAATGTTACCCGCTCAGCCATGTGATACAGTAAATTAACACCCTCGTGTAAGCCAATCAAAATATGGCATTTTAACATGAAGTATAATAATAACATTTCTTATGTTGACAAAAAAAATATTAAAAACAAATCCTGTAAATGTAAGATGTTCTAAATTCATATGCTATCCACTAGGTTAAGAGTCAAAATACCTGGTTCTGTCTGGTTTTTGTCATTTGTTCTGATGTTTTCAACAAAAGAGTCCAATACACTTTCTTGAAATAGTTCCCTACAAGAGGGGGGTTTGGGCCTGCTGTAGGCATGTTCTTCTATTTCACTAGTTAAATACAATCAAAATAAAGTTCATATAAAATGTTATCAAGAATTGATTTTTTATTTAATACCCTTTAAAGCTATTTTCCTAATGCATGTAGTTCAAAGGTTTGGCTTTCTTTTTTGATAACTGTTTCTTTGAGAATAATCAATAAATTTAAAATTTCAATCAAAAGATAGTTGGGGCTAAAGCTATATAATGCCATAGGATGCTTGAGCAAAATTTATACAAACAAATTAGCAAACACACAAGCAAACCAAACCAAACCTTTAAACTACATACTTTAGGAAAATAGCTCTAATACAAGATGTATTGGTTATGGTGCTGTTTGTCTTTATTGAACATTTAAATTATTAACATCCCCTTTTTAAACAAATCATGCTAGATGAGATAATTTAATTTCATATTTTGTAACTATTGATTATAAACTCATAAGATTGGCAGTATCAAATGGAAGAGGTAACTTACTCATTTGCACTAACACTAGCAGTTGATCTTCTGATATTTGGTGTCTTGCTATAACCATGTTCTCTGTTGATTTATAAGTAGATTTTATTTATGTTGCTGTCACACTTGGAAATAACAATCAACAACAAAAAAAGCAGAAGAATTTTAAGCATATGTTTAACTTTCAATCAGTAAGTATAGCATATCAACACATTTATAGTTATATTTACAGCATTTTTAAGACACATTAAGTAGACAGTCTTCACGCTTAACTTTCGAGTCCACAAGCCCGAAATTAATTTTTTGGAACATTATAGTTGGAATATGTTGGCTTGTAGAGAAGAAATTCACAAGGTCGAAAACAATTTTACAAGCCATGGTCGTAGGATTTGTGATTAAGCGTGAAGACTGAAGAAGCGTGAAGAAGTAAATTAGATTTCATAAATGATATAAATAATTTGCAGTGAACATGGTTGTTCATGTATAAAAAGCATTAATTTTGTTTAAAAAATTCAAGCAGTATCAAAATATAATTTTATAAATATATCTAATTTTATATAAGCATAAGAGATCATAATCGGTTAAACGCATCTCTTTTTTTCTCTCGATTATTCAAAACTTCCAAGAAAATTTGCTTGTAAATTTATGAAACTTACTTGCTTAACCCTACAGTCTTTTTAACCTTGGTATTTCCATGATGTAGTACAATACTTGCATCTAAACTGAAATATACATATTTTTGCAAATTTCCCTATAAATTTCCCTATTTCCTCATCTGCACAGTATCGTCTCTCCTAGACAATCCGGTAACTTAGTAAAATTGCTGGTTGCTCCTTTTTTTATAGACTTATATATATATATTATATATGTCATGATATCTCAGACGCATGAGTTTGAATCCTAGCCAGATTTTTCTTTTTTAATTGTTAAACATAATTTTTTGAAAAAGAAAAAACAGTTCCTCTGCAAGCTAAAATATCTGGCAGTCTCTTCTCAATAAATAAATGTATTTACATGCTATTGCAAGGTTGTTGTAAATTCCAGCTGTATTTATATTGAATAATTGTCTGTGGCTATTTCCATTTCCTAATGCAATATTAAATTTTAAGAGAAACACTATATAACAGTTTGATTAGCCTAGTCGTTTCTGTAATATTTTTGTGTAAATTGACAAAATATTTTGTACATGTACTTTTTGGATTCCTTTCTTTTTAGGAATACGTAAGACAAAAAGTCTACAAAAAAACTTACTGACTAAATATCAAAGTATCATCAGGGACTGGTACTTCATCTGTTACTGATGTTGATGTGAATCTGAAAAAAAATAAGTCTTTCTAAACTACAAATTTAAAAAAAAAACTTGTTCTTCTGTCATACTCAGTATAAATACAAGTAAAAGTGTCTCTTAAATAATTAATTCCAATTTATTGTATCCATAATCCAATATTCATTCTTAATAAAAGTACAGAATAAATGTTTCATCTTGAAGAATTTTGGACTTTATTCCTTTTTTTTTTACATACATAAATAGAGGTAACTAGTCTGTTTTCTGGTGTTTATTTTTCTCATGGGTAATCTTGAAAACATAATATATATATGTAGGACTCTAAAGTGCGATGGGGACGCTAAAGTACGATGGTCACGCTAAAGTGCGATGGTCTACGCTAAAGTGCGATGCTTTCATACGCTAAAGTACGATGGTTCGCGAAAGGTTAGACGTCCGAAACGTAGTTGGATTATGACGTTAACAGTCGTACATACAAACCAAAAATGAACATGCCGTAAGATACATTATGAATATTTGATTAAAAACTTTTACACCAAATGTTCATGATTTACTAGTTATTGATTTAAACTTAACCGTTCTTTGTCGGATGAAGCACATTGTTTGTTCTTATGGTGCTGGAAGAAGGACTTGTATCTTACAGTCGACCATTTTACTATATAAATATAAAACAGTATACGCATACTTATCCTGGTCAAGTTATATTTGAAGCAAACGGAAACATTTGAATCATTGTTTAAATGGCAGTTTACTTTGCGATCCTCGTTAAAATGCTGTCGACTTTGATGAAAGTAACGTCGGTAAAATAGAGATACATGTTTGCATGCGTGAATTATAAATTATTTGCTCTAAAACATTAGTATGTTCTGTAATTTGTAGGAAAATACGGAAAAGGAGAAAGCTCGGCGAACATTGCCTTTCTCTCGCATTCAAATTAAATTTTATACTAATCAATGTTGCATATTCCGACAATGAACGAATTTTGTATTTGTTATTTACAATGACGACTGCATGGGAGGTTGTAACATGAGTGTGAACGGCAATCTACACTAATTATCCAAATATGCAATAAGCTCCGAATTGTTACAAAATCATTTTACATGAAATATAATATGTTACGACAAATAAATTACCCTTTTAGAAATTATAACGTGTTCGGTCTTCTAAATTTAGAAACAATTATTTAAGACTACCGGTAAATTATAAAGCATATCCAATATGTTATACGTTAGCATATTAGCTTTTGCAAAAATACTATTTTTTAACCTCGATGTTTTAATCCCTCGAATCTTACCCTTTTGGTCCATCGCACTTTAGCATGATATACCATCGTACTTTAGCGAACAAACAACCATCGCACTTTAGCGTGAGACACCATCGTACTTTAGCGTAGACCATCGCACTTTAGCGTGGCCATCGCACTTTAGAGTACCATCGCACTTTAGAGTCCTACATATATATAAAAAATAAGATGTGGTATGATTGCCAATGAGGTAACTATCCTTAAGAGACCAACATGACACAGACCTCTTCTTTTATATGTATTCAATTATATTTCATACGTTAACAAGAATGTGTTCATAGAACACCCATTCAGCACTCACAGTATCATTTTCGATGTTCACCGGACAGAGGCGGATTTAGGGGGGGGGGGGGTTTGATTGCTTTTATATGGAATCACTGAAGCGTGGATGCAGTGGGCCCCTCTTAGGTCAGTCAGTGGGCCCCCACTTATGAAAATTGCTGGATCCACCACTGCTGGAACATGAAATTGTGGTCAAAACTGTAATTTGGCTTTAACAATAGAAAGATCATATTACAGGGAACATGTGTACTAAGTTTCAACTTGATTGGACTTCAACTTCATTTAAAACTACTGCAACTTGTTATTGAAACTCAAAGAGGGACAGACAGAATAACAGATGAAGGAAATAATCCACAGACACAAATGTAATGCTCCTAGGTGGGGCATCAAATCTACAACAATTATATAGCTTATTCAAAATAGAATATATTAATTCATATTCTAAATCTATATCTATTTTTTTACCCCAAATCCTGGCATATTTCTGGAGAAAAATTGGCCATTCTCTTCTTCTGTGTTTTTTGAGACAAAAAAGAGGAAAAACAATGTTTGCTAGATGAAATAAAATCAAATAAACGAGAAAATGAGGAAAAACAATTTCTACAAACTGAGGCTTCATTTTGATATAATTCATCAATCAAATCAAAACTATCTGAACCAAAAACTAATTTTAATTTAGAACTAAAGTCATAATCGGAACATTTCTTTCCATTGAAATTAAATTTAACAGAAATTCCAGAACTAAGGCAAAAACAGCAATCAAATGGGTTTTCTTTTGTTGGTGTGGTATCTGGCACATGATCTTTATTTTCCATTTCTAAAAGAGATGACAAATTGTATAGTTTTGATAATTAGAATTATCTGATCATCTTAATATCAATATTGAGTGATGAAAATGGTCTCCTAACAATTGGAAATAATCAACATGATCGATCAAAATTATATTTGTTCTCATTAAAATGTTAAAATGTTTAGGCTTGTTAAAATAAAACTGAAAAAGATTATTACTTTAAAATATACAAAATACTAAGAATTTAGTCCCTGTCCTGAACCAATACTTCAGGAATTATTATACAAAAAATAAGCAAGCATAAAAAAACGATTTGTAAATTTACTATTATTCTAATATTTAGGCTAAATATAAAATTCAATCTTTCAAGTTTTTCCAAGTTAAGATATTTTTTGTAAACTGTGTAACACCAGTCATTAATTACTATACATTTACCTGATCCTATATATAAATTTGCTTTCTGACACCTAAGTGAACCACTGAGATCTTTTGTTTCTGTTTCTAAAATGCAAATGAAATAATGCAGCTAAATACAGCTTTTTTTTTTTTTTATTAAATTAAGTTTAAATCTTTGGTGAACATTATTTATTGTTGTTCAAGTATTCCCTTTTTTCATACTCCTACCATTTTTTCCTCTAAATTCATCCACAACCATAATAGAAAATATGGAGGAGGCTGTAGTCCTATAACATATGACCTCAGGGGCATTATTTACTATTTCTATTTATTTTTCTGATTTTTTTTTCACTATCAAAGTGCCACCCATTAGACAAAAAATAAAAAATGAAAATATCAACATGAAAACATTAAATAGTGAATTATATAATGCAAAGGCATATATTATAGGACTAGAGGTGAAATAACATGTATTAAGGCTTATTGATTCATAAATTATTGACATCATGTTGACTTAGTCAAGAAGAAAGATGTGAAAATTAATAAGATCGGATCATTTAAGCTTTCTGTTTTTAATTTCCTCCATTTTGTTTATATAAATAATGTTATCAAAAGAAATAATAAAAAATATATAACCTAATTTTTGGCAACCTGATTCATCATGTTCATGGTGATTTGTTTTGTTCAAGAAAGCACAAATTAAATAATGCAGCTAAGGCAGCAACCATTTTATTTTCTGGGGGGCTATGGTTTTTTTTGTTTGTTTCCAGGTTTTGGTGAAAAAAATAATTTGTTTTGGACCCTGAGTAAAAAAAATTGTTTGTTTCACCCTCAGCTGCCACTATATGTAATGCTAAAATTGAAAGAAAAATTTGTCTTCGGTTTGTCGCTAAAAAAATAGATTGTTCTTCGCCGAAGGCGAAAAAAAAAGTTTGCACAGAAAAAAAAACCATAGCCCCCTCCAGAAAATCAAATGGTTGCTGCCTAAATACAGCTTTAGGGTAGGCTATTTTTGAGCATAAAAAGAAGAGAGGGTACCTAGGGAGTTTAGGAAATACACACCTTATTATATGGCATTATGTATACATGTAGAAATAATTTCAGCTACAGTTTTAGATAGATGATGATTTCGTTGCAGCAAATGGATTCTCAATATTTTTTTGTATTTGTTTATTTATTATAATAAATTTGATTGACAAAATAAATTTAAAGCGATCATATGTGTCTCAAGTATTGGTAGCTGTTTTTTCCTATTTAACTATATGCCTTGTATATCAATAATAAACATATTCTCTTGTTCTGACAGTGCACATTGTCGTAGTGCAAAAGTAAATATTGAAATAATGTTCACTCTTTACATAGTCATAGAACTGGCAAAATCAGCAGCAATTTCACTTCTTTAAATTTAAAATGCCGGTGCCGTCAAAATAGTTATTTTTATAGCAATAGGCATAATAGCATTCGATTTGTGCTTTGTGTTTCCTTTACCATTATCTCAATCTTAGAAGCTGGGTTGGTGTATGCAGCAGACGATTGTTTACGTTATTGAATCCCGGAAGAAGTCCTCTATTAAAGAGACCCGAGAGATGCGAAGTGCTGGTGGCAGTGATGATAGTTTAGCGAAGCAACGTCACCACTGTTTCGGAGTTTGACAAAGTAGTGTAAAAAACAAACATTTGGATACTGAAAAGCATATATATATAATAATAATTAAAAAAAAAAAAAAAAAAAAAAAAACAAGAAATGAAAAATTAAATAAATGCATTTTTTACTGTATAAAAAGTTTCAAACATAATATAGAAAGTTACTTTAAAAAAGTTGACTTTTCCTAACATTGTTCATTAGGTATATTGTTGAATTATATTTTTTGTCGATTCGTCCATAAATTTTTCTTCTCTGTTGAGGCATACGATGAGAAAGATTTCATATCGAATGTACTAAATCTGGGGTCCGACGTTCGTGAACTTTTCAATCTTTGAACTTCTATTTTGGAACCACGTAAAAGGATCAATGTATGAATCTGTGATTTTTCTTCATTGTTGAAGCATATGATAAAAAGATCATAACATGTCATTTTTCATATCTCATGTATTATCAGCCCTCGGTCAATATCAGCCATCGAGCCATGCGGCTCTTGGGCTGATATTGAACCTAGGGCTGATAATACAGGCGATATGAAAAATGCCATGTAATAATCTGATAATATGTGTGAAACATTTAAGCTTGATACCAGTGTATAATTCTTATATGATTTGCATATCTATAAATACTTGAATTGGATTGGTCAATTAGAATTTTTCTCTAAGTTTACACTTCGATAAACCATGTTTCCGAAACTACTTTTGTAATCTATTCATGCGCGATACACAAGCTTGCAGTGATCCCATGATTTTCAGCAATTTGAGATTTAAAAACAATTGCATAACAGTTTTGACTATTCTAGTGCATATATAACAAAAAAAAAGAAATAAATTTAATTCAGTAAGCTTCGAAAATGTATAAAAATAAAATTTAATAAAATTCCGCGAAATTTCATGAAGGATTTGGCGATTTTACGTCATGGCAAAACACGACGTCATACGAATAGAAATTTTCAAGGGAAAGATTATTTCGTTACGTGTACGCTTCAAATTCGAATAACATTTAATTAAAATGAAGTTTTTGAGGTAGGTGCTATTTTATTTAAGATACCGTTGTATTTATCTGACATTTATGGTTTTTAGAAAGTCAAGATGGCGGCGTACTCCTTAGTTACGACTTGCCATTGTGCTTTTGATGGTAATATATATATAGTAGCCATCATAAAAAAAAAATGTTTATTAGATATCACAAATGTTTGGCTGAAGAATTATAAGGATTAAACACATTTTTTCTAGAGGTTATTGATGTGTAAACCGGGGCTCTTACTCACAAACTCAACATAAAAGTCCTTCGGACTTTTATTCAGTTTGTGAGTTAATCGCCCCGGTTTACACATCAATAACCTCTAGAAAAAATGTGTTTAATCCTATAATATCTGTAACAAATAATATGTTTATGCTTTCAGAACATAAAAGACCAGGCACTCTCTATATCAGGATATCTAACATTTGTAAGTAATTTGACTACTTTAATGAACCGAAAGTGTAAAATAAACTACGAATTTGAAGATGAAACACAAAACAAATGTTTTGACAAAGAAAGAAAACAACAAACAATCACCCTCGTCCCTCCAAAAAGCAAAAACAAAAATTTTATTGCAAAAAAAAAAATCCAATCTATCCGGTGCTAGGAGTTGAAGGTCTCATTGTAACAATGAGATTATTGACTGTAATACAAGCGCTGTTCTTTTACTTTTTGTGTGTTTTGTTTTGCTGAGTATGCAAGTACTGATATTGTGCCATGGATGGATATCCCATGTCCCTGTGTTTTCTATTATATTAAAAAAAAAAAAAAAAAAAAAAAAAAAACCACACACACTGTAGTAGCATCCACTCTTCTTTTTTTATCTGTTGTCACAAATTTCGTTCAGTTCTCAAATGTTGTCTCTCTCTCAATCATATACAGATTTGGCAAAGCTTCTGGATAACGCGATTACCCGATGTAAGAGTAGAAAACACCCCAATGCCACCAATGGATCTTCAATGGAACAAGAAAATCCCTCACCTGGATGCGGGGTTTAGTTAGTCTCTAAACAATAATGTATAACAGCGAAAATAGACGTCACACTTAACGCAGAATCATTGAAACGAACCTAAACTAAAAACCGCACACATGACTAATAAAGGTTAGAGGCTTTTTCAATTGGGACAGGCGAAAAATGCGGTGGATCTTTCACGTCTTGTTCCATTTCTCTAAATGTTTCATATATTTGTGTTGTACAAGCTATCGCAAGTTAATTGAGAACTTGCGATAGCTTGGTACTTGAAACTTACCAACACGTGTTTTTGAATTATTTAACCTGATTTTTAATTTATTTTTCTTAAGAATTGGAAAGACCCTAGATTAGATTGGTCGGACCCTACTAACACCACACAGGATTATGGGAATGTTGACTTTTTATTCAGTACCGAAGAATATGTTTGGAGACCGTCAATCATCATTGAAAATTCGTAAGTAGAGCACCGATGTTGTCAAATAATCGATCAACTGTCTCAGTTGGTATAATAGCCTTTTTAAAAAACATCTATGAAACTTATGTATATAAATTGTTCTTGGGATGACTTTGTCATTATTTTAATACATTCAGAAGGCACGATTACCTTTAAAAGTTTGTGCATTTTGAAATTAAATTGAAAGGATATTTGTTGGGGTATATTCTCATGTGATATCTCGATAGTGCCTTCAACATGTTTAACCCTGCCACACTCTGTACTATATGCCCGTCTCAAGTCAGGAGACTGTAACTCAGTGGTTGTATGTCGTTTGTTGTGTATATCATATTTGTATTTCGTTAATTGTTTTTATCTACCGGAACCAGGCCGTTATATTTCTTGTTCGAATTGTTTTACCGTGGCTTTTGTCATTTCGGGGCATTTTATAATTGACTACTAGTATCATATTATGACATCATGAAAATCTATTCTTTACTTACAGAATACAGGACATGGGAGTAATCAGCGACAAATCAACACCCATGCGTATAACAAACCGGGGAATGGTTGTTTGGAGCCCATCGGGCATTTTTGTAGTAAGCTGTGAATCTGACACCACGTATTATCCATTAGATACACAAGACTGCAAACTTAAAGTTAGTTCAAAGGCCTACACAATCAACGAGGTATCTTTAGTGCTGACTTTGGATCCTGTTATCTTAAATTTTTATTCAGAAAATGGAGAATGGGACCTCGTGTCAGCATCAGGATTAGATGTCAGGGATACCCCCATTGGACAGGCCTCGTTTTCAAGTGTTGATTTTGATATCAAACTTCGACGTCGTCCAATCTTCCACATTATAAATACGTTGTTTCCAGTTGTTTTGATGGCCATTTTGATTGCTATGGTATTCAAACTTCCTGTCGACTCTGGCGAGAGAAACGGATTTGCTTTAACAGTGCTTCTGGCTTATGCTGTATATCTGTCAATCATTTCGGAAAATATTCCCAGCACTTCTGTTTCAGTTTGCTACCTGTGTAAGTATACAGAACTTTTCTGATCTCAAAGACCGGGCACATGAAATATTCTAAACACTTATGTCTCAGTTTGCTATCTATGTAAGTATTCAGATATGTTCTGATCTCAAAGACCGGGCAATATTTATGTGTAAATGATTATGATCATTACAGGTAATTGCAGAAAATACTCGCAAGCATTTTTATCTCAGTTTGCTATCTATGTAAGTATACAGAATTTTTCTGATCTCAAAGACCGGGCAATATTTAGTTGTACATAATTATGTAGATAGAAGGTAAATTACTTCAATGACTTAATTATTTCATTATCACGCTGAAAAATCTTTTATAAATTACTTCATGCAAACGAGGAGTTTTTATCAATGTCTAAATCGGTGTTCTCGATAGATTAGTTAGATCTTACTTTGAAAGTAAACAATTGGAATATAAAAGAATTCTTTATATATAATGTTATACAATGCAATGTAGTTTTTTTTGGTGCTGTTTTTTAATTGCTGTTGTTTTTCTTTCAACTATATGATTGTTCATATCTCCAATAATATTTCTTTCTGTTGTTTTCTACATTTAAACTGTGGTAACAATTTGGGAATTTCAGTTACGGGTAACACTCACTGTAAACCAATATTTTAAAACCCAACAGAACTTCCATCATTTTTGAGACAATTATAATCCAACGTTAATAACAAATATATTATTTGATTAACAAAAAATTTGACTCCTGTCTTACTATATTGATATAAGAAAGTGTTTTTCTTTCTTTTTCAGCCTTGTACCTGGCGTTTGTTTTATTTCTTGCTGCAATGTCAGTAGTTTTGACCATATTTGTGTTGCGTGCGCACTACGCGACCGGTGAAATTCCTAAAGTGTTCAAGATTTTATTCAGATGTACATCACATTCAAAAGTTGATGTTGAAATATTAGAAAAAACAGATGTAGGAGAATTCGAACACGAAGACAACAAACTGACATGGCAAATAGTAGCTGTAGGAATGGACACTGTGTTTTTCTATGTTTACGTTGTGTTAATATCTGTTATTACGTCTGTACTCACAGTAGCATACATTATCCATTATCAGAGTATTTAAGGAAGTGGTCACATGTATAAATTACCTGCATATACTCAACTCAGTTCTACTGTATCGTAGTGTTTAGGGCAATGGTCACATGTGTACTTACCTGCATTTAGAGCAGTGCTCACATGTATAACTTACCTGCACATACTTAACTCAGTTCTACTGTATCGTAGTGTTTAGGGCAATGGTCACATGTATACTTACCTGCATTTAGAGCAGTGGTCACATGTGTAACTTACTTGCATTTAGGGTAGTGGTTACATGTCTAACTTGTCTGCAGTAAGGGCAGTGGTCACATGTGTAACTTGCTTGCATTAGGGGCAGTGATCACATGTGTAACTTACTTGCATTTAGGGCAGTGGTCATACGCGTTATTTGCCTGCATTTAGGGCAGTGGTCACATGCATAACTTGTTTGCATTTAGGGCAGTGGTCACATGTGTATCTTGCCTGCATAAACACAGTTCAGTTCTACTGTTATATAGACAAAAAATGGAAAACAAAACGTTTAATAATTTATTGCGTCATGTCACTAAGAATTGTGAATAGTTGTGATTTAATTATTGAAATTGTAAGAAGCCATTTAACTTTTTTTTCGAAAATTTGAAACGAGTTTCTTGGAAATGTATTGTTCAGTAAATTAATGGACACATGCCACATATATACTGAATTCAGTAATTGTAAATACGAATCTTTGGCTGCTAATTACCTTTCGGGTTTTAATGCCGAAGTTTACCGATTGTGACCTTATTCTTCAGCAAGACTGGATTATTCAATTAATCATGTAATTTATTCTTCAGCATCAGTCATTGATTCATATCTTTATTTCCTCTTCATAGAAATTACATGAACTTTTTTATGAACAATAAATTAATTTATAACATAAAGTTATGAATAATACGTAATATTTACATATAAATGACAATCTTAAAGATATACAATACAAGAGTACAGGAGTATGTATTGTGAGCTGTCGATATTAAATGTGCGAACATTAATAAACTATTTTGTGCAATTGACGATTGTATTCGGATGCCAATTTTATTAAATAGACATAGCAAAGTCGCGTGACATGTTTTGGAATTGTTGTCAGATTTTCGATATCATCTGGTTTTATCCATTTCAATGCCTTAAAAAAATTTACCGATTGACCCCCATTTTCTTTTGATAAATCTTTTACATGTATAATTATAAGTCAAGAGTACATTTTACTGCCAAAATTCCAATGGCTAATATCTCGAAAACAAGCACATTGACCTCTATATTTTTTGTTGCTTTATTGATTCCTCAATTAATCCCCCCTATCAATATATACTAGTGTTATGGAAAGCTATTTATTTTGAAACGTAGTATCGAACTTCCTAAAATGATGCTAAGTCTGAATCACTGACTGAGCACAGTTATATGCTCTTTCCCTAGACAAGTTTTAAATACTGATTTATCATTACATTCACTTAGTTCAACATAGAGATCGGGAGAAATTTTTCCAACCAAATGCTATACATACATATTTGATGTACAAGTAAAGCCAAGCATGCATATACGAAAACGTCAGTGAACAGACGGTCGCAAATTTCACAAGATTTCAAAACGTGGTTGGGAGCGGTGATACAATACATTTCCATTGCAACTTATCAGGAAAGTTGTTATCACTTATATAGGTGATAGAAATTCATACAGATTGTAATTATTTTGAATGTCTTATATGTCTGGAATAAATCCAATATGGTTTCATCTAGTAAACAGGCACTAAAAGAGAGTTGTCTCATTGGCAATCATACCACATCTTGTTTTTTTTTTTTTATATTTGTAGATAGATTTGTTTTGAAAGACTAGAGTTTTTCGTTTCATTTCATTCTTCACTTCAAAATAAATTATCCAATAACCTGCAATGCACGGCCTGACACAAAAACTAAAATAAAATATTAAGACATTAAATTAATATCAATATTTGGCAGTGTATGATATAACACGAAATCTATATTTGGCAAGTTTTAATATATGAAATTATAAGCATAGAATATAAACTAAAGATAAAATTGTCAACAATCGACAGCCTGATCTTACCAAAAAAGAAGAAAGAAAACAAAATTATCTGAAAATATATATATCTCATACAAGTGGACGACAGTCTGAAAATGTGTTATCGGCCAGGCTAGCTGTATGAAGATCCGTTTATGTTCAAAGGAAACAAAACTAAAATTCATATGCATGACTTTGATAATAAGTCTATAAAAGTCCAAGCTCACCACACTAACTTTTATCCGAACCTGAAAAAAGCAACAGAAAAATAAATGATGAATCATTCATTCGGCTATACTGTGGATACATTTTATTACGTGGGAACAGGTAAACCACGAATCCAAAGTTAAACAAATAACAAATTTTCTATAGGCTTGTTATGCAGAGATTGGCAAAACCACGATATCAAATACCTCAAAATGCAAGTTTTTTTTAATTCTCGAAAATTGATACCCACGAAAATAAATGAATCCACAGTATTATCTTTAAATTTCATTTTATTGTCCTATAACACGACATCCTTGACATATATCTTTACTACATAGTAAGCCGCCTACCAAAACAAATTACAACAACATAGCTACCACCAATTCAGTCACAGAACAGATAAGATAAGATGTTTAGAGGCTGAAATAATATCACAGATGCCATTTGACGAAATTCGAACCAAACTGATTTTAACATAGCATAGCGATTTTATGTAGTTTTACCTTTTTTTAATAAGAAATGCAGAAATTTTTAAAATACGAAGGGGTCAATCGTAAACCGGTTAGACTGGATGGCAACACCGTAGGAAAAAAAGACGAAAAAATAAGACAAAACACTCGCTAAAATCCATGTTACATGTTAATGAATGTATCAGAGCGAACAGTAGTTAAGCGATTCTTTCGAATCTCCTTATCATTAAGAGTACACAAAACAAGGTAAAAACTTAAAGGATGATAATCAGTGAACTCTAAAAAGAATGATATTAAGATTAAGTGCATTGACGTGGTAAAAGAAGAGGGACGAAAGATACCAAAGGGACAGTCAAACTCATAAATCTAAAACAAACTGACAACGCCATGGCTAAAAATGAAAAAGACAAACAGAAAAACAATAGTACACATGACACAACATAGAAAACTAAAGAATAAACAACACGAACCCCACCAAAAACTACGTTGTGCTTGTGTATAGTAAAAAAACACAATTAACAGGTGTGTGATACCAAGAAAATTAATTCTAACAGTGTTATGAGGAAAAACGACTCACTGATACTCACATTAAAAGTGTCTTCTGAAAAGTAATTCACAATCCGGCATCTTGATCTACACTAAGTCCAAAATAATAATAGAGAATAAGATGTGATCATTCGGCAATTTACAGATCAGACGACGTTTCCGGTATGCAAAGTTTAAATAATACGAGGACAGTTCGATTTGTTTGGGAAATAATAGTTATCAAAGGTACCAGGATTATAATTTAGTACGCCAGACGCGCGTTTCGTCTACATAAGACTCATCAGTGACGCTCATATCAAAATATTTATAAAACCAAACAAGTACAAAGTTGAAGAGCATAGAGGATCCAAAATTCCAAAAAGTTGTGCCAAATACGGCTAAGGTAATCTATGCCTGGGATAAGAAAATCCTTAGTTTTTCGAAAAATTCAAAGTTTTGTAAACAGGATATTAAAAAAAAATAACCACATTATTGATATACTGGGCTGTTGACGAAACGTCCACCAGCAGTGGCATCGACCCAGTTGTGTAAATAAACGCATCGTATCATTCAATCAATTTGTTACGAAGACCGAAAAACCTATTTAATGTGAGTATCAGTGAGTCGTTTTTCCTCATAACACTGTTAGAATTAATTTTCTTGGTATCACACACCTGTTAATTGTGTTTTTTTTACTATACACAAGCACAACGTAGCACTTGAGATATGCACACTGCAAACAATGAGTCACACGGAATGTGAATACTGAGAAATTGGTAGTTGGCAAAAAGTATGAAAAAAATACCGAATTCAAAGGTAAAATTATAAAAGGGGACAGTGCATAAATCCTTACAAAATCATACTATACTAACTGACGGAAGCGGAACTTGAAATCTTCATCTTTGATTAAATTCTAGTTATAAAAATCCAATATCAAGAAAAATAGCAAGATATGAAGTACACCTTACATTTTAGGTAGTGTTCTTAATTTCAAGTTCGTTTCGATATGTGTTATATACAGTCACACGAATGTGGGTTATTACATAAACATTATTATACATCATCAATATACTTTCATATCTATCGAGGAAGTATTCTAGTATGGTGACAATGTTTTAAAATATGAACTCTGTTGATGATATTGCGCGAACAATCGTATCGTTTACAGTAGACTCACCAATGGAACTCTTAACTAAAACAGTTAAAGAGTTAAATCACAAGGATATAGAACAGCAATAAAAGGTCGAACATTCCAAAAAATGGTCAACAATCGACAAAACAAAAGAGTTTCGGATATTCAAATTAGAATAACTGTACAAATGACATAACAAGACAAAATAATAAGAATGCCAACTACCGGCCTGGTGATTACCTCGAGAATAAACCTTAACCAGTTATAGCACTGACTCAATGATTTTGAAAATCACAAAAATACCGAACTCCTAAGAAAATTCAAAATTGAAAGTCCCTAATCAAATGGTAAAATCAAAAGCCCGAACACATCAAACTAATGGATAACAACTGCCATATTCCTGACTTTTTCTTATGTAGAAAATGGTGAATTAAATCTGGTTTCATAGCTTACTAAATCTCTGACTTGTATGACAGCAGTATACAATTGCATCATTTAAATTCAGAAATTATTCCGTGAATTTATTATTGCGATTTTGTTATTTAAGACTAAAATGCGATTATAATTTTTGCGAAATTGAGAAAATTCCTGCCTGATTCATATTAAAAAATTCAAAATGCGAGTTTAAATTATTGCAATCATAATCCTGTTGCATTCTTCGCAGAAATAAAAATATAGCAATAATTTCTGAATTCAAAGTATTGACAACACTGTGTGAAAAAAAACACCAAACATAATAGTAAAAGTGTAAAAAATAGGGGTATAGCAGTCATCATGGTGTTATAATCATAATCACTAGAACAATAAACAAAAATTTCAACAAACAATAACAAAAAGACATATAGACAAAGTACATTAGCATAACCGAAAGAAAGGAATACAAAATTACCATAGCACAATAATACAATGACAGGATATATAAGTACCGAGCCGCGTCGAATGGATATTACAAAAAAAAAAGACTAGTTAAATTAAAACGTCGTCACAGCTTTTATATGAAATAGCCTTTCAGGACCATCACAATCATGATTATTATTTGGACTAGTATAGTGAAACTAAATGTGATTTTTTTTATCTTGTACCATATGATTGTATGAAATTTGTGGCATTGCTTCATTCATGCGCAGTTTGTCTAATGTCCTGTGCTGTCATTAATTCATCAGAGATGTCCGTTATTATTCTCCGGTTTACATGTTGTAATATACTTCTAGTGTTATATTATCTATTTATATAGTTCTCTGTGCTGAGTGAACTTGCGTTTGTTTGTACATTTTAACAGTATTTTTTAGCATTGCCATATCACCTGGAGGTTTGGCTAGCTATAAAACCAGGTTCAGCCCACCATTTTTTTCTTAAAATGTCCTGTACAAAGTCAGGAATATGGCAACTGTTATCAAATAGTCCGTTCCTATGATAGACGTTGGTTTGTGTTGCAAATTAGTGTTTCTGCTGTTCCGTTGTGTTCCTCTCATAGTTTCTCTCGGTTTTAGTTTGTAACCCGGATTTGTTTTCTCTTAATCGATTTATGACTTTTCAACAGCGGTATACTACTGCTGCCTTAATTATAAATGGCATCGGTCAAAAACGTTTGAAACAATTCCACTGATTTATTATTAGACGGGAGATCATCTTTCCATATAACTTGGCACGAAAGTAATATCATCATTAGCTACATCTAGCATCTGCATATAATGTAGTCATTTAATATGTTTTTAAAGTCAAAGTAATAGCAACTGCTGTGTATTATATTCGTCAGTAATTAATTCCTTGGATGTTAATTTTTCATTAATGAAGACAATCAATCGATCAATCCATAAGTTTAGGTTTAGGTATCCGGATCATATGTATATGAGATATGTTCGTCACTTTTATCGCCCTCTTTTCACAATTAAGTATGAGTGTATTATTTTTTTTTTCAAATTCAACAGTTTCAACGTTTTAATTTAGTTTTGCTTGAATTGGTAAAATTTAAAAACAAATAATAAAGCCATTTTATATTTGAAGCGTCAACAATCATAACGACAAATATGTTGATAAATTATATATATTTCCATAATTTATTCACGTTGTTTTGTATGTAGAATCGATATTTTACTACTTTCCAACAATTGGAACTACTGCGGTCAGCGCTGCAAATATAACATATTGAAAAATAAATTCAATGTTTAACTCAAACATAATTTGACTCAATTGTAAAGAGCTTGGTGTGTTTTAGAAATAATACAATAAGTATTTATTATAAAACTAATTCACAAATAAATGAATAGATATAGGAAGATGTGGTGTGAGTGCCAATGAGACAACTCTCCATACAAATAACAATTTAAAAAGTAAACCATTATAGAATACTTTGTTTACAAGGGTGCTTAAACTTGTATATTGTTAGTTTTAATTAACACAACAACTGAAACGTATGTCGTGCGATGCGACATATCTACACCTTCTGCTGCTGAAACTTATACAATTCAATCTTTCTCATTTCGGTCATTGCATTTTGTACAAAACACAAGTTATATGCCATCCCTTTTATAACGACATTGTGTAAAACAATATGCATTCGATCTTACTTTCATGACATTATTTACTTGCAGTACAACATTTCTGAATCTGAACATATAAATATTTGGAAGACTCATTTTTTCTTTTAAATGTTTGTTTGAATATACATCAGAGAGAAAAAAAAACTGTTTACTATACCGTAACATAATTTGCAATAATATGCACAGTTTCTAGATGCCCATGGTTTGTAAGTTCCTAAACACACTGTTGGACCATATTGTTTACAGTTTGGTATTACGTCTACACAGGAACCTATAAACAAACATGTGATTTCATAAGACTTAAACAAAGTCAAATCGTGGTTCCACTTTTGCGAAGATAACACTTTTTGTTAAATATGATAAAAATCAGTGAAACTAAAAAAGGAGTTAGACTAGATGAATAGCTTGTGATCAATTTAATAATTTTCATACAATTATATCTGTTATATTATTTTTTAAGTGTCTGAACAGGAAAGTGACAAAAGTGATAGTACAAGAGCAAATGTCATATTGTAATTTGGGTTTTTATCAAAACTCGAAAAATCTATCAAATTTTTATCTCAATACACCAGACACCAGTAGTTTCGTTTACTTAAAACTCAACTATGACAGAACCTACACTTCGGTAGGGTGTTGCGGTCAACTGATTAATTCTCATTTGCCAACGTATAACAAACGAATATTTGAATTTCGAAAATTTAAAAGTTATATGTTCTTCCATAGTAGAAACCATGCTTGAGATACCTCAATTAGTGGTTGGTTGACCGTTATAGAATAACGTTTCACAGATAAGAGCGGATATATTCCTTATGACGAAACTACAACCCCGTTCCTTTTTCACGAATATGCCATACCGAATAAGACTTATAACCGGGTTTGTAATAACATAAGCAACACCACGAGTGCCACATGTGGAGTAGGATCTGCTTATCCTTCCGGAGCACCTGAGATCACGCCGAGATACGTATTAATTAGTCTTAATTTTTCTATGTTGTATTTTGTGTACTATTGTTTGTCTGTTTCTCTGCTTCCTTTTTCAGCCACGGCGTTGTCAGTATATTTTCGATTTATAAGTTTGAATGTCGCTCTGGAATCCTTCGCCCCTCTGTTAGTGACATTGTGATGACGAGATAATGGACTGGCTTTTCGTATCAACCGATAGACGTAATCCATCAGACAGCCTATTGTATGATGTAAGCATTGTCATTTTAAAAAATCAAATACATTTGAATATAAGAGATGTAAGACAATGTTCACTGTCAGATTTGTTTATCTATCATTTTAAATAGAACATACTAGTAACCTACTTGTCGTTGTCGCTGTTGTTGTTGTTGTTGTAGGAGGAGGTAACGTTTTTAAAATTGTTGTCACTGGAGGAGGACGATGAGTTGTTGCTGTGTTAACTGTAAAAATAAAAATATTGATATTAATGTAATCAAAAGGACCCTTAGCATTCTTTTACAAGTTTTATACTATGTATAATTTATAAGAATTTCTAAAATTATTTAGTTGTACTGTTATTGATTATTATATTGCTTTAAGACTGGTCGAAATGAATACTGCCAACTGATAGATACTGATTTACTGCTATTCTGGTTTTATAGTTTTTATAATTTTGTTAGTATTAAGGCAATTTTATCTTTATCTTTGCACTTTAGATTTTTGCAAATAGTTTGCCTCAAAATACTGAATTAATCTATAGGTAACAGCTAGTTGCTTTCGGTGTATTTGATTCAGCTCTTTTACGTTCATTTTTTTTAAATTGTGAAAGAATCCGGGTAAAGTGATAGGTAATTATCCTTCATTTTTAGTTCACCTGACCTGAAAGGTCAAGTGAGCTTTTCTCATCACTTGGCGTCCGTCGTCCGTCGTCCTGCATCCGTCGTCTGTCGTCCGTCGTCCGTCGTCCGTCGTCCGTAAACTTTTACAAAAATCTTCTCCTCTGAAACTACTGGGCCAAATTCTACCAAACTTGGCCACAATCATCCTTGGGGTATCTAGTTTAAAAAATGTGTGGCGTGACCCGTCAAGCCAACCAAGATGGCCGCCATGGCTAAAAATAGAACATAGGGGTAAAATGCAGTTTTTGGCTAATAACTCAAAAACCAAAGCATTTAGAGCAAATCTGACAAGGGTAAAATGGTTGATCAGGTCAAGATCTATCTGCCGTGAAATTTTCAGACGAATAGGACAACCTGTTGTTGGGTTGCTGCCTGTGAAATGGTTATTTTAAGGACATTTTGCAGATTTTGGTTATTATCTTGAATACTATTATAGATAGAGATAAACTGTGAACAGCAATAATGTTCAGCAAAGTAAGACCTACAAATAAGTCAACATGACCAAAATTGTCAGTTGACCCCTTAAGGAGTTATTGCCCTTTATAGTCAATTTTTAACAACTTTTCGTCATTTTTTGTAACTTTTCTAAAAATCTTCTTCTCCAAAACTACTTTGCCAAATTTAACCAAACTTGGCCACAATTATCATTGTGGTTTATAGTTTAAAAAATGTGTCCGATGACCCAGCCTGCCAAACAAAATGGCCGACATGGCTAAAATTAGAACATAGTGGTAAAATGCAGTTTTTGCTTTATATCTTTGAAACTAAGACATTTAGGGCAAATCTTTCAAGATTTAAATGTCCATCAGAATAAGATATATCCCCTCACAAATTTTGAGTTGAATCGGACAACCTGTTGTTGGGTTGCTGCCCTAAAATTGGTGATTTTAAGGAAATTTTGCAGTTTTTGGTTATTATCTTGAATACTATTATAGATAGAGATAAACTGTAAACAGCAATAATGTTCAGCAAAGTAAGATCTACAAATAAGTCAGCATGATCAAAATTGTTAGAGGACCCCTTAAGGAGTTATTGCCCTTTATAGTCAATATTGAACAACTTTTCGTCATTTTTGTAACTTGTATAAAAATCTTTTCTAAAACGACTTGGCCAAATTTAACCAAACTTGGCCACAATCATAATACTAGGGTATCTATTTAAAAAAAAAGTGTCTAATGACCCCGCCTACCAACGAAGATGGCCGACATCAGTAAACACATTAACAGGTGAGCGACACAGGCTCTTGAGAGCCTCTAGTTTTGTTATACCTTAATTAATTTCAAATTCGTTTAAATCCGGTTTGTTGGGTACAAGGATCAATGTTATCGTTGTATACTAACGTTGAGAAGAAGGAAAAAGAATTGAACTAGCTTTATCGATGTTTAGATTGATTGATAACAGGATTTTACCCTGACAAAATCCACAATAATGTGCACAATTGATCTCTGCCCATCCCTTGTATGTAGTACATAATGTAATCGGTCCGTATCTGCTACAGTCTGGATCGCCATCCACACATGGTCCTGTGATTAGATATATATATATATACATATATATATCAAAATATTTTGATAATATTATTCAACTGTTTAAACATGATGACAAAGACAGATGTAATTTAATAAGATGCATATAGAAAATCACATTAGTTTGACAGACTGTACTTTCACTTATAATTGTTTATTTTCTACACATTGTGACTTTGATGGATAGTTGTGTCATTGGTTCTCATACCACTTCTTATTATTATCTCTATGTAACGCTATAGAACTACTAGTCAACCTTTAGTAGTTAAACCATCAGTTGTTTCAATTACAGATTGCGTGGCAGTATTATCAGTTATCTTATTCTTGTCTTAATTAAACAAACCATTATCAAACAGTAAAGTATTTCGTGCAAAATACTTGATTCTGACAAAACATTTACTAAATTAATATTTTGAAAATGCACTTGTCTTATGGACAACATATTTGTGAATATTTCTCAAAAGACAGACTTGATTCTTTAGAGTATTCTAGAATCCACATATGTTTATAACGTAATCACAAGGGGCCATACATGATAAACCGTTGTAGGAATACATATAGGATTAACATTTGATGGGGTAAATATATGATAAACCGTGGTTGGGGTATACCGTTGTAGGTGTCTATACAGGATTTACCGATGTAGAGGTTTATATAGGAGAAGGGCGAAAGATACCAGAGGGACATTCAAACCTATAGATCAAAAACAAACTGACAATGCCACGGCTAAAACCATGGCTAAAAAAGGAAAAAGACAAACAGACAAAAAATAGCACACAAGACACAACATAGAAAACTAAAGACTAACCAACACGAACCCCACAAAATACTGAGGATGAACTCAGGTGCTCCGGAAGGGTAAGCAGATCCTGCTCCACATGTGATATCCATTGTGTTCCTCATGTTATTAACAAACCCGGTTTTACAATCTAATTCGGTTGGTCACATTCGTAAAATGGGAACGGGATCGTAGTTACGACATAAATCGAATATCCGATATCATTTGTGAAACGGATATTCCATAACGGTCAACCAACTCGCGATAGCGTCCGTAAGATTTACAAAGGGATGCTTTTAACTTCACCATTTGGATACATCGTTATAGGGGAACATTTAGGATATACCGTTGTAGGGGTTCATATACGATATACCATTGTAGGGTTACATATAGGATATACCGTTGTAGGGGTTGATACAAAATATAGCGTTGAAGGGTACACATAGAATATACCGTTGTATATGTACACCTACAACGGTATATCAATGATGCATATAGGATATGTCTTCGTAGGAGTACATTTATGATATACTGTTGTAGAAGTACATATATGGTTATTATTGTTGTATAGGGGAACATTAAAGAATGACATACCGTTGTAGGAGTATATATGGGATAACCGTCATTGCGGTACATATATAAAAAAAGGAAATTATCAAAAATACCGAACTCCAAGGAAAATTAAAAACGGAAAGTCCATTAACAAATGTCAAAATCAAAAGTTTAACTTTTGTAGGGGTACATATATAATATACATTGTTAAGAATTTCACATGAGGTGTTCCCGCTACCGCTCTCCATGTACACGACGTCACCATTGTTGTTGTTCCAATACAAGTATCATTGCAAACAGACGTGCTTATTTTCTAAGCCTTAATTTGTGTCAGATACAACCACTCTACGATATTGGTGCTGTAATATCTGTGATTATTCCGGGAACGTCACGCACAAACCTTCGGGACAATTACTTGTTACGTAACGTCGCTACAGCGATACCAATTGTATATTTGTCAGCCATTATTAAATTACTATCTGAACCATCAAGTCTTGCTCCGATCTTTCAATGGCGACGAGGATTAAAAACAAATAAATATTACTTACCAAAGAAAAACAAACATCATGCCCGGTATTTATTTTTAAAAATGAAGCCATTTAGAGATGAATACACAGTAACATATGTAATGAGACTGAGAGAAAAGGCACATGAGTGTGAGTTTGAAGCTACATGCGACGAAAGAATATTGGAACATTGTATTCAAACCATAACAAAGCAGGATTTGATAAAGAGGGCTATAAGCAAAGGATGGAATTTAGATAAATTTGTAGAAGAAGCAGGACAGATGGAAGACACATGTTTACAGATGAAGGATATGAAAGGAGATCACAGAGACATAGGTACAAGTTCCATAAATGAAATACAAAGCAACAGGTCAAGCTATAATAGGTCACAGGATTATATAACCAAGTCTAATTGTGGTTATTGTGGATTTGAACATTGTGAGGGAAACAAATGTCCTGCATATGGTAAACAATGTAGAAACTGTGAGAAATATAATCATTTTGCATCAGTATGCAGAACGGAAAAGAAAAAAAAACAGCAGTACAGAGCTGGCAATTTTAGACGAGAAGGAAGAAGTGTAAAGTAAACATCGGAGGACACGATTGATACAGATTCGAATACAGATATATCAGATTATGATAAAGATGAAGATTATTTTGGAGGAACGACCAAACATATAATGAAAATACGAAAGGTAAATACCATACAAGGCAGTAGAGACATGGACAAAACAGTGACAATAAGAATAGACGACGTAGATGTGAAGGTGGAACCTGATAGTGGCGCTGATGTAAATGTAATGGATGAAAATCAATTTGTAAAATTTCAGAGCAAAACATACGGCAATCCAGTATTAGAAAAGAGTAAAATCAAATTGAGCACACTGCAAAATTCATTACCAATCAAGGGAGAATTTAAAACTATCATAAGAAACAAAACATGTGGCACAGAGACAAAATTCATTGTGGTAAAAGGAAAAACCAATTCTCCACCCTTACTAAGCAAATCCACTCTGATTGAGCTAGGGATGATACAGATTAGAACTGATGGTTCTTTTGTAAAGAAAAACCAGTTGAGAATACCAGACAATAGACCACCTTTCAACTCTAAGAAACTTGCTATTGATAAGGGATTTAAACACTACCAAGTCACACCAGGACGCCAAATAGCAAATACAGAAGTGAACTTATTTAGAAAACCCATGAACAAAACACAGCAAATAACAAAATTAAAAAAGAAAAACACTAAAACTGCTAAGCAGGAGATTAATAGAAGATATCACTCAAACTTATATGAGGAGATAAATGAAAGAGACAGACAATGCAACGAGAAAATCAAAGGGTATGCTGAAAACAGAAACAGGAAGATGAGGAAAATGGCCCCCCGCAAGACATGCGCGGGAGGGGGCAGTGGACATACAAAATTATGGGCCCCCCGCAAGACAGGCGCGGGAGGGGGCGGATAAAGAGAACTTTGGAAAAGTCAGGAAACCAGGACTGAAACATAAAGCAGAAGAACCAGGAGACCGATACAATTTAGTGAACATTAGGGAGACTATTATAATTTATACAAATTGAGAAAGTGAACATCTATATTTTATTTATTACAAAAACATTAGTGAACAATACAGAGACTGTGATAATTTAATTAATGTAAACAAACTTTATTTTTACACATTTTAATTTACATTTATAAAGTCATTTTCTAATTCAAAGTTAAGGAGGAATGTAATATCTGTGATTATTCCGGGAACGTCACGCACAAACCTTCGGAACAATAACTTGTTACGTAACGTCGCTACAGCGATACCAATTGTATATTTGTCAGCCATTATTAAATTACTATCTGAACCATCAAGTCTTGCTCCGATCTTTCAGGTGCCAAGTGAATTTGAAGCTGAAGTCGATATGGCAGGACATAGAAGCGCCGTTTCAAGAATATTCAAGAAATTCGACGAAATTCGGGAGAACGGAACAGAAGCTGTTGATTCTGATGAACTTTCGAACATTTTAGACACTTTGAAAAGGAAGCAAGAATTGTTAAGGAAAATAGATGAGGAAATAATTCAGGATTTGGATCAAGAGGACATTGAAACAGAAATCGTCGATTCAGATGAGTATTCCATTAATTTAGAAACAAAACTACGTCAAATAGCAAAATATATCAAAGTACAAACATCAACGCTAAATACAAATGCAACAAGCTTTACAAATTCTAGAAGCGACGTTCCGCCGTCAGATCCTACATGTAGTAATCTCTTAAGCACAGAAAATCAGCACAATACACATTTCCGTTCAGATTTTCGCTCATATTCATCAATTGCTAGCGAGTACAATAAGCTCCATAAACTCAACCTACCAACTTTTGATGGCGACATTCTACAATGGCAGTCCTTTTGGGACTCGTATGAAGCAGTCGTACATACAAATCCAAAACTGAGTAACGTCCAGAGGTTCAATTACTTGAAGTCATAGTTGCATGATGAAGCATTCCAAACCGTAAATGGCTTTGCGCTTACAAACTTAAATTACGAAAGAGCAGTTTCGTTATTACAACAGAGGTACGGGCAAGTTCATAAAATCACACAAAAGTACATGAATGCATTACTTGAAATAACGTCACCTAAGAATACCATACAAAGCTTACGTAATTATTATGACAAAATAGAAACATATGCACGTGGTTTGGAATCCCTTGGTCAGACAGAGGATACCTATGGTCCCTATCATATTGAAAAAGTTACCGGGAGAAGTACGCATAAATTTAACAAGACACCATGGTTCGACCAGTTGGCAATTATCAGACCTACGACAAGTGATATTTCACGAACTCAATATTATGGAGGAAGGCAAATCCGCTGATTTTACGGAAACTCATACCGCTACTGCAGCATTTAACACCAGTACAAAAGTACACACAAAACAAGCAAGCCAGCAGACAAATGCACATAAAGTCATGCGTATTTTGTAAAGAATCACATGCCTCGGTAAATTGTACCAAAGTTACTGAAAATAAAGACCGCATGTCAATAGTAAAAAGAGACCGCCTATGTTTCAACTGTTTGGGACATCACAATTTGGTTGATTGTAAGTCACTCAAATCATGCATAAAATATGACAAGCGTCATCACACGAGTTTATGTAAAGAGAATACACAAAATGATAATATAGACAGTGTAAACGTAAGTACCATACAAAACAACGCGAAAGAACCGGACACAATTTTACATTCACAGGCAACCACAAATGTTTTGCTCAAAACTGCAATTAATCCTGTAAGATCGGGACGATACTGTTCAGATGCCAACATTCTTTTTGATGAAGGAGCACATAGGTCGTCACAGAAGACCTAGCCGCTAAATTACAGTTATCAATAACTGGCACAGAGACTTTAAACTTATCCGGATTTGGGGACAGTGCAGAAAGTACAAGAATTAGAAACTTAAAAACTAGAATTATTTATTTGCTTACTGATGAAGGACAACTGCCGATCAGAGTGTTGTTCGTACCAGAAATCGCCGCACCGCTCAAAACTTACATCCGCAAAGCTGCTAAATTATTGTACTTATCCGGGATAAAACTCGCACATCCAGTTAACGCGAACGACAATTTTCAAGTCTCAGTACTCGTAGGAGCCGACTAGTATTGGTCAATTGTAGAAAACCATGTCATTAGAGGCAAGGGACCTACTGCCGTGAAATCAAGAATTGGATATTTATTATCAGGACCAATTCACGGTACATCAAGCTACAATAACCAGCACACATCTACAATGAATGTAAGAATATCACAAAAGACATAAGAATGCAACCCGGAGAAGTTATGGAAGACAGAATCATTTGGTATTGAACATATTGACGAGAAGAAAGTATTCGATTCATATCAGAAGACATGTATAAGTAACAATGACAACAGACATTTCGATACTTTATCCCGGAAAGATGATCACACACCTTTACCAGTGAACAAAGAGATTTCAAAATGGAGAAAAGAAAATGTTATTAAAAGACTTAAAAAGGAACCGCTATATTATATCCGCTAGAACTAACAACTGAAGAATATATAGGACCGTGAAGAAATACTGCCCGCAGGAGGACCGAAGGCCGATGCAAAAGAAAAGATAAAAATGTGGACCAAATGAGACTATCGTATAATTTTATGGACTGTTAACTGATCGTGCCTTATTACAGACTGAAATAATTTTATTTGATTCGTGATCATTATCAAAGACAGTTAAAGATATTCAAAGTTTTATATTTATCAGAGACAGTAATTCAAAGTGAAATGTTTATAATTTATTTTCATTTAATTGTATTTAAATTCATTTACGGGCCCCTAGAATGTTAAGAATTACACATGAGGTGTTCCCGCTACCGCTCTCTTTGTACACGACGTAACCATTGTTGTGACGTTAGCTATTCAGAGTTCCAATACAAGTATCATTGCAAACAGACGTGCTTATTTTCTAAGCCTTAATTTGTGTCAGATACAACGACCCTCCGATATATATGTATATACATATTTTATAGTTTTATTAATGCTATCTTTATTAACATTATCATCATTAATCTATTGTTTCAAAATCAAGCTATCTTTATTTAAATAAAATTATGCTTACCAAGATTACATGCTACTGAATGGACAGCATCATGAATTTGCTTCAAAGCATCAAAATCATTTACAAAAAATACATATGCAGGATTGGACACCAGGCCATTTAGTTCGGATTTTGAAGCACCAGACCCTATTCCTACAGCTATAATAACAGTGTTCCTTTGTTTAAGTCGATTAGCCTCTTGAAGTGTTTTAGCAGGATCACCTGACCGTCCATCTGTGAGAACCACCAATATGTTTTGTGCATCTGGTCTGTCTCCAGCGGAAGGTATAAACATATGATTATTGACGAAATTAATGGCCTCAGCTGTGTGTGTGTTTCCAGTCAAATATGGAATTTTTGTAATTGCATACTTTAAAGCAGGTTTGTCAAGAAATGCGTTGAGTTTAAACTGTTCATGTGGAACCGTTGAAAACGCAACAACACCCACAAGGGCATCATTATATCCAATAACGAATTGTGAAAGGGAATTGTTGATGAATTCTTTTTCCTTATTGAAATTTATTGATCCAACGGACCCGGATGAATCGACAAGATAAACTAAGTCTACTTTGTCATGACAAGCTGAAATATGCATGAATAGTCAAATTAATTGATATGATTAAAAATCAGTCATTTATTTCATCAGCATTGAACACTACGGTTCATGGTTAATCAAATTACGTGTGGAAATAACAAGCTTATTTAAAAAGTATAACTTTTCCTTAAACACGGCTGGTAATCTACACACGCAGAACATTTGGTTCTGCAATGAAAACCGTGAGAGGATTTTCCGGTTGTGCTTGAGTGGAGTAATTGTCACCGCTTCAAAAGGTATGTACATTTCTAAATCTCAATTTTCTTATTCAACTGAACAAAATATTGTAAATCAGAGAATGCTATGATGTGGTGAATACTTTAACGAAGAGATACATGTATCATTCACTGTTGTACGTAGAGTTGAACTCTTACAAAATCAGTTGCCCCACGAGAAATTGCCTAAATAAGTGACATTTCAATTTTGAAATGTTTCTATTTACAGACCTAGTATTCACATTTAGTTTTTTTTTCGGCCAATGGGTATGAATGTTGTTTTTGGCGGCGTGTACGCTGTCCGGTGTTGATAGACGTCTTAATAATTCCAAAAACTACATTTTTTCATTAAGTCATGCGTGAGGGGATCGGTTCTGATTGAGGACATCGTGAATGCGTGAGGGGAAGGACACACATTTCTTTAATCTTTGGCTTTGTGACTTTTGTTGACTCAATAAATGTGATCAATGCTGATTAAAAAGCACAGATTTATCCTTATACTTTAATAGATGTAAACTGATCACTGATTCAATGAAATCAAACTATTAATTGTTTGTTCAATTTCAGAAAATGCCATTGTTCCAAGGAAAAAGGAAAAGAGGACTAGTCCTGTCGTCAAATATACGTCACAGAGATCACCACATATATTTAAGAAATGTATATCGCCGATCAAAACGTCAACACCTATATATATTAGACGTAATCTGTTCACCCAAAATCACGAAATTTTCGAAACAAAAAAGGCAGATATACAGAATTTATTATTCACGAACATCGATGAAAGCCAAGATAACCTCGAGGAAGACCATAAGGAAGAGCATGTATTAGACAACGACGAAGTCATAGAAGAAGACCACGTAGTAGACCACGAGAAAGACCTTATGGAAGACATTGAGGAAGAAGATAAAGTTTTTGAAAGTGCTTTAGATAAACTCTCAGACGTAGGGAAAAGGGAAAGAATTTTGATTTTATTTTAGTACAGAGTGGACGTTTTCCTTTGAACAATATTGCATTCGAACTGTTTTTGGACATTGTTGAGCGGTTTGAAAAGGACGAATCAAGACGAATGAGATACTCCCCAACATCTCTGCAGTATTTTTGGTTATCGTTGACAACATTTTTTGTTTTTATTCTTCGTGAAACATATTATTAAACCTAGGTTCCCACAATTTATTTGATAATTCAATCTCATAAATTTTTCTAAGCACACATATTAATTATTATGTGTTTTTTAATGAACAAGCTAGCCTAATTTAGGTAAGTTTCAACGACTCATAGCTTGAATATAAAGATATAATTTGCAGTTCCCCTCACGCATACACGATGTCTTCAATCAGAACCGATCCCCTCACGCATGACTTAATGAAAAAAATGTAGTTTTTGGAATTATGAAGACGTCTATCAACACCGGACAGCGTTCACGCCGCCAAAAACAACATGCATACCCATTGCCCTAAAAAAAACTAAATTTGAACTTGTAGGTCTGTAAATAGAACCATTTCAAAATTGAAATGTCACTTTTTTAAGCAATATCTCGTGGGGCAACTGATTTTGTAAGAGTTCAACTCTACGTACCACAGTGAATTTTACATGTATTTCTTCGTTAAAGTATTCACCACAGCATAGCATTCTCTGATTTTTAATATTTTAATCAGTTGAATAAGAAAATTGAGATTTAGAAATGTACATACCTTTTGAAGCGGTGACAATTACTCCACTTAAGCACAACCGGAAAATCCTCTCACGGTTTTCATTGCAGAACCAAATGTTCTGCGTGTGTAGATTACCAGCCGTGTTAAACTGACAGTATTTTTATTTAAATCTTATTGTATCTATTGGTGAAAGTGTTTTTTTAAAACAGGGAAACAAAAAAGGAAAAGAACAGCAGTAATCATATGTCAAGATCTCTTTTAGTTGTCTTGTACTATTTACTTTCATTCGTTTAATGTAGACTACATACAGGGGCGTCTATAGCAACCAGTTATATTCTTCAACTTCACGTTCTGCTACATAAATAACGTTCTTTCTCGGAAAAAATTAAACATTTTTAATCAAATAAACCCTGAAGGTTGCATTTCTGTAAATATTGACAATGCATTTTCCTATAGGAACTCCCTTTACGGCTAAAACTGTACCACTTTTACTAGGAAGTTTTGAAAACAATCATATTCTAGAATGGAAAGTTCATATGCACTACTATTTTTTTCAAAGGTCAAAATATAGGTCTGTGCGGTATATTTTCAACGTTTATATGCCTTGAACTTCTAAGAGTTTAAACTAACACTAAATTTCTTAACTACCCCAACTTCGACTGTGGGGTTACCACATCTTTCAAAATAAACAATATTCAGATGTATATTTACTGGTAACATTCTCAAGTTATGTCTCTATGAGATGCAGCCTACAGATCAGACCTGGGAACCAGTATGTAAACAAAATTAATAATCTATGAATATTCTATTTCTCACCAAAAGAGAAGTGGTTTGAGAACAGCTGTAATTAAAAAGTGCAACCTGAACTTTACGACAAATCAGACGAATTGAACTTTCCCAATTTCAACTAGAATAAGATATTATCTCACAGACGACAATATATACAAAGACTTCCGTTTTCTGCCATAATTTCCATGAAAAGAGGTTGCTCTTTACGAAGAAATGTTTGAAACAAGGGTTTTGAAATAATTATATTTGAAGTCGTAAAATCAAAAATGTCAGACCGCCATTATAATTTAATTGACACAATATAATCGTCTTTTCCACATTTTGAAATCATTGAATATGTCTTTTTACAATTGAGATGTGACGGGTTCCATCAAAGGAATCAGTTTATCTTGTCCGGGCATTTGGTTTGAATTGGTCTTTCTTAAGTTTTCTATGTAGTGTTTTGTACATGGTTGCTAGTTTTGTTTTTGCCATGTATTTGTATTTCGGTTCAGTAAATTCTGCAATCTCATAACCTAAAACAAGCCATTAAAACACAATGAGTTAACCCCAGATACTTTTTGGATTGTTCAATTGTTAGCTGTGTGATTTGTTTTATAAACTGTTTATTATTACGTCAATTTATTGTAGACATGATGTTGTATGTTCAGTGGACCGTGAAAATGGGATAAAATCTCTAATTTGGCATTAAAATTAGAAATATCATATCATAGGAAATATGTTTACAAATTTTCAAGTTGATTTGACTTCAACTTCATCAAAAACTATCTCGACCAAAAACTTTAACCTGAAGTGCGACAGACGAACGGACGAACGGACGCACAGACCAGAAAACATAATGCCGTAAATTGGGCATAAAAAGGTCAAAAAGTAGTATGTCTGAAGCTATGAAACTGAATGTTAGACCCCCTTAACATAGAATTGTCCACAATTTAAGTTAAAACTGGTATACTTTTCTATAGTTTGGTATTACTTGTCCCAATAGTAGTACACTACAATGTGAACATCGTTTTGAGATAAAGATGGAGAGATTGTTTTTAATTTGAATTTATTATCTAAAAGAAATACACTAGGAAATAACTGTGTTCTCGGGCTTACACACTTCATGGCAAACAAATGGATCTGCAAAAAATTTCTCACAATATAAGATAAAGCAGCAGTGTAATTAATACATACCACATTCAATAAACTTAAAATCACAGACTAACAGAGACAGTAGAATATAACTTAACAAGTTCAACATTTTGTAATATAATCTAACCCCTTTATCTCAGTGACCCATATATATCATGATATCTTGACTATACTATCACTATTTCAATGACAGACTTAATCGTGAAAAGCCTTTTCAAAGAAATAAAACAAATGCAAAGATATCAGCAAGCACTTACAACATATATATGATCTTATGAAATGTAATTGAATACACTCCATGTGTCTTGCTTTACCATAAAATATGATCAAATTGATAATAGACCCTCTCCTTAATCACTGAAATATGCTTACGCATTTAGTATATCGCTTAAATTTGTGAATATAAGGTACACACAATAGGACCGACAGCCCAGTCAGTGTATCTCATACCGCATTGCCCCTATTACTTACTTTCTATACTGGAGAGTTGTCTCATTGGCACTCACACCACATCTTCCTATATCTATATAGTTACTACTTTTGATATTTTCAACCTTAAACAACAGTTACTGTATTTGTATTTTACCTAAAACTCTATTACAAAATGAAAACAATACGTTATAAATGTTTTGCGTCCGAATCGCTTTCCTGAATTAACTTTCATCAGGAAGACGAACATTTGAAAGCCAAGGGTAAATAAGAACTGACACAGTTAAATGACAAAAACGGACATGAAAATAGCCAATTCCATTTAAGGTCAAGGTGAGGGAGTTAAAACCTTAGTGTCTAAAAAATTCAATGTATATATAAACAATTTTAGTTATTGTTCCTTGTCAGGACTTGACTTTGGGTTTTTGTTCCATCATCTCTTTAACCTTTTTGGTTTCATCAATCTTTCAATGTTCTTGATTTACCAGATTTTGAACGGTTGTTTTGTGTTTTAGGTTTTCATTTATTTTAGCTAGAGCAGGATTGAAGAACATTTAGTGTCAAGATGCGCATCTGGCGTTTAAAAAAAATGGTACCGTTTATGTCATAAATACCACTGTGTCCTCGTTTCCATGATGAGTGCATTGATACCACTTGGTCGATATCACAGCTAGTGGAATCCCTGAGGGGATCAGCTACCCAGTAGCCACCCCTTCTGTACTGGCAACAACATATGGATATTGTTGGAATGAAATTTGATATTATAAATGTTTTAAATTATTTTAGATTAAGGAATATATATGAGTCCTTGTTTGGATTTGGCTATGATTTAAGCTCTTTTCAGTTTATTATCTCTTCAAGAAATTTGTTTCCTCAGCTGTTTATGTTTTCGATTTGTCAGCTCTTCTGTTTTACCTTATGGTTTTTCATCTATTTAGAATCGATCCTCACCGACGAGCTCGAAAAACTTATTGTTGAAATCATGTCGTGCAGAAAAATTGGTATCGATTAAGTTGTGACTAGCGGATTAAAAGAAAAGCTCATTCGTTAGCCAGTAAGATAGGCCTGTGAATAATAATATAGGTATATTAAAGGTCATAATGAATTTAAAAGATTCGGCATTGTTTTTTATGTGTTTTTTTTAATAAAAAATAAAAAGCAAAACAAGTGTACATATTACTACAAGCAAAATTGATATTTGAGAATTGATGGTGAGCGCATTTTCTCCAAAGGGCAAGCAAGTTTTGATTAACTATTGAATTCTTTGGTTTGCTAATCACAGGTAAATTGGCTATTATCCTTAGATCCTCTCTGGTCATATATGTCTTTAACTGTTTTTGTTCAACCTTTGGCCTTCAAACATTCAGCTTTAAGGGACTAGAATTATCTCTTTCATTTTGTTCCATAATTTTTTCAGTTTGTATTCAATATGCCATGTCATACACCTCTTTGACAATACAAAAATACCAACCAAAACAACACTTTATAAATTGTATACATTCAGACGCTTTCCTATCTTTACCTTCATCAGGATCGCTGAATTCACAAGACTGTCTAACTGGCATGATGAACTCATTTTTTTTAAACCCGCTAGTCACAACTTAATCAATACTAATTTTACTACTTTTCTTTTTTGAGAGGGAATGTTTCTTTTTAAAAATGAAAGGACCAACCTGTTGTAATAATATAAAGCCATTCTATGAACTGATTCTAAAAGAACTGTTTGGTTATTTCAAAATTAAATGACATATTTATACTTTTGTTTAATTCAAGGGTATAGTCTGAAAAAATATAGCATAAGTTACAAACATGGATCCTTTTGAATGTATTTAAATGCATCTACTAGTAATGTTTGTTTATAAATCTGTTAAAAAAATTTCATTTTGAGATTTTTCAAGGCAAAGATTTGACATGGAAAACACTTGTTGAAACTAAACTTTTGAAATAAATTTAAACCACGTATTTATACGTTACATGAACTCAAACAATGAAATTAATGTACAAAAATTAAAAGAAGAAATCGGTTTATCTATCTTTCAGCGTATGGGAAGTTGGAATTGAAAAAAAAGTTGCTGGTTAGCTTTCTAATTTCTGTTAGCAATATTTTCTAATAAAAAATTGAGACTATGCAGACACTTCATAATTTTTTTTTGTCAATGAAAATTATGTCTAATATTCAAAAATATCAACGGATAAGGTCCATGATTTTATGATTAGATAATATTTTATTGAACTATAGTTGCTATTCTTTTTTTCAATGTAGTTATAGTTACCACCACTTAAAAAAGAAAAATCAAAACGGAAAGTCAATTATCAAATGGCAAAACGCTCAAACACATAGTGGTATTTCTCTATAGTTACCACCACTTTAAAAAGAAAAATCAAAACGGAAAGTCAATTATCAAATGGCAAAACGCTCAAACACATCAAACGAACGGATAACAGCTGTCATACTACTGACTTGGTACAGGCATTTTCTTATGTAGAAAATGGTGAATTGAACCTGGATTAATAGCTAGCTAAATCTCTCACTTGTATGATAGTCGCATCAATTTCCATTATATTGACAATGGTGCGTGAACAAAACAAACAGACACCGCTGCAAATGTTTGCACCTGTCCTAAGTCAGGAATCTGATGTACAGTAGTTGTCGTTTGTTTATGTAATACATACGTGTTTCTCGTTTTGTTTATATAGATTAGACCGTTGGTTTTCCCGTTTGAATGGTTTTACACTAGTAATTTTGGAGCCCTTTATAGCTTGTTGTTCGGTGTGAGCCAAGGCTCCGTGTTGAAGGCCGTACTTTAACCTATAATGGTTTACTTTTTAAATTGTTATTTGTATGGAGAGTTGTCTCATTGGCACTCACACCACATCTTCCTATATCTATTTTTTACAATAGGTAAAAATATCAAAAATAGGGGTACAGCAGTCAACATAAGGCAACATCCTTCTCATAAGAACAAAAATATTTTATCTAAAAAAGGTTCTGAAAAAAAATGAAAATCCCAGCCCACCACCAGATAAGAAAATGGTTGTTGCCTAATAATGATCACTTTAAAATCAAACAAATATATAACAAGGAAGCACAAAAAGGCAAATATCAAATTTAACAGCTTCATTAATTTATCATAATGTATCAGCTTTAGCTAGCTTCTGAACGTAACAATTAATCTTTAATGTATTCAAATCGAAATCCAAATTGTTTTGCAAAACAATTCATTGGATGAAGTCAAATACACATTGTTGGTTAATAATTGTTTTGGGCTCATTGTTTGGATATTCTATGTGAGCTTACATCAAGTAAGGAGCCTGTAATTAAGCGGTCGTCACTTATTGATTTTCGTTAATTATTTTGAAAATACATACGTCTGCTAGTTTTCTCCTCACTTCGAATCCCATAAAACTTTACTGAAATATTTCTTTTTATCCCTCTACAAACTAGTTAAGAAGATATTGTGTTTTATTTTTACGACTCTCTGTAAAAAATGCTGTTCTCTTTTCAATGTTTGATTGATATTTCACGATTACATAATTTCATATGAAAATTGAACAAAAGAGAATTGAAATAGAATGTTGCGAATGAAAGTGACTCATTTTAATTATGTATAGCGGTAAAACGTAAAACTCCGCGGAAAGTCCCTAATCAAATGGCAAAATCAAAAGCTCAAACACACCAAACGAATGGATAACAACTCTCATATTCCTGACTTAGAAAACGTCAATTAAATACTGATATTTATTCTGATAAACCTGAAAAAAAAGAAGCGATAATAGGTATGATAAAAACTACAAAACCAGTTATCAACAACATATACACTGTATACTTACGAATAAAATCTTTTGACACCATTGTAAAATTGAGAATGGAAATGGGGAATGTGGCCCATCTACTAAATATTTAAAAAAAGTTCTTGCCCATCTAAATATTTCCACAAAAAAAGTGCTTGCCCCGCCCCATTTTGCACCGGCCCATCCATCTGATAAATATTGAACGGTCCCTTACCAAGTATAAATATTGGATAATATCATTTTTTATGTTCATATATACCAACGGCGAGAGAAGGACGGATTTGCATTTTTTTATGAAAATTGTAGGATTCTCAGGTTTGCTCTCATATACGAAAATGATACTAGCACAACTTCTCACCCCCTTCCCCTTCGATCTTAATTTCAATATTATAAATCTGATAATGAACTCATGATAGATGCCAGGCCTTTTTTCACAAATTTTTATCACTTGACACGTGTTAAAGACTCGTCAGTGTCGCCTGAATAAAATCAGTAATTAAAGAAGGTCAATTAAAGCACGAAGTTGAAGAGCATTGAGGACCAAAATAGATGATAGATATACGAAGACGTGGTATGAGTGCCAATGAGACAACTCCCCATCACCAGCCCAGTAGTCAACACTTCGGTGTTTACATGAATATCAATAATGTGGTCATTTTTATTAATTTCCTGTTTACAAAACGTTTGAATTTTTCGAAAAACTAAGGATTTTCTTATCCCAGGCATAGATTACTGTAACCCTATTTGGCACAACTTTTTGGAATTTTGGATCCTCAATGCTCTTCAACTTTGTACTTGTTTGGCTTTATAATTATTTTGACATGAGCGTCACTGATGAGTCTTATGTAAACGAAACGCGCGTCTGGAGTACTCAATTATAATCCTGGTACCTTTGATAACTATTTACACCACTGGGTCGATGCCACTGCTGGTGAACGTTTCGTCCCCGAGGGTATCACCAGCCCAGTAGTCAACACTTCGGTGTTGACATGAATATCAATAATGTGGTCATTTTTATTAATTTCCTGTTTACAAAACGTTTGAATTTTTCGAAAAACTAAGGATTTTCTTATCACAGGCATAGATTACCGTAGACCTATTTGGCACAACTTTTTGGAATTTTGGATCCTCAATGCTATTCAACTTTGTACTTGTTTGGCTTTATAAATATTTTGACATGAGCGTCACTGATGAGTCTTATGTAGACGAAACGCGCGTCTTGTGTACTCAGTTATAATCATGGTACCTTTGATAACTATTTGGAGCCTTGGCTCACACCGAACATTAAGCTATAAAGGACATCAAAAATGACTAGTGTAAAACCATTCAAAAAGCTGCGTCATATCTTGACTTAATCGAGAAACTGAATGTCGGTTGAAAACAAAACTTTTGAACTTTCCATTTCTATGTAGCAACATTTCAGCAGCGCCTGAATACGGAGTATATATTATTTCCAAATTGATACGATATTCCCGGACTTGTATTTCCTACCATGGTTTCTCTGATAGAGGGTTGTTGCTCACACGGTGGTTATTTAACCAAGAGTTTCAAAAAGGGGGAGGTTGAAATCACTCATTCGTGAATTTTAAGGACGCCATCACGAGTTGGTTGACCGTTATGAAATATCAGTTTCACAGAAAATATCGGATATGTTCCTGATGTCCTAATGTACAATCCCATCCTCTTTTTACATATGTGACCTACCAAATTAGACTATTTACCGAGTTTCTAATAACATGTGGAACAAGACGGGTGCAACATGAGGAGCAGGGTCTGCCTACCCTTCTTGAGCTCCTGATATCACCCCAGTTTTTGGTTGGCTTCGTGATGCTTAATCTTTATTTTTCTATGTTTTGTACTATTGTTTGACTGTTTGTCTTTTTATTTTGTAACCATGTCGTTGTCAGTGTACTTTTTATTTATGAGTTTGAATGCCCTCTGGTATCTTTTTGTCCCTCTTTAATAGGGATATCATAAAAATTCTGCACCTACGGACCCAGATTATATCAAGCTTATCATAAAGTGATAAAATTAACATTCATTTGATAGACTTGAAAAATTAACAAATTTTGCAATTTTTACGGGTCAAGTATTGACATTTTTCATATTGCTTGTAGGGTTCTTACCGATTGTGTCCTATTTCTTATTGTATCCTTGTCCAAATTGAGCCCTAGTCGATATTATTCCTTATTGTGTCTTATTCCTATTGTGCGCTATCATAAACTCATCATAGATATTTGGATTAAACTTTGTATATACGCCAGACGCGCGTTTCGTCTACAAAAGACTCTAATTTCGGTGTTGACGTAAATATCAATAATGAGGTCATTGACATAAATTTCCTGTTTACAAAACTCTGAATTTTTCGAAAAAATAAGAATTTTCTTATCCCAGGCATAGCTTACCTTAGCTGTATTTGGCATCACTTTTTTGTATTTTGGATCCTCATTGCTCTTCAACTTTGTACTTGTTTGGCTTTATAAGTATTTTGATATGAGCGTCAATGATGAGTCTTATGAAGACGAAACGCGCGTCTGGCGTACTAAATTATAATCCTGGTACCTTTGATAACTATCATCAGTGACTCGAGCCATACTCGGGATGTGCATGCCAGTAAGAGATGAATTAGTTGTTTATTAGAATTATTAAATGGTTGTCACTTCTGATGAAAGATCTTTTGATTTTTGTCTATTTTTTTTTATCTACTATCATCTTTTCTTGCACCATATTTTTTCGGAATTATGACAGTGCAATTTTGATTTTAAGATACCGAACACTTATTGCGATTCTAAAACTCACAGCCTGTAACCCAACACTTTTCCTTGTAAAACCAATCTTCCCTTAAGGAGGTTCGAGGGTATAAAAATTTCAGAAAAAAATCAAACATTTGTTTTTCATTACAAATTTTATTTATTTCCTTTTGTAGTTGTTACTTTATCATATGGTACAAAAATCATTCAAAACAATCAATTTGTGTTGGCCCCAGATGACTTTCAAAATGTATACATCATTGAAAAAGTTCCAAATTATCTCCCTTTGGTGGAAAAAATGCCATTTTTTGGCTCTAAAATTGAAATATCTTTTTCAACTTATCGGTGACCTATCTTTTTTAATATAATTTCCATATAAGCTGTACTAAAACTAAATTATTGTAAAATTTTAGCGATTTCTGTAATAAATTTCTTTTTTTTATTTCGATATTACCTTTATTTCTCCTATTACTTCAACAGAAAAAAACCACCTTTACAAAAATGTATGCTTCTTTCGAAGGCAGATTGTGAGCGCAAATGAACGGTGACCCCACTTTTATTTTATTTTTCTATTAACTATAAGATAAAGTTCATTTATAGAAAAATATAGAGAAATCCTATATAAATGATTTAGACCCGCCAACCCCCTTAAGCTGTTTTTTTTTTTGCGCACCTCCGACACAAAAAAAGTGATTAAAACAATGTTTGTTTTTAAGTTAGGAAAAGTTTTGGTCCGGTAACATTCAAAAAAATGTTATAAACCCTTTCCTTTTAAGTAAAGCGGTATAAAGTAAAATTACAAAAAAAACTTAATCGGAAATGTCCTTATAAAATGGCAAAATCAAAGGATCAAACACATCAAACGAATGTTAAGCAACTGTCATATTCCTTACTTGATACAGGCCTTAGTTTAACTCGTAAAACTGTATAATGTAATCATCAAATATATGGTGATTAAACATATCTTCCAAATAAAGACCAAGGTCAAGTTCATCATCTTAGTTTTGATCTTTCTTAAGGCATCTATTCTTAAACAATAGAATATAGATGTATAAGAACTGAAACAAATTGTTGATTGTGAGGATGAATATTTGATACATTTGGTCCGAAATAGTCCAATGATATTTTAAGGAGTAATTGCCCCTAAAATAATTAAATTAAACACTGGTTATAATTTCATACCATTAAAGCCAAAAAGTTTTTCACATAAAGTTGGATGGCATAGAACATTGAAAAAATGAGCCGTTAGGATTGTCTTCAAAGGGAAGAACATGTTAAAATATATGTATGGTATCAGTGTTAATGAATCTATCATTATAGTTATAAAAGGCACCAGGAATTTAATTTGATACACCAGACGAGCGTTTCGTCTACATAAGACTCATCAGTGACGCTCAGATAAAAAAAGTTATAAGTCAAAGGATTAAATTGTCTTCAGAGGGAAGAACATGTTACAATATATGTATGGTATCAGTGTTAACATGTAGAAGTATGTCGAAAGATATTTCAAAGGTGAGATATCTAAATAATTTTCATTTACAAATTCTCACTAAATGATTCCACATGTTTTGGTGAAATGTTTGTGTTTTTTTTTTATGTACTATCTGTTTAAAATTGTAAAGATTTCAGGTTTTCTTTTGTGTACATTTTAACATTATCAATCGTTCTTGTACTTTCTGAGTTTAGTAATTTCGTCCTTTGTTGCGCTTTTATAGGCCCCCTGATTCAATGTTTGTCTTTTAATATGATTTAACTATAAAGAATGAAATACTTGAATTGTAAACTTTAATATTACGGTCATACTCTACTTTCCAATGATGGCCAATAGTGTTGGTACGGCTGAAAAAAGAAAATGATGAAAATTAGTTAAAATCAGCTAATCTTAATTTACCCAACTAAAATGAAAATAAGAAAATAAACTTGGACACTACTGATAATTTTTAAGAGACTTTATATAGGCTTCCCGACTTTTCAATACAATGAATAGTACATGTGGTGGAGATTAATACATCATATATTTTAAATTGACATTTACTTGTTTGAAATTTGTAGACTTTGGAAAACATATTTTTTATCAAACTGTCGGCATTCCAATGGGAACCAATTGTACCCCTTTGGTATCTTACGTCCCTCTTTTTTAGCAATATACATCATCTACATCATCAAATGATCTTTTTCAAATCATGGACTTACACTTATAACCACTTTTGTTATATGATGTTTTAACTCCTTACATTTGTTATTGGTGTTAGTCCTTGATCTAAATATACAGAGGTTGATTAAAATTATTATTTACAGACTTAAAAACAAGAGCCTCTGGCCTTTGTTAGTCTTGTATGTTTTTTAATCTTAGGTCATTTACATATTTTTGTGTTGGATTGACATCCATTTTCATTGAACTTGTACATATTTTGTTAAGGGTCCGGTTAAAGTCTGCCTCCACTGTGGGATTTTCGCGCTGTGTTTACGGCCCATTGGTGGTCTAAGGCTATTTTCTGCTTTTTGGTCGGGTTGTTGTCTCTTTGACACATTCACAATTTCTATTCTATAGTTTATGATATATATTTCAAATGAGCGGCACCAGGGCACTCCTGCTGTACATGTGCTATCAATATTTGTATCTTGTTTTGATCACCCTAAGGATGGCTGGGATATAGAAATGTAGTCACTTTGGTCTTCATTCGACCAGTAGAAAGTAAGATAACAAAAGTGCCGAACATCGAGGAAAATTCTAAATGAAAAATCTGGAATCAAGTTTTAAAATCAAAATTTCCAAAACATCAAACGAACGGATAAAAACTGTTAGATAGTTAAACCCTTACAAGAGTCGGTCGTCTGTATAATAGCACTTGATGTTTTTATTTGCTGATTGTTTTTTATAACAATGTATGATGTTTTAATTTTTGCGAACATATATAAACCCAATATAGGTACACGTTTCGTGTGCAGCACGTACTTGTGACAATAATTACCATTACATAAGTTACAATAATATGCACAATTTCTGGATGCCCATAGTTTGTAAGTTCCTTCACACACTGTTGCACCATACTGCTTACAATTCGATATGACATCATTGCAAGGTCCTAAAAGGATAAAATATCCTGATAGTAGTAATATATCTATTTTGGATTCAAAGCCAAGTGAATACACTCATCATAGATAACAGGAATGAAATTTTGTATTAACGCTAGACGCGCATCTCGTATACAAAAGACTTGTTAGTAATACTTGAATAAAAATAACTTAAAAAAGTCAAATAAAGAAAAAAGTTGAAGCACATTGAGGACGAAAAATTCCTAAATATTTTGCCAAATACAGCTTAGGTTATCTATTCCTGAGGTAAAACAGCCTGAGTATTTCAAAAACTTAAATGAATTATTGCTTTATATAAGTTTCGTTCTTCTCAGCTGAAATACATAATGTAGATAAACAAATTTCAAACTCCGTTGCATTTTTATTTATACTGCACTCGTTCTATTTGAGCAGTCAAAATGCGTTGACTGTATATTTCTATGCCATATACGGTCACTGACCTGATATCACTTTTCCTCATGAATATTTAAATAGAAATTGTCGAAATTATATTTAATTATTCATACGACCTCTTCAACATGTTCTTTTTTCCAATGTAAACAACGATGCGTTTAACGACTCAAACTTGTTTCTTTTGCAATTTTTGGGAAACCATATTTCACTTATTAATATTTTTTTGTTTGCAACCTATAAATCATTATGTTTTATGTTTATTGATGATATTTTAGTCTGCAACGAATTCGTTCATCATTGATTGTGGTAATGATGTACATTTCATCGTGTTTTATATTTCTCCGTCTGTGTGATATGAGGCCTTTTTAAAGGGGGATTTTTCCCAATATTTAAATCAAATAAATAACATTAACACAATAAACAACAATTGAAAATGTTTTTTTAGATTGCAGTATAAAGACAATAATAGTGCATTGACTTGACATATCAACGATATAAGGATTCGGCCCGAAACGGGGAAAATGCTCAGAACAGCCTCGCATTTCCCCGTTTCAAAGCCTCATCCTTATATCGTTGATATGTCAAGTCAATGCACTATTATTGTCTATATAAAAGTCACCAAAATAAGTGAATTGGTGACATGACCAATTTACGATAATTTAATAAGAATATTAAGTAGTGTTGTTTCACTTAAATTGAAAATAACGGATTTAACCCTTAACTTCCTTCCAATTTTCTCATCAGAGTAATACTATAGTACTTTTACAGATCAGTTTATAGTCTGACCTTTTTATTGTGTACTGCAACCAGATGGGCTTGTATCCTTGTGGGGACAGGAAAAGAGAAAAAATTACTAAAGGAGTGTTTAAGAAATTCATAGCATAATTAATGTTGACACAGAAATGACTCGATTCCTCTGCTAATTCCGATAACAGCAAATGATAATTATAATATACAATTTATTATTAACCGCAACTTACTTGTTGTCGTTGTTGTCGTTGGGGCATCTGTTGTAGTTGAGGCAGCTGTAGTAGTTGTTGTTGTCGGGACGGTTGTTGTTGTTGGGGCAGCTGTTTTAGTTGTTGTTTGTTTTAAAGTATGATGTATTGTGGTTACTTGAAAACAAAGGAGAAGAAACGGTTAATATGAAAGTATAAAACATTTTAAGAAAGTGTGTTACTTTTTATAATCTCGACTCGACTGTGCTTAACTTTAAAAAAATAGTAAAGTAGGCGTTAAGTTATAATGTAACTTCAAAAGATCGACACTTGCGAAAAGTTTATGCATTATATTTTCTTTATCTTTAAATTTCTGATCTAAGAATGAATAACGTAACGTAAGTCTTACCCGGTACGCAAGCAATTGAGTGGATTGTATCGTAAATATGTCTTAATGCATCGAAATCTTCAACATGTAGAACGTATGACGAACCGGACGCCATGCCGTCAAGTTCAGATTTAGAAATGCCTCTGCCGATTCCAACTGATATGATCAGTATATTATTGTGCTTTAAATGATTGGCTTGTGCAATAGTGGCTACATGGTTATTGGATTGTCCATCTGTGATAACCACAAGTATGTTTCTTGCATCGATTCTATCTCCAGAGGAAGGTTGAAAAATATGGCTGCCAACAAATCTAAGGGCATCACCGGTATGTGTAGTACCAGCGTCATATCTAATTCCATGAATAGCATTTACCATTGGCAACTTATGATGGAAAGAGTTCAATTTAAACTCTTCATGCGTTTTAGATGAAAATGTCACGACGCTGACGAGTGTACTTCTATTTCCTATGTGAAACTTGTTTAAGGAACTTGCAACAAAATTCTTCACTTTGTTGAAATTGGTCGATCCAACAGAACCTGACGAATCAACAAGAAACACCAAATCTACCTTGTTATGACAAGCTGAAATGTACAAATGGTACGTGATTTCGTCAGTTTTCATAATAGCATAAAATATAAATCATACCAAAAAACGACGCCCACTAAAAAAGATAACAACGTTGTTATTCGAACAGCGGTATACTACCGTTGTCTTTATTCATTTGTGTTTTTGTGTTCGTAACTTTTTTTAATTGGTTCGAAACGCATTGAAGTATTTCAATGAAATAATTGTTTTGACTTAAAACTTCCTTACCTTAAGTGCAAGAGCTGACTTGAAGAGCTAGAATCCGTATGCAAAGTGTTATAAACTATAGCTATTTCTGCATTGTCAACAGATGCTTTTTGTATGATTTCAGATAAACAAATAAGAAACACAGTTGATAGGATGGTGGTATGAGACAACTGACTGACTTTATGCTCGGTCAAAGACTGTTGAACATTAGAACTTATACTGAGCTGTTTCGTCAGTCTTCGGCTTTGGTCAACAGTATAATCTTCGGGTTAATGTTGACTTCCTTAAACAACTTAAAGAGCTTTGGTCAATTTAGTGGGAAAGAATTCGGCGGCCACCCTTTTAATAAACCGAGGAAACTCAAGATCTACAAAGATGACTATTTAGATTTTTAACAATCTTCAGTCTTAACTTTCATCATCCATTTCAAAATATACTCACCACACATGCAGGAGCTAAAACAAAGTAACAATAGAAATACCAAAATACACAATTTTCCGTCCATTTTAGATGGGAACTTTTATCTCAACAGAAATGACCTAGTTATTCGAGCAATAATCTGTGTTGATTACAACATGTATAGGTGTACTGAGGTCGAAGGCATGAAAATTAGAAAGTTTCCGATGCGATTTCTACCTTTTTCTTTTGTTTTAATTATATGAACATTTTTACTAATACATCATACATTCATCTGATTTTCGTAATTTATTTGTTAAAGAAATGCATGGTGGTATATTGTCGTGTCTTAATATACTTCAGATCGTGTTTTGATAAGCTCTTCAACTGTGGTCTTAGTCTTTGGATATTAAAATATTTTGCCTAGAAAATCACTGAAGAGACATTTATTGTCGAAATGCGCCTCTGTTGCAGCAAAATTGGTACCGTTTATTTTTTTTCTTTTACCATTGTGTCGATACCTCTGCTGGATGACTGTTGGTATCCGAGGGTATCACCGGCTCATTAGCCATGACCTCAGTAATCGCATGAAAATAGACGAATACTGTCTTGATTGAAATTAGATGTTATAAAATTTGAAAATCAATCGAATTTGGAAATAGACATTCCTCATACTAAGCTCTGATTCCTTTTTAGGATTTAGCTATTCTTTTGATACTTTTTTAGTTTGATTAGCTCATCAAAATTTGTATTAGTATTTTGCTATTCAAATATTTGACCTCGAGCATTATAGAAGATGCAGTAAAATTGGTACCCTTCATATTATAAATCAGATGCATACAGATGTAAATAAACTAGAGGCTCTTGAGAGCCTGTGTCGCTCACCTTTGTCTATGTGCATATCAAACAAAGGACACAGATGGATTCATGACAAAATTGTGTTTTGGTGATGGTGATGTGTTTGTAGATCTTACTTTACTGAACATTCTTGCTTCTTACAATTATCTCATTATCTCAATTTATAATGAATTTGGCCCATTAGTTACAGAAGAAAACATTTTGTTAAAATTTACAAAAATTTACAAAATTTACAAAATTATTAAAAATTGACTATATAGGCAATAACTCCTTAAGGAGTCAACTGACCTTTTTGGTCATGTTGACTTATTTGTGGATCTTACTTTGATGAACATTATTGCTGTATACAGTTTATCTCTATCTATAATAATATTCAAGATAATAACCAAAAACAGCAAAATTTCCTTCAAAATTTCCAATTCAAGGGCAGCAACTCAACAACCAGTTGTCGGATTCATCTGGAAATTTCAGGGAAGATAGATCTTGACTTGCAAAACAATTTAACCCCCATGTCTGAATTGCTCTTAATGCTTTGGTTTCAGAGTTATAAGCCAAAATCTACATTTTACCCATATGTTCTATTTTTAGCCATGGCGGCCATCTTGGTTGGTTGGCAGGGTCACCGCACACATTTTTTAAACTAGATACCTCAATGATGATTATGGCCAAGTATGGTTAAATTTGGACCAGTAGTTTTAGAGAAGATTTTTGTAAAAGATTAGAAAAAATTACGAAAAATTGGTAAAAAATGACTATAAAGGGCAATAACTCCTTAAGGGGTCAACTGACCATTTTAGTCACATTTATTTATTTGTATATCTTACTTTGCTGAACATTATTGCTGTTTACAGTTAATCACTATCTATAATAATATTCAAGATAATAGCCAAAAAACGGTATAATTTCCTTAAAATTGCCAATTCAGGGGCAGCAACCCAACAACCGGTTGTCCGATTCACCTGAAAATTTCAGGGCAGATATATCTTTACCTAATAAACAATTTTACCACATGTCTCTAAATGCTTTGGTTTCAGAGTTATAAGCCAAAATCTACATTTTACCCCTACGTTCTATTTTTAGCCATGGCGGCCATCTTGGTTGGTTGGCCGGATCACGCCACACATTTTTTAAACTAGATACCCCAATGATGATTGTAGTTAAGTTTGGTTTAATTTGGCCCAGTAATTTCAGAGGAGAAGATTTTTGTAAAAGCTAACGATGAAAGACGACGACGACGACGGACGACGGACGACGGACGCCAAGTCATGAGAAAAGCTCACTTAGCCCTTTAGGCCAGGTGATCTAAAAATTGAGTACTATTTGCTCATTGTTAAACGCCGTACAGTGACCTATAGGTGTTAATTTCCATGTCATTTTGGTCTCTTCTGGAGGGTTGTCTCTTTGGCAATCATACCACATCTTCTTTTTTTATATTTTCCGATATTCTACATTTCTTATTTGTTTTGGTAATAGAATGGGGAAATCCGGGATATATTATTATTTATCCTGTCAAATTGGCTTTAAGTAAAACTAATACTAACAATGAACACTGTCCTTTCCTAGGTCTAGATATCTAGATCTCTAACGGGAAGCTGAATAGCAAATTTTATGATAAAAGAGATGATTTTGCAATTCCTATTTTTAATTATCCATTTTTATAAAGTGATGTTCCCTTGTCACCATGTGATTGTGTTTAAATATCTCAACTTGATCGGTTCGCTCGAGGATGTAACAACGTTTTTGATTTTAACGGATTAAATCTCTGTATTACTGAAAAAATATTACACCAGGGTTTTCGATATAACAACCTAGTCGAAGGTACCAGGCTTATAATTTGTTACGCCAGACAAATAACGATACAAGACAACAAACATATTTCAGAAAATAAACGATGTGAAAACAAGAAACAAAAAGGACTCAGTGACAAACAACAATGTTCAGAACACTTCATAGAAAACTACTGACTGGGCAACATGAACCACACTAAAAACTTGGGTGATCTCAGGTGTCCCGACAGGTTGACATTTTGTGAAACGAAACACGTTGTCTTTCATAGTTCAGGCAAACATATATATATACTATTTAATTTATTTCAATCATCGTTAAGTTTATATAATAAGACAACGGAAGTTTCTTGGAAAAAAAATGCTTCTCATTAATTCAAAGTGGGAGATCTGAACAATTGGTTATCATTTCTTATTAAATATTTCCCGACCGTCCAAGGGCTGTATAGCCAGTCAAGGTCGTTAAAAAGTTCCATTTGTTGTTCAACGTTTGCATTAAGGAATTCTCGCTACTTGATTTCTCATGTTTTGATGTCATTCATTGTTATTTTTAAAATTTTATCTGTTTGTATAAAATTTCAACGATCTTTGTTTATTCAAAAAATATCCATTGTTCTTATTCTTTCAGATTTTAGTCCTCTCGTCTTTGTTTGACTTATATAAACCACCTGGTTGAATGTTATTCTTTTCGAACATTTAAATCAATAATATGATTAAACTATAAAGGAGAAAAATACTTCAGTTGTACACTTTAATAGTTCGGTAATAATTTACTTTCCAATAATGGCCAATATTGTTGGTGCGGCTGCAAAAAAGAAAATACATTGTAATAGAAATTAGTTTACTTAAATTAGAAAATCTTTATTTCCCCATGGCTACCAGCTAAACCAGCTTATCCACGAAATCCTTGACTTGTTGGTCTTTTATGTTGTTTTTTTTAAATTTTAGGTCGTAGATATGTTTTGGAGTTTAATTGGTTTGACGTCCATTTTCATTGAACTTATACACATGTTGATATGGGGCCAGATTAAGTCCGCCTCTGGGTTTGCGATTTTCTCCCTGTGTTCAAGACACATTTGTGGCCTTCGGCTGTTGTGTGCTCTTTGGTTGGGTTGTTGTCTCTTTGTCAATTTCTCAATCACCATTCTATATTTTATAATAACATATTTCAAATGAGGGGACATTAGGTGAGTTGACACCTTGGCCCTCCTGATGTATATGCGATTCAAATGGGTTTTTTTTTCTTCAGGGAAGCACATGTTACAGCCAGAAGTGTTGATCTTGAAATATGTTTTTTCATGCTGAATAGCTTATGAATATGATGAAGCAGGTGCGTTCAAGGCTTTACTTAACTGATCACTTAATTATTGAAATTCGATTCTACCGCTTGTAAATGTTTTTTTTTCCATCAGTTTAACTGTTATTTTTCTTGTTTTGAATAATTTCAACCTAATAATGCCTATGATATAGAAATGTGGTCAATTTGTTCTTCGTTCTACCAGTAGAAAGTAAGATAACAAAAATATCAAACTCATTGGAAAATTCTGAATGCAAATTAAGTCTCTTAGCAAATTGTCAAATAAAAACATTAAAACAAGCAAACGAACGGATGAAAACTGTCATACAGAAAAACCCTTGGAATTGTCGGTCGTCTGTTTAGCTGTACTGGCTATATGTATGATTGATCATTTTTATATCAATGTATGATGTTTGAGTTTATGCGTACTTATATCAACCAAATATAACGATACGTTCGTGTGCAGCACACTTTTTTTTCAATAGTTACCATTACATAAGTTACAATAGTATGCACAATTTCTGGACGCCCATGGTTTGTAAGTTCCTTCACATACTGTTGAACCATACTCTTTACAATTCGGTATGACATCATTGCAAGGTCCTAAAAGTATAAATATCCTGACAGTATTAACTAGAGGCTCTAAAGAGCCTGTGTCGCTCACCTTGGTCTATGTGACTATTAAACAAAGGAAGCAGATGGATTCATGACAAAATTGTAATTTGGTGATGGTGATGTGTTTGTACATCTTACTTTACTGAACATCCTTGCTGCTTACAATTATCTCTATCTATAATGAACTTGGCCCAGTAGTTTCAGTGGAAAATGTTAGTAAAAATTACAAATTTTATAAAAATTGTTGAAAATTGACTATAAAGGACAATAACTCCTTAGGGGGTCAATTGACCATTTCGGTCATGTTGACTTATTTGTAAATCTTACTTTGCTGAACATTATTGCTGTTTACAGTTTATCTCTATCTATAATAATATTCAAGATAATAACCAAAATCTGCAAAATTCCTTAAAATTACTAATTTGGGGGCAACAACCCAACAACAGGTTGTCTGATTTGTCTGAAAATTTCAGGGCAGATAGATCTTGACCTGATAAACAACTTTACCTAGTCAGATTTGCTCTAAATGCTTTGGTGTCAGAGATATAAGCCAAAATCTACATTTCCCCTCTATGTTCTATTTTTAGCCATGGCAGCAATCTTGGTTGGTTGGACGGGTCACGCCACACAATTTAAAAACTAAATACCCCAATAATGATTGTGGCCAAGTTTGGTTAAATTTGGCCCAGGAGTTTCAGAGGAGAAGATTGGTCAAAATGGACTATATAAAAGGGCAATACCTCCTTAAGGGGTCAACTGATAATTTTGGTCATGTTGACTTATTTGTAGATCTTACTTTGCTGAATATTATTGCTGTTTACAGTTTATCTCTTTCTATAATAATATTCAAGATAATAACCAAAATCTGCAAAATTTCCTTCAAATTACTTTTTTCGGGGCAGCAACCCAATAACCGGTTGTCCTATTCATTTGAAAGTTTCAGGGCTGATAGATTTTCAATTGATGAACAATTTTACCCCATGTCAGATTTGCTCTAAATGCTTTCGTTTCAGAGTTATAAGCCAAAATCTACATTTCACCCCTATGTTCTATTTTTAGCCATGGCGGCCATCTTGGTTTGTTGGCTGGGTCACACCACACATTTTTTAAACTAGATACCCCAAAGATAATTGTGGCCAAGTTTGGATTAATTTGGCCATGTAGTTTCAGAGGAGAAGATTTTTGTAATAGATTACTAAGATTTACGAAAAATGGTTAAAAATTGACTATAAAGGGCAATAACTCCTAAAGGGGTCAACTGACCATTTCGGTCATGTTGACTTATTTGTAAATCTTACTTTGCTGAACATTATTGCTGTTTACAGTTTATCTTTATCTATAATAATATTCAAGATAATAACCAAAAACAGCAAAATTTCCTTAAAATTACATATTCAGGGGCAGCAACCCAACAACTGGTTGTCTGATTCATCTGAAAATTTCAGGGCAGATAGATCTTGACCTGATAAACAATTTTACCCCATGTCAGATTTGCTCTAAATGCTTTGGTTTTTGAGTTATAAGCCAAAAACTGCATTTTACCCCTATGTTCTATTTTTAGCCATGGCGGCCATCTTGGTTGGTTTGCGGGGTCACGCCACACATTTTTTAAACTAGATACCCCACTGATGATTGTGGCCAAGTTTGGTTTAATTTGGCCCAGCAGTTTCAGAGGAGAAGATTTTTGTGAAAGTTAACGACGACGGACGACAGACGACGACGGACGCCGGACGCAAAGTGATGGGAAAAGCTCACTTGGCCCTTCGGGCCAGGTGAGCTAAAAAGTAGCATCACAAAAATACTAAACAACAAGAATGTGTCCATAGTCCACGGATGCCACACTTGCACTATAATTTTCCATGTTCAGTGGACCGTGAAATTGGGGTCAAAACTTTATTGTGGAATTAAAATTAGAAAGATCATATAATAAGGAACATGTGTACTAAGTTTCAAGTTGACGTGACTTTAACTTCATCAAAAACTACCTTGACCAGAAACTTTAACCTAAACTTCGCACTATCATTTTCTATGTTCAGTGGACCATGAAATTGGGGCCAAAACTATAATTTGCTATTAAAATTAGAAAGATCATATCATGGGAAACATGTGTAATAAGTTTCCAGTTGATTGGACTTCAACTTCATCAAAAACTACCTTGACCAAAAACTTTAACCTGAAGCGGGTGGAACGAACGGCCGGACGAACGGACGAACGGAGCACAGACCAGAAAACATAATGCCCCTCTTCTATCGTAGGTAGGGCATAAAATCAAAAGTACAAACAATTCAAAAGAATGGATAACAACTGTCATAATCCTGACTTGGTACAAGCATTTTCTAATGTAGAAAATGGTGGATTAATCATGATTTTATAACTAGCCTAACCTCTCATGTGTACAACAGTCACATCAAATTTCATTATACCGACAATCGAGTTGGCTACAACATTTTGAGGTGGACATTTTAGACAATAATTGAGATGACATCTTATGGATACAACTTACAACAAAGGTAGATCAAGACATGAAAATGTACTTTTGTGTATGCTGTTTACAGCCTGAACGTTCATGTAGGGGAAATATAGCGCAAGACTTCTACAACAGTTTACTGTCACAAATCTTTTTATACAGTAATGATGTTCCAATATTCCTTTGTGACAATTTTAACGGACGTGTCGGATCTATTAAAGATTTTGACGTATGATGGACTTAGTTCCAGAACGAAATGGATTGACGATACGAGAAACGCGTTTGGTGATCATTTGGTGAATTTCCTGAAAGACAGTAGATGTTGTATGTTAAACGGTCGGGGGAAAGAAGATAAAAACAATTTCACATACGTATCAAATATCGGTAAATCGGTCGTGAATTATATGATCGTATCGTACAACTTGTTGACGCAGTATGAAAACTTTGAAGTGAAACTCGTTTCTGATGTCATTTTTGATCACGATCTTTCATTGGCATCGAATTCAAATCCTCCGGATCATTCGTTTTAACAGTACTCTGTTCAACTATCTGGATATTCAAAACTGAATGAAATAAACTTTGATAAAGAAGATCAAACATTAGGGAATACGGATAATTCACACAATTTTTTCAAAAGAAAAAAACAACGTCAAAAGTATCTCTACGAACATTTTCTCGAGCGAACGGTACGTCGTAGCACTTAACGTCATAATAGACTCACTGCTTAGAGTACAGAACATCAAAAGTGAAATCGACGCGATTAACGATCCCCTTATTAACACACTCCACTATGAAATGAGCGAACATATATTGTACAAAGATATCAGGTCATTGACTAAAAAGGTGAAAAATAGAGGCAAACCCTATTGGAATAATGAATAGAAGAACCTGTTCAAACGAGCGTGAAACGCAAAAAAAAATCTTGGGTTCAAAGGTGATCATCGCAGGAAACTTACATTGAAAATGGAATTTAAGACGGCAAGAAAAACATTCGATAAGACACTGAGACAGGAAGAACGAAAATTCACGAAGGAAAGTAGAGAAAAGATACGAACGCTGAATACATCAAACCCAAAGGAATTCTAGAATGAGATCAGGAAATTAGGACCTGGTAGGAAAAAATACAATCATCGATAAAATAGTGATGGATGATGGAACTTATTCTAACGACCCGAATGTAATCCGAGAAAGATGGAAAGAAGAATACTCAGAACTTTTCTTCGAAAACACTACAAACGTCAATAATGAGTTCATGGAGAGAATTAAGGCACTTAACAGTCAATGGGAGTTAGAATTCGAACAATTGCGAGTAAATGTAGATGATAATGAATCTCAACACATAAGTAGCATGAACGATGAGATTAAGATAGAAGAAACAAAGCGCGCGATTCGAAAAGCGTAAAACGAGTAAGCCGTAGGACTGGACAATATTCCGAAAGAAATATTGAAGAACGATAAACTGCTAACGGTCCTACGTCGCCTTTTTAACACTTGTTTTGCCAATGGAATAGTTCCGGATTACTGGGCCAAGAGTATCATTTATCCGCTTTTGAAGAAGGGAAAAGACTATAGAGATCCTTTAGGATATCGATGTATTAGCCTGATCTCAACAATAGCGAAAACGTACAGCAATATTCTTAACACTCGACTTCTTGAATATCTAGAGGACAATAGTTTACTCAGCGAGGAACAGAATAGATTTTGGAAACTCCGATCATGCTTGGACCATATATACAGTTTGTTCACTATTCTCCGAAATCGAAAACTGGCGAATAAAGACACTTTTCTTTGTTTCGTCGATTTTAAAAAGGCGTTCAACTCCGTAGATCACAGCCTACTTTTTCACAAACTCTTGTCGATTCGAATTCATGGAAATATGTACAAGGCGATCAAGTCAACTTATGAAAAGCTTCAAGCAGCGGTACGCTTAAACGGATCTCTAACAGACTGTTTTTAGTAGAAGCAGGCGTCCGTCAAGGTGACAATTTAGCACCGAACCTGTTCGCAATGTTTGTTGAAGATCTAGTGACGGAAATAAACCGCATGGGTAAAGGAATTAAGGTTCATCATAACCTTTTGGCTAAAATGGCCGTATTTACACCCCAAATTTTACTCTGAGTACAGACTAACCTATACACTTGCGACAGTTTTAAGGGCTGGCAGGAACTAGATATATAAATTTTAAATGCATTTTATGTTTCAGAAAATTATAAACTTTTCTAGATTTTGCTATCCATTTTTTTTCGTTCCTGCAGAAGGTGCAAAAATTAACTAAGTAGTGAAAACGATTGAGAAGCTCCCCTCATATAATCAATTTTGTGAGTAGTATTGATTTGAATGGACAATAGATGGACAATAGACACCTTTAAACAATAGGTGATTTAACATTATTAAATTGTGTAACTGAGTGGACCGTATCATATGAAACTCGGGTGTTTGTTTATTTTGCAATCTTCTGCAGACTGGAAAAAAATGAACATCAAAATCCAGGTAAGTTTTTAATTTTCTGAAACATAGACTTCATATAACTTTTATATATCTAGTTCCTGCCATGCCTTAAAACTTTCCTGGATGTACCAGTTTGTCTGTACTCATAGTAATTTTGGAGGTGTAAACACGGCCAATTTTTTTTAATTCCTTATGATGAACCTTAACATTGGAACAGATTCATTAAGCTGTCTTCTCTACGCCGACGACATTGTACTGATCTCAGATACAGTAGATGGATTACAATCATTACTTCATTGTGTAACCAATTGGTCAAAGATATGGCGATTTGAGGTTAAGGTTCATCATAAGGAATTGAAAAATATGGCCGTGTTTACACCTCCAAAATTACTATGAGTACAGACAAACTGGTACATCCAGGAAAGTTTTAAGGCATGGCAGGAACTAGATATATAAAAGTTATATGAAGTCTACGTTTCAGAAAATTAAAAACTTACCTGGATTTTGATGTTCATTTTTTTTCAGTCTGCAGAAGATAGCAAAATAAACAAACACCCGAGTTTCATTTGATACGGTCCACTCAGTTACACAGTTTAAACCTGTTAAATCACCTATTGTTTACAGGTGTCTATTGTCCATCTATTGTCCATTTAAATCAATACTACTCACAACAATGATTATATGAGGGGAGCTTCTCAATCGTTTTCACTACTTAGTTAATTTTGCACCTTCTGCAGGAACGAAAAAAAATGGATAGCAAAATCTAGAAAAGTTTATAATTTTCTGAAACATAAAATGCATTTAAAATTTATATATCTAGTTCCTGCCATCCCTTAAAACTGTTGCAGGTGTATAGGTTAGTCTGTACTCAGAGTAAAATTTGGGGTGTAAATACGGCCATTTTAGCCAAAAAGGTTATGATGAACCTTAATACGGAAAAAACGAAAATAATGCACGTACGGAAAGCTTTAAGGTTCATCATAACCTTTTTGATGTCTTTGTTATGGTTACGGTGAAATAATGTGTAATGTCTGATCGCTTGTGGTCCAAATAATTATAAAACTGCCTTTCAATACCATCATTGTCATAATTCCGAATATGACTGTTTTACTGAATGTGAATTTGCATTGCTATGCGGTGTGTCTAGGTATTATGTACATTCGACATGCATGTAGGCAAAGGACACAGTGAGCGTCATTTGGTTTTCGTTGTCTATAGTCCCTAATGTGAACAGTGTATAACTTGGATTTTTAATTTGATACACTTTCCCAATTTATTTCTTGATATTTAATACATGACATATTAAGTAGGGGAATGAAATTACATGTTGAAAATATTTAGGTGCTGAAACTTTATGTTAAGTAGTGATTTGGTCTAGTTCAAAAAGGTCAAATTCTATTACGTCTGAAGCTGTCAAACTGAATTTTAGACCCCTTGAACACAGAATTGTCAAATTTTGAGTTAGAGCTGGTAGAAGTTTCTATAAGTTTGATATTATTTGTCCCACTAGTAGTACACTACACTGTAAAAATCTTTTTGAGAAAGAGCAGATGCGATTTTTTTAATTTGAATTTATTGTCTAAAAGAAATGCACTACGAAATAACTGTGGGCCATGTATTTTTTTTTTAAATATTTTTGTTTGTGTGTTTCAATGTTATGAATGCTCTTGCATGCTTGTATGTGTTTGCGTAGTGTTTAAGCGACATTGTTCAAGCGGGAGGTTGTTAATGCCACTAAACCAGATTCAACCCATTATTTTTTTTTCTAAAAATGTCTTTTACCAAATCAGGAATATGACGGTTGTTATCTAACAGCTTGTTTCTATGTGTGTTAGCGTTTGTTTTTTTTTTTTTTTTTTTGCACTTGGGTGTTCCTGTTGTTCCTTTGTGTTCCTCTTATAGTTGATGTGTTTCCCTCGGTTTTGGTTTGTTACCCGTATTTATTTTCTCTTACAGGATATTTACTTTTAAACACCGATATACTACTGTTGTCTTAATTTATTCATCAAAAGGATGTTTATGAATTCATACCATAATTTATGATGACACTGAAGGGACTCGATTACTCTGCCAATTCCGGAAACAGCAAACGGTAATAATAATATACAGTTTATTACTAATCACAACTTACTTTTTGTCGTTGTAGTTGGGGCAGCTGTAGTTGTTGTTACTTTTAACGTAGGATGTATGGTGGTTACTTGAGAACAAATGGAGAGAAATCGTTAATAAGAAAGAAAACAAGTATTTCAAGAAAATAATTAGTGTCTTACATTTTTAATCTCGTCTCGACTGTGCTAAACTTTTAAAATAAATGTAAAGTAAGGATTATTTTATTACATAATTTCAAAAGAACGACACTGACGAATGTAATTTGTTTTGCGCTATATTTGACTCTATCTTTGAACTACTAATTTAAGTTTATATAATTTAAAAAAGTCTCACCAGAAATGCAAGCAATCGAGTGGATTGAATCGTAAATATGACTTAATGCGTTGAAATCTTCAACATGTAGAACGTGTGACGGACGGGATGCTATTCCTGCAAGTTCAGATTTTGAAATACCGCTGCCGATTCCAACTGCTATTATCAGTATATTGTTGTGCTTTAAATTATTGGCTTGTGCAATAGTGGCTGCATGGTCATTTGATCGTCCATCTGTGATAACCACAAGTATGTTCCTGGCATGGATTCTATCTCCAGAGGAAGGTTGAAAAATATGGCTGCCAACAAATTTAAGAGCCTCGCCAGTATTTGTACCACCACTGATGTATTTGATTCCTTGAATAGCATTTATCAATGACAACTTATCATCGAAAGAATTTAAATTAAACTCTTCATGTGGTTTAGATGAAAATGTTGCTACACTGGCGAGTGTATCTCTATTTCCTATGATAAACCTATTTACGGAACTTGCAACAAAATTCTTCACTTTGACGAAATTGGGCAATCCAACAGAACCCGACGAATCAACCAGAAACGCCAAATCCACTTTGTCATGACAAGCTGAAATGTACAATTGGTAAGTGATTTCATCAGTTTTCATAATATACCGATGTATTCCTGACAATTTTATTTACATACAGTTCATGCTTCTCTTACAAAGTTCTGAAAATGCTCCTTTCTACTATCTGTTTTTTTCTTCTTCTTTTTTTGATACTGTGGTTTTATCGTACTGATACAATACATTATAGTATTGCCTTTACCAAGTCAAGAATATAACAGCTGTTTTTCGATTTATTGATGTGTTTGGGCTGCTGATTTTGTCATTTGATAAGGGCATTTTGTGATTTTTTACTTTTAAAAATTAGGATGCAGAAATTGCATTGGTTGATATATAAAATGTATCCTTTTAAGCGATACATGGACACGTGATCTGTATCTTATTCAGTTTGTATACCCGAATATTTGTATTCACGTTGATAGAAGCGATATTTCATTGATTGATATGAAATGTACCCTTTTAAGCAGAGCGTGAACATATGATCTGTATGTTAATGAGATAGTATATCCGATATGTTTTTATTCACGATATGCAACATACCGGTGTATATGCGATTTTAACAAACTGGTTTGTTGAGCGGTCCTTAATTGCAAGATTGATAGGAAAGCTATTCTAGGAATAAACGTTCATACAGTCTACTCCAGCGACAAACTGTCTTGTTTTTAAACTGTAGGCGTTACCTATGTAGCATCTCTCATTTCACAAATTAACTAAAACAATAAATCTGTCACCATAATCTGATAACATGAGATTCTGCTACTGTTGGTATTTTTACTATCTGTAACGCAACGGTACCCAAATTGCAACGAGTACCCAAATTGCACCTATTTAGCAAAAATAGCAGCGGAAATCTTACAAGATTTCCTAGAGACTAAACAATTTGTATTTTTATGATTTGATACTATGCACATCTTTCAACATAGGTAAAAATATTTAGATATGCACAAAACGTTCACAGTATTTATCAACAGATGAAGTGTTTACTGAAAAAGCAAAATGTACTGAAACGTCACCATGCGACGTCATCAAAACGTCATCTTTTTAAAATGAGCAAATGCAATATGTTACAAGCATCTTTTTCTTACAAAATGAAGAGTAAGCATGGACTAATATCCAATTGTTCAAAATATTTGAAAAAATTAAACAAAAGCTCTGTTATTAGACTTTTGAAGATGCGAATTTAAGCATGGATGCAATTTGGGTACTCTTCATTTCAGAATCATTGATGGTTTGGCGGTCAGTTTAGACCAATTTTTCTATGATTCCATATGGATTCAAAATTAAATTGGTGAAACCATAGAATAAATAATGATACATCTACAAAATAAAAATATAATGAAAACTTTTGTCTGAAGTATAAATAAACGAACGTTAAAATACTGTCAAAATAGGTGCAATTTGGGTACCCTGACGTTATACACTAAATATTTCAAATAAATCTTTCAATACACAACATTGTAAATGAGTCATCTAGTTTTTCATGTATTCCTTTGTTTGAGTTTATCAATATAAATATGCAATTTATAAAAGACAATAGCAAATTTCAAATAATATGTAGAAAGTTTATACAGTGTGATACAGTCTATTAGTCATGATTGATTATTAATGAAAAAGAAGAAGAAGAAGAAGAAGAAGAAGAAGAAGAAGAAGAAGAAGAAGAAGAAGAAGAAGAAGAAGAAGAAGAAGAAGAAGAAGAAGAAGAAGAAGAAGAAGAAGAAGAATTCAATGGGAGACAGCAACTATGGTAGGTTTAATTTTTTTTTACTTTTAAATTAAATTATTATCAAAATCAAGGTTCAATATTGCTTGGAAAATAGTTTAGAGTTCCATTCATAATATTCTAGTGTAATTACAATACTGTAAATCATAACTGAAACCAAGAATTGTAATCCTTTCAAATAGAAAACAATTCCATCTTTTAAAGACAAGGATTTCTACAATACATAATAAAATTCAATTACAAAGAATTATTAAGCTGTTATATATATATACCAATTTAAAGAATTTTGCATGTGTTATATAGCTGCATGTTGTGCCAAAGAATAGTAACGATGCAACTAGCTTCAACTTACTTTAATAAAGACCCGACCCACTGCAATTACTTACAGAAAAGTTTCCGTCATGTATTAAAACCGACCGTGTGAGTGCCTTATAAGTGCATCAAGGCCAAAATGCCGTTGTTCCTTGTGATTTTGTGTTTGTATCTTTTTATTATTAGATAAAAGTAGTATATCGTCGATTAGATAATATTTTATTCAAATATGATTTCTTGCACCTGCCCACGTTTAAAGTTGACATGAAGAGTTTTATTTATATATAAAGTGTCACGAACTAACTACTAACTACTTCTGTATTGGATTCTTAATTCACTGTACACACATGCTTCTTGTGTGATTGACGATAAACGAGTGAAAAATAAAAAAAATGATACGACAAAACTTATACACTGAATTATCGGTCAAAAACCGTTTAAAGATGACCTAAGACTGAATTATTGCCGTCAGTCTTTGGTTTTGGACAACAGTTCAACCTTTTGGTTAAATCGATAAATGCCTACCTCAAGCCAAAACTGAAACTGTGGAATGTCTTAAAACAAATTAAATAGTTTGTGTTAATTCGGTAGGACTTAATTCGTCGGCCGTCCATATTAATAACAAAAGAAACTCAAGATCTAAAGAGAAAACTATTAACTTTTTCACATACTTTCTTTTTTTTTTTTTTTTTTTAGTCTTAATTTACAATACTTTATCCCCCATCTTAAAATATACTCACCACACGTGCAGGAGCTAAAATAAAGAAACAAATGGAACACCAAAAGAAACAATTTTCCGGCCATTTCAGAGGGGAACTTTTATCTCAACTAGAATGACCTAGTTATTCTTGAAATAATCAGTGTTTACTATTAGTGTATTGAGGTCAAAAGCAGAATACAAACTTGCCGATTCAATGTGTATTCAAATTTTACTATGACAAAATACTTTCAATTGATTATTTTTTGTTGAAGTAGAAATGATATGCGATACATTTTTGCCTCTTCATATAATTTAAAAACAAATTGGTTTGATAAGCTCATCCACTGTTGTATTAGTTTTTGTATATTCAAATATTTGCCTCGAAAACCAGCGGAGACAGTTATTGTCGAAATGTTCATCTATTGCAGGATTTGGCTATACTTTAGATCCTTTAAACTTTTATTAGCTCATCAAAGTGTGTATTTGTTTTTGTTTTTGTTTTTATATATTCAAACATACTTGACCTTACAAATTATTGAAAAGACCTTAATTATCGGATGCAGTAAAATTGGTCAGCATAAGGTCAGAAGTCAAAGCGTGGATATCAATACAACTTACCTAGACATTTAAATAATGTGTATGGACCATTTAGAAGTTAACCTTTTTTAAGGCATTTTCCCATAAAAATTCCCAGTACCCATTTCACTTCCATTCATCTGAGAAAAAAACCATAGCGTGGATATGGGAAAATTAAATACATTTTTTCGATATCCTGCATTTCACATTTTCTGGTAATAGCATGGGGAAACTCCATTATATATGATAATTCATCCTTCTGTAATTACTTTGAATATAGCTCATACTAGCAATGAACATTGCCCTACACCTAAACCTACAACTCTAACGAGAAAATTAATACCAAAATGTATGATGAAAGAGATGATTTTTTATTTCCTATTGTGACTATGATTATCCATTTCGAGATTGTGACGTTCCCTTTTTACCATATTCTGGTGTTTATATATATCTAAACTTGTTTGATATGTTACAACGAATTTGATTTCAGCGAAAGAAATCTCTGTATTACTGAAAAAGGGTTTTCGATATAAAAAAAAACTATTCATAACATTTACTAATCGGTACAAGGACATCAACATGCAGACATCTTTATACGTTGGTGTTTGGAACTAGTATGTCAGTATAAAAAGGGGACAAGAGATACCAGTGGGACAGTCAAACTGAGTCTCATAGAACGAAAATAAACTGACAACGCAATGGCTAAAAATGAAAAAGATAATCAGACATATAATAGTACACAAGATACAACATAGAAATCTAAAGACTAAGCAACACGAACCCCATCAAAAACTGGGGGTGATATCAGATGCTCCGAAAGGGTAAGCAGATCCTGCTCCACATGTAGCACCCGTCGTGTTGCTCATGTTATTACAGACCCGGTAAATAGTCTAATTCGGTAGGTCACATTCATGAAAACGGAAAGGGGTTGTAGTTACGACGTAAACTGCTAGTAGTCATTTGTTAGTTTATGTATCATTGTCATTTTGCATAGTTTCTTTCGGTACCTATTCGGACTTCTTTTAAACTTAGTTTTACTGTGCGTGTTGATGTGCGTTTCTTTATTCTACCTTGGGTAGAGGTATAGGAGGAGGGTTGAGATCTCACAAAACACGTTTACCCCCGCCACTTTTTTTAGCCCGTCCCAAGTCAGGAGCCTCTGGCTTTCTTTGGTCTAGTATGTCTTTTTTAATTCTAGTTCATTTATATGTTTTGGAGTTTAGTATGACCTCCATTTTCAGTGAACTGGTATACATTTTTATCAAGGGGTCAACTGATGCCTGCTTCCTGGTGCGGGATTTTCTTGCTGCATTGAAACCCCCTTAGTTGACTTCGGCTGTTTTTTACTCTTTGATCGGGTTGTTGTCTCTTTGTTATATTTCCCATTTCCATTCTTAATTTTAATTTCAAAAGAATATTGTATTATAATGATATCTTTACTTTTAGATGTACTCAATAATAGATTCCGACATCCTCATTTACATAAAAATTGAAAAAAAAATATATATTGTACCGATTATGTATGTATAGTGTAGAAACTTAATGTTAAAAAATATATCATATTGTGTATGATGGGTCCAATTGACAGATATGAAATACTGTCACACACACACTTAGTTGGATAGAAATGTTCAACCCTTCGTCAACACTGTCGATTTCAGTCTTTCTTCCTCATAACTTCGTTGAAGCAATTTATGGACACAACGCTACCTGCTAAGATAGTTCGTATATTGTGAATATTCACGAGAACATCGTGTTATTACGTGTATGGTATTTGCACGTTATAGAATAGAACAGATAGTGAGCTATACAAACCCTCCTTCTTTTTATAAATTTCGTTCGAATTATTTCAAATGTTGTATTCACTTGTCCGTGCATATTGTTATTGTCAAAACATATCACTTAATAACCAGAGATCACCCCCAGTTTTGTGGGGTTCGTGTTGCTAAGTCTTTATTTTTTAATGTTGTGTTTTGTATATTATTTTTGTCTGTTTGTCTTTTTCATTTTAGCCATGGCATTGTCAGTTAGTTTTCGATTTACTGAACATATTGAATGCCCCAATGAATGTTGGTTTATATGATTAATATTTGACAATTAAAAAAAAACTTCAATTTCAAAAACACATGATAACATCATTCTTGTATTGTGTCTTACGTTTAACTGTTGTATTCATTTCTTAAGGCATAGATGGTAACAATTAGTGATTGTTGTTTTCTCCTTCTTTTATTTTAGTGTCGCAACTGGTTTCGTTTCTGCTCTGTATCACATTGTCTAATAAAGAAATGATTTTCCTCTTGCTTAATTATAAATTCATATAATTCTGCGTCTTTTTCGTTCTTAATGAGAAAATCGGGACAACATTGGCCATTTTAAGAATGTTTGTATTATATTCATTTTTACGGATTAAATAGTTATTCAAAATTATTTTAATGAACTTTAACAACGTGTCCTGTTGAGTTTATAAAAAAAACTTGTTGTATCCTTTCGCAAAGAGTGGCTCATAAACATTAATAGTTGATAACCAAAAGATATACCGATTGATTGTAAATATGATAGGGAATGCACTAAATCATTAATAGAGCCATGTCTGGAAGATCAACCTTAACAAACAGCTGTAGTTGATGTTTAGGTTTCAATATGTTTAAAATAAATATGAAAAAGTAATCGAAACTATTTATTTGAAAATTTCCATATCTTATTTTGACTTTACTGAATATTCTACTTTCCAATGATAGGTGCAAATGTGGGTAGAGTGGCACCACCTGACTCTGAAAAACAATAAAGAAACATTTCATATTATAACATTATGTTCGGTGTAAGCCTAGGCTCCGTGTTGAAGACCGTATCTTGACCTGCTTTTATAAATAGTGATTTGGATGGAGAGTTGTCTCATTGACACTTATACCACACCCTCCTATATCTAATCAACAAGGTATTATGATCTTTTAGTTTGCATTACTCTCTCAAAATTAGCTGACCTTATACAATTAAGAAAGAGCTAAACATTTATATGAAAGTGAAATCGACAGGAATTTCACAAGATTAAATCCTGTACGAACAACATAATTGCTAGTATTACCATCAGACATTTAATCATGAGACAAGTAACAATCACAAATATCAAACTTCAAAATCTGCAATGTTGTCCTGTACCAAGTTAGGAAAATGGCCATTGTTATATTATAGTTCGTTTCTGTATGTGTTACATATTAGTGTTGTGTTTCTGTCGTGTCGTAGTTCTCCTTTTATATTTGAGGTGTTTTAGTTTGTAATCCGGATTTGTTTTTTTTCTCAATCGATTTATGAATTTCGAACAGCGGTATACTACTGTTGCCTTTAAAGATTAAAACAGGATTAAAAAGATCACTGCTACAGTATTCCTGTAAAAAGTTGCAAGTAGCAGTAAAAAAGATTTGAATGATAACAATTCGTGAATTTGACTTGAAGTTTGAATCAAAAGTTAAAGGCATTGGGGTCAAAGGTACATCTCATCCGTTCCATTAAAAAAATTCATACTGTATGTGGGTTTTTTTAATATTTCATTTCGCCAAACCACAACCTTCCAGCTAAAATTAAAGAAAACTTCTTTCATGAACACCAAAATTATCATTGATGAAATAAACATCATCTAGAAAAGTTTTCATTAAAGTATGATAATTTTATTTTGAACCAATAAATGATTGCTATGACTCATGTTCAATGTCGCGTAAAAATCCTTTTGTAAAGATTTTTTGGAATGATTTGTTGGTTTTTGTCAGACCAGAAAACAAAACTTCCACTTCGGAAATATTACAAATTGATACCAGTAGAAGTTGATAATTACAATAATGTAGGTCATGATGGTTGCAATTTCATCTTTAACACATAATTAAAAAATCTGTAAAAATTACTGTTATTTGAATAATCAAAAATTTGAAGGTAAAATTTGAAACATGAGAACCAATCTAATCAAATTTGAAAGAATTCTAAGAATGACTGTTGCATTGACAGGATAAACATAATTTTCTTGTTAAGCAGGCATCATCCATCTAAATATCTTGAAATCATGTCCAATATCAAGTGCCAAAGCATTGACCATAACGAACCACTAGTAATATCAGACATCAATACTAAACGATAGTGTTCTAAGTACCTTTAAAATTAACCCAATCCAGATATCAGGTAGGTATTTTACGTTTTGTTATGTATAACAATGGTGCCTGTTTTTTTTTTTTGTTTTTTTTTTACAATGATTTAAATTTTCCGATGTAAATACTCATTTCTATGGAGCAAAGTTTCTTTATACAAGAAAGATGCTTAAATACAATCAAAACATGACTTTTTCTTTCTTCCAATACTAAACGAAAAGATTATTATCTTTCCTGTTTTACTCAGTTGGTGTTGGTTATTTGGATTTGTACTTTAATTTTGATTTTAATATTAATTTTATCTTTGTTTGTTGTCTGTATAATATTTACTTTATTATTTCAGTCTGTCTCTTTTCTATTGAGCGAAAATGATAAAATCAATGAAAATGTGAGTAAATAAATTCACCATATATACCAGGATTGGAATTTTATATTTGCGCTAGACGCGCGTTTCGTCTTCAAAAGACTCATAGGTGACGCTGGAATCTTAAAAAAAAGTTAAAAAGGCCGTATAAAGTACGAAGTTGAAGAGCAAACTGGATGTTTGATTTGTACTTACCATGACAGAATTCACAGTAATGTGCACAGTTTGCCGATGCCCATGGCTTGTAAGCTCCGTGACAAATTGTTACCCCATATTGGTTACAGTTTGCAATTTCGTCAATGCAAGGGCCTGTGTGAAGAACATGATAGAAAATTTATTATATATGCACGAATAAAAGATTTATAAGGTTGTCTTATGATTCAAAAATTTACTGGATGATATTTTTTATTTATAATTAGTTTATCTATTTTAAGTAAATTGTGTTTACCTGGATTGATAAAAAGACATGAGAATATTTAAAAAAAAAAAATTATTTTATATCGTATCATTCTACACAAATGGATAATCATTGTATGTATGGTTATAAAAAATTGGTTTGGCTTGCAAATATAAGACTAGTCTCACTTTAACGGAATTCAAAAGCAAGTAATAGTTCTAGCAGAATGATTTCTTTGTAGTGTTATGGACTGTTATTTCTCGATTTATATATAATAACATATACTACAGAAGTATTAATTCAAAATTTAAGAAATGCAATCATACTATGAATAAGGTTTTGTGAATGTTCTACCAAAATTGACTGTGAATTGAGTATCAAACCATTTATAAATACAAAGAAATTCAATAAAGGGCTAAATCTTTATGGTGTATACAATTCATGATCAGCATTTTATGTGTGTATTGTCTATGAGGTAGCATCTCGGATTGCATTTAGAAAACATCGGTTCCTTCTTTGAGAGTTGAGTAAGGATGATGTTTTCATTTCTGTTTCATCTTTAATTTTTATGAAACTTGTTTCTCGTTGTTCTTTTAGTCTTTTTTCAACTCCTTACCTTTCGAACATTATTCGCTTTTCTTAATAGTTGTTCTCTATTTTCTCTTCTTTTGTGCTCGTAAAACTCTTAATATTGAATTGCGGTGGACAAATGATTAGTTAGAATTCAAATAAAACTATGTACTTACCTGCTGGAATGAACGGTGGCGTCAATACTGAAATACAATATTTTTTAACAATACAGAAGACAATAACAATCAAAACCAAGGAGTAAACAAAGACTCACAAATCCAAAAGACATTTACATCAACAGATATAAATAATAAATAAGAAACAACACAAACTCCACTCAAAATCGGGAGTGAAATCAGGTGCTCCGGAAGGGTAAGCATTTTCTGCACCGTATATGGCACCCGTCGTGTTATTTGTTTTGTTCAGTTCGGTAATGATGGAAGGTTATTATGACTGAAGAAGAGTATCAGATATTATTTCTGACACACTTTTGTAATAATGGTCAATCAGCTCATGACGGCGATACAGAAAAGCATGTGAAAAGGATTGAAATTTTGTAATTACACCGGATGCGCGTTTATTCTTCAAAAGACTCAATAGTGACGTTTGAATTGGGCTTGTGATACACTGGGGGAAGAAAAACTCCACCATACCTTATAAGATTTAAGGCAGAAATATTGATTTTATAACCATACAGGCAGACTCAATTTTGAGGCAGTTGTATGCAACGAGACAGCGTATGATGAACATCAGAACATTTAGATTTAAAAATTTAACAAAAAATAAACTTTAGGTTTGTTTGTATTTCTGTAGAAGAGAGCGATGGTCCTTCTTTTTTTGGTAATGAATGGACCCTTTATGTTTCGATTTTATAACTGTTGAAGTGTTTATGACTATTTTGACGAAATAGTTTGATTTCATTTTTTATGTTTACGAAACTAAGCATGCATTAAAACCAATGAGTCGAAGAGGTACTAACAACTCCATAACAGACAACAAAAGACGACAAAACGACAAATAAATCCACCACACGATACATAAAAATAAAGATTGGGCAACAAGCACCAAACCAAACACATATACCGAAAGTGGTTGCAGGTTCTAAGAAAGAAAAGGTAGACCGCGCTCTACAAGTGGAGTGACATCCGTCATGTTGGTCATGATTCGAAAAAAAAAATCTAATCAATTTATAACTTACATGTTGTTGTTGATGCTGTTGTCGTTGGCGGTGTTTGTGTTGTAAAAACTTCAAAGATTAATAGATAAGTACAGATATAAATTAGGCCTGATGGAATTGTGCTCAAAATTGTATTAAAATTTTAGAACAAAAACATGCAGATATTTATGGCATTTGTGATAAATAGAAATGCCGAATGAATAATGCTATATCTTTAGTAAATCGTTCACTTTTTTAAAATCAGAGAAGTACATCATTTGAGAAACTGAAATTACGAAATTGATCAAAAAGGTCTGGAGACAAAATGCATGTGTATTATTTTCGAGAAAAAAATCGTATTGTAATTAAGATCATGACTTACATTTTTCGAACATGTTTTACATGTCAATATTTCATTTCCTTCGGACTTCTAAGTGTAAAAATCATTTCAGTTAAATTGTTGTCTTGCATGTCACAACGTTACAGAGATGCACATGCCTTCAACACAGAAGGAAAGATAACACATGCTAGTAATTGCAAGTTCGAAATCTTATCGACTGTTTGAGAGGGAATCTTTGCTTGATGTCGATATTTCGGAATATAGATCAAAACGGATGCGAGTAATGTCAATATTTAGATAATTTGACAGACAGAGATCTATAATTTCGTTTTGTATAAAATAAAACTAACATTACGCAACGATGGGATACATCAAGTTATTTGTTAAATAACTATGTCCTCGAAATAAGAATAGATATGGAAAATATTTCGGATTGACTTCTCATGTCGAAGTAGAACATTTTGATAAAAGTTGTCCCAAGAAAAACAATATTTTAGATTCAAATACCAGAAGATATTGGGGCGTGACTGTGACAACATCAGTGTCCGTCGCCCCCGGAATCCTCGTCAAATAGGTATAAATGATTAATGCAATTCTTCGTTGGGTTAATCTGTGGTTGAAGCACAAGTATCTTAACAATGGGATGGTATATAAGAACCTAATCTTCTATCATAGTAATACACATTCAAAGCATTCTTTTCTTGCGGCAACTGTAAGATATACTTTCACTGTTATTACAAGTCGAAAATGTTCTAATAAAGTTTTACAAAAAATGACCTAAAAAAACTTACCTAAATTACAGGCGATTGAATGTATTGCGTCATATATATGACTCAACGAGTCAAAATCAGTAGCATACAAAACATAGGCTGGATCTGAAGCCATCTTGTTTAGTTCAGCTTTGTCTGCATGACCAATTCCAACTACAATGATCTCAACGTTCCTTTGTTTAAGTCGATTTGCCTCTAAAGCAGTTTGCGGAGGGTGTGACGATTTACCATCAGTAATAATCACTAGAATGTCTCGAGCATCAATTCTGTCCCCAGAAGCAGCGGTGAAAGTGTTTTTCTCAACATAAGTCAGTGCTATATCAGTGTTTGTACCACCTGACTGATAGGGGATTTTCTGAATGGCATTGCTCAGAGAACTCTTATCTGTGTACTTGTTTAATGCAAATTGAAAATGAGGTTGAGAAGAAAATGTAATAGCTCCAACTCGTGCATCGTTAGGTCCAATTGTAAAGTGGGAGACGGAATTCGAAACGAAACTCTTCATTTTTCTAAAATTGGCAGATCCAACAGATCCGGAGGCATCAATCATGAAAACTAAATCTATTTTGTCATGGCACTCTGTAATATTCAAATGATTATTAGAAAAATAATCATATAAACACATAAAATCACTTTGAAATTTGTACTACAATATCGTAAACTCTTGTCCACTGTGATAATTTTCAATATTAACTACGGTTAACGGTTTAATCATATTATTTTTTCAAACAATATAAGAACAGTTGTTTCCAATCCTTAGTATTATAGCGCATCAAAATTTCGATTCGAACATTTGATGTTCTTCCAACTTTTAGTTTTTAAAATCATCCACAAAATGACTTAGTGATATGGGGACCAACGGAGAGCCCTGACATTAGCTCGGTTTTTGGGTTTCAACTCTAATGTTATACGGTTAATTGTCTGTGGGTCTTTACCCATAGATCATGATGTTTTCTGTCGTTTTTGACCGATTACATTTACTCATATAAAATTTGGCAATGTTTATCTTAAATTAAGTTAAAAAAAAATAAGGTCTTTGACATATGGAAGTTCATGCTTCATCTGTGACATCAGTTAACATACAAGTTATCATATTCATGATCTATTTCTTATTCTAACATGACGTCCTTCAAACGCTTTGAGTACACACCCGTGGTAAAATATGAATATATTGCCAGTGCTGTTCCGATTGTACTCCCACGTCATATGCTTTTTTATGAATGAGATACCCGACGTCATAGAACAATGACGTTAGAATGTAAGCATTTTACGGGAAAATACACGCTTGTGAATCCGAAAATCATCACAAGGAAACATACACAAATGATGCTAAAATGTGGCAAAAGCCCTTTATTGTACATCATATAAGACATATAAATAAATTATCATTCAAATTCATCCAAAACTGTCTAAATACATTATTTTAAATAGTTTAAGCATGTCACTAATGCAGTTTGCTCCGTTCTTTTACGCTAGTTTATTAGTGCGTTTATTTATGGGAACGGCAAATATTTGCCTACACCTAGAGCGCTTCGTTCCAAAAGAATTGCCGTATGTGTCCTATCAGAATCGAAATAATTCATGGGGGCTTGAATATATCTAGATTTTACCACGGGTTGTCCCTTTATGCCGATATTTTACCCCTCGCTATCGCTCAGGGGTAAAATATTTGTCATAAAGGGCCAACCCGTGGTAAAATCACGATATATTCAAGCCCCCATGAATTATTTCTTAAGTTTACAACTCAATTTGTTAATATGTGAAATAATTAAGCAGATTTTCAAATTATGTCGACATGTTTTTTATCACCTTTTATTTGTATTTTTTTCTATTTGTGAAACTACAAATGTGACGATGTTTACAACACTAATGTGAAATAATAAGATTCCCTTTTTTGTAATATGCTTAAAAACACTTACTAGGCAAGACTGTTGAGGTACTTGATGCTATGTTAATTAAGGCTGGAAGTTAAAAAAATATAATAAGAGGAAGCTGCAATGTATATTCATTCTGCACAAATACTTTTTACCAAATATAAAATAATGACAAGGATATAAAGGAATTTCAAATGGAAATTATAAATGAGAAATAAAAACTCTGATGAATTCATTTCATTTACCATTTAAAAGGCAAATATTGATATCAGTTCAACACAATATTTATGAAAGGTACTGGGCTTATTATTTAATACGCCAAATACGCGTTCGTTTGTCTATGTACAAACAAAATAAAGATCTAAAGTAGCTAGTCATGGATTTGTATGAGATTTTTCAAAAAACATGAGCATATGGAAGCCATACTGTCATTGCGGAAATAAGAAATATTATCATATACTTAGACTAAATAACATATGATTTTTACTGTTAGATAATTGCATTAGATTAACGTAAATTCCATATTTTTCGAATTGGTGCTTAGCGGGCTGACATGCTTCGATTGTTATCACATGCCTTTCCGTAACGTTATCGCATGGAATTCCGGTAAATTAATACTCGGCAAATTCCGGAAAATACACATCAATGCTACGTTTTCAGTGAAAACATTACAAAGTAGTGTACAAAACTACAATTCAAACTTAAAGTTAACTTTTCCAAACAGTGTTCATTATGTATATTTTTGTCGATTCGTCCATATTAAAATATTTTTCTTCTCTGTTGAGGCATATGATAGAAAGACTTCATATCGAATGTACTAAAATTTGGGATCCGATGTCCATGAATTTTTCACTCTTTGAACTTCTATTTGGGAACCACGTAAAAGGATCAATATATGAATCTGTTATTTTTCTCCATTGTTGAAGCATATGATAAAAAGATCATAACATGTTATTTTTCATATCGCATGTATTATCAGTCCTCGGTCAATATCAGCCCTCCAGCCATGCGGCTCTTGGGCTGATATTGAAACTAGGACTGATAATACATGCGATATGAAAAATGCCATGTAATAATCTGATATTATCAGAAAGCAGTTGATGTGTGTTGCTTTATGTCATATTTGCTTTAACACCATTAGATGGAGTTTGGTTATGCGTGTAATCAGCATGGTTTTTTTTAAAAACTGCTTCGGTCCAGAAAAAAATAGGAGTTGCAGATAAAACGTTGATTCACACATTAAGTGAAAGTCGTTGACCATGCTCCATACCATAAGTTTGTATGTGTCTCATTTCCAGCCTCTTTATGACATTAACAAATTCATTATTCATTAGTTCATGTAAATATGCTAAACTATTAAAACATGGCTGTCACGGTATAGAAAACCTTAAACAAAATTTCCGAGGATAAATAAGGTGTTGTTCTTCATAATGTATATATTGACCTAAACTGGGTATGTGTACGTAAGTGTTAATAAATAATTTACGCAATTTATTGTAATGATATTATACATTTAAATTGCCTTTTCATACATTTCTGTTGTAAAGATAAACAAAAACATACGTGTTTCTCCGTTAATTTCTGTTGTTGGAAAGGTGGCTGAAAATAAAATGAAAATATTTTCATTTGTTTTGTAAGCAATATCCATTGACTCATGTTTTTGGGCAATGATCTTAATTGAACAAAATGACTCAACAAATGAATGCATATCTACGAATAATTTCTATCTTTGAAACATGATGAATAAATAGGACTGAAACGAAGCAACGAAAAGTTCTTCACGATCTATCCTTTTCTTTGAACTGTTGATTAATTCTATTCAATCAACATGTGGTTCGTTTGATCTCAGTTCTTCATTGGTCAAAATAAATAATGACGTCAAGTTTTCCTGCTTTTCTCTGAATTGTCTATGATGACGTCTTAAAAAAAGGCAAACATATGACTTACCTGATGAAGTCACATAGAAAGAACAAATTGAATGATTATTTGAAAGGAAGGATTAATCTGTATGCATATTGTTAAAAAATGATTAGAGAAACAGAATTCATCACTCCATTTTGTGTAAAACGATATATCAACTCTCGACGGTTAAATTTTAAATATTAAAAACAGTCGGTGGGTCTAGCGTTTTTTGATTTGACATTTTAACGCTCTCGAGTGGGTAAATATCGTATTGTTCTCGATACGGTGGTATCACACTCGATACAGTGGTAGACTCTATATGTAATAAACTTTAACATTTAGATTGTTTTCTGGAAAAATCAATTGGTAAAAAAAAAAACCAATTGTATCTATTGTTGGATATGTTTTATAGTGCTATATATGTTTTGTTTCATTAAAGCGCTATTTTTGTTTTGTTTAATAAAAGCGCTCTAAGTTTTGTTTCATTAAAGCGCTATATATGTTCTGTTTCATTAAATCGCTTTATATGATTTGTTTCATTAAAGCACTATATATATGTTATGTCTTATTTAAGCTCTATATATGTTTCGTTTCAATAAAGCGCTATATATATTATGTTTTATATCAAAGCGTTATTTATGCTTTGTTTCATTAAATCACTATACATGTTTTGTTTCAATAAAGCTCTATATATGTTTTGTTTCATTAAAGAGCTATATATGTTTTGTTTCATTAAAGCGCTATATGTTTTTATAAAGCGCTTAACATATGTTTTGTTTACCTGAGAACAGACCCAAGTTTTGGTGGGGTTCGTGTTGCTGAACCTTTTGGTAATGGTGTTATGTTTTGTGTACAATTGTTTGTCTTTTTGTCTTTTTCCTTTTGAAGCCATGGCGTTGTCGGTTTATTTTCGACTTTCAATGAGTTTGAATGTCCCTCTGGTATCATTCATCCCTCATATACTATATTATGTTTTAAGGCAATGAGCTAAATTTAAGACATGGCTCTCCAAATGAATGTATCTCTGACAAAAAAAAGTAGTTGAAGCAAACATAACACAATCATATATAGCAAATAAAGAGTATCAAAGTATTTCTGTATGGTTCTTTCAGATTCATATCTAGTGCTAGTATTCAGGAACTGTTGACAAGGAAATAATTCCCTCCCATAGTATAACGCAAATATTGGAATGAAAATGTCAAAACTTAAAACATGCAAACTTTTGACACCCTTAAAGTCAACAAACCATGACCAAATGTGTACGACCAGTTAGTCTCTATGGATATGAAAGCTGTAATTGCTTATGTCTTTGTTAACCAAATGTATTCACTAAACATAAGTGGTTTCCCTTACTTTAACATGCATGTAAGCTAAGCAAACGTTTTCAGTAAAATCGATGAACCAATGAAACATGAATAAGTAGCCTGAGCGATTTAATTTCCATGGATATGATATAAGCCAATGTTGATACAAATGCATACCAAATAAACAGAACAAATCATACTTGCGTCTCTTGTTTCCGATGTCCTGTACGTAGTGGCTGAAATTTAAAGTGAAAATATAATTATGTTTTATATGAAGTGCTATATATACTTTAATTCATTAAATCGATATTATATATATATATATATATATATATATTGTTCATTAAAGCGCATTACGTACCATGATCTTATCACTAACGTTCACATCTTAAACTAAGCTAAAGTTACAAAGTCAATAAATCATGAAGTAGAGGTAGGGCCAAAAAATCTGTATTGAAATATGGTGTGCCATTTCAAATAATACTGCATACCAAGATAACAACATAAGAACAAAGTAATAAGTTACTTTTTGTAGTTTCTATTTCATCCAAACTGCACGACTTTGGTCAATGTTTAGGAACCCTACATTTAACAAATATTTTGATGACAATAACTTAAGTAGTGAAATAAATCTTACCTGCTTCGGTTGTGTGTAAAAGTATGAGCGCATGGATAAATATCAAAACCATGATCCCTTCGGCCATTCTTTGAGGTATGATTTATCTATCGTTTAGTCATACATATTTACCAAGATAAGCACTACATGTTATTGATAGTAATTCAAATGTGTATATGACTGTGTCTAAGATTTTTAATCTGAAATATAAAATGTAAATATATTTTGAGGATTTCATATCCGCCATGACAATCGACTCCCTAAAATGTATTAATAGGGAATAGGAAACAATCGATTAAAATCAAACAGGTATGAGCTGCTTGACATAATTCCTTTGGTTTTTTTTTTACCATTTATGAATAGATTGACAATTGGAAGATGATCAATGAAGCAAAAGAAGTGGAAGACGTAGATCTATACTTCTTACAACAATTCGCATATCAATTTTGATAAGAAAATACGAATTATGTCAAACAACTCATCTTCATAACACATACTGTTTAAATATCATATTTAATATTGAATCATAGCTTTAATCATGCACAAACTTTAACTTAAAATTTGAAAATAAGGTCAAGATCAAGTGAAAATGACCAGTTCAGCCTAATGAAATCGCATCATGCAAAAAGTAGAACAACAGATATACCGAACTAAAATTCCAAGCGGAAACTCCCTAACTAAAATCGCAAAACCAAGTATTCAAATACATCAAACGAATGGATAGCAACGGTCATATTCCTTACTTGCTAAAAATTCTCACTTCTATGACAGTTAATTTTAAATTTCTTTTATTGACAACAATGTGTGAACAAAACTAACGGACATTATAGGAAGAAATGTCTAAAATACAGGAACAGCTGAATAGCTGTCAACATTGTGTTATAAGTCTTCATCCCTATAAAACAAACAAATATGTTACACAAAAACGCATTTCTGTGTGTGTTACATTTTATTGTTGTGAATCTGTTGTCTCGTAGTTCTCTTGTATTTGATGTTTCCCACAGTTTTAGTTTGTAACCCGGATTTGGTTTTTTTTCTCAATCGATTTATGAATTTCGAACAGCGGTATACTACTGTTGCCTTTATATATAGACAAATCATATTAACAAAAATAAAAGACAAGAATACATAAATTAACCATAGCACAAAAACACGATGACGGGATGTACAGAGTCACGTCATATGTCACAAGAAAGCATTAAAACATGCATATAGACAAAGTACATTAGCAAAAATGGAAGATATTATAAATTTATATCTTAATTAAACACTATTAAAGCAAACAAAAAGACTTGATAATTCAAGGGTCGTACAGTGTTGGTTTTTGTTATTCGTCGCCATTTATTTATTGATTATCATAGATTCGTTATCGTTTTTTGTTATTTCTTTTTTACCCTATCTCGTTGTGAATCTGCTACTGAAAATGATCAGCTTCTGGTGTCAGAATTGTATCTAATGCCCTGTCTGAATAATAAGTAGCTACTCCCATTTATAAGGCATATTTACAGCAATGTCTGATAAGGGTGATGTTTCTTTTTGGTCAAACACATACCCTCAACCTATTTTAAATGAACTGGACTTTCTTTCGAAATTCGGATTAAAGATTGTTGTTCAATCTTGAAATAGTGGTAATATTATAAAATTTCCTTGAAAAAGTCGATAAACATAAACCCTCTGTGTCCTTCTTTGTCAGGCGTACTAATCACAAGACTTATCAATTAAGAAAAATAACTATATACTTTAGTGTCAGACTAATAATACAGTAAAAATATAGAAACTTACAAGAGATGCACATGTTGTTCTAGTGACCTCGGTTAACCAGAAATGTCTGGAAGCAAATAGCCAGTAAAACGTAACACTTTTTTTAATCTTTACCTACCTTCTTAAACCGTATTAAATTTGATCAAAATCCAACAAGTGTACATCAAAATATCTATCAGCCACAAATTTAAAATTGCAATTTCAAAAGTTTTTCTCATTTTAAGTCAATTTTTATCAGCTAACCTTACCCTCACCTCAAAAATCAAAAGGATAAGTTTTCTTCTTAATATTTTTCATCTATACAAGTTTTTCTATAAACCGGATTTTCCTGCATAAAATAATATTTGCTAATCAAGAATCCAAAACAAGTCAAATAAGCAAAACATTTTGTAGGATTCTGAAATTGCAAGGACAAAACTAATCTAAGCATCATTATTTTCTTATCCCAGACAAAGATGACCTTAGTCGTATCTGGCACAACTTTTTGGAATGTTGGGTCTCCAATGCTCTTCAACTTTGTACTTGTTTGGCTTTCTAACTATTTTGATTTGAGCGTCACTCATGAGTCTTATGTAGACGAAACGCGTGGTTTGCATATTACATTATAATCCTGGTACCTTTTTGCTATTAGAACTTTATGGTCAGCAGCTCAAAAACAACAAAGCTTAAAGTCGTGAAAACAAGACATCATGGAGATGGGAGCAATCTCTCTGATTACGTGTGATAAAACTTTGCATCTTTACCACAGGATAAAGGGTTGTCAACTGAAACCAAAGTCTTTTACCTCAATCTCTGACCAAGGAAATTGTACATACATTATGACACATCCTCCGTACATCTCCCAACTAATAACAGATATTTTTTCTTTTTGATATCCGATTAAAAATCTAATTTTATCAACAGACCATTTAACCCTGAATTCATAATGCTTCGTCTTTAATCTTAATTGACTAGGATTGTAAGTTTTCCTATCGAAGGTTGGTGGTTTTCTCCGGGCACTCCGGCTTCCTCCACCAATAAAAACTGGTTGCCATGAAATAGCCTAAATGCGGTGCTTAAAAGTGGCGTTAAAACACTAAAAATCTAAATCAAATCCTCTCTTTTATCTTTCACCTGTTGACCCTTCTTTCAAATTAATTAGGGGAAACTCTATAGTTATCATCCAGGAACATTTGTTTTCATTTCATATAACAGTTGACCTTGATATATGACCAGTTGATCAGGAAATAATAGACATCTTCTCCTTTCCATTTTTTCATTCCAATCAAACAAGTTATTATTTTTCCTATTTTAGTACCATTTAATCCTAACCTTGGACCCTGAAATCGTATGTATTCCATAGGCATAAGTTTCATCCAATGAAGTGTGGGATCATCAAGTTATCATCTGGAAACCATTTGTATTGCACTCTGACAGACTGACTTTGTCAGATAATTATAAGCTTTACCAGATGCTCTGCAGGGTGCAGCTTTTTACGACCGCAGAGTTCGAATCCTGAACAGTTGGGGCAAGTATGGACACAACATTCAAGCTTGATATACCTCTGAATTTGGATTGTGATTAAATAGTTGACACGGCAAAGGTTTCTGACACAGAATGAATGTGGTCTAATGAACTATAATTTTTTTTTTTTGCTTTTGAGTAATACTCTATGCTGTTGAATATAAATTTCCTCAAAAGAAATATTTGAAGAAAAATCTTCGGGCCAGGTGAGCTAAAAATGCTTGTTTCTGGCCCCTTTTTGGCCCTTAATTCCTAGAGTGTTTGCCCCATAACCCTTAAAATAAATCCCAACCTTCTACTTAATAGTATGAACATTGTGGTATAATTTCAGAGTAATTGAAATACTTGTACAAAATTTATTGTCCTAAAACTCGATAAATGTAAGTTTTGGACCCCTTATTACTAAACCAATGGGACCAAAACCCCCAAAAGCAATCCTAACCTTCCTTTTGTGGTTATAAACATTGTCCTAAAATTTTATTGATTTCTATTTTCTTATACTAAAGTTATAATCCGGAAACCATCCGTCTTCAGAAGACGCTGACAACGCAGCCGCCAACGCCGACAACGTGATACCAATATACAACCGCAAAAATGTGTGCGATCGTATAAAAATGATTTCAGAGTTTTATAATATATCAAATCAAACTGTCTGTAGCTTCAAACACTTCACTTTATCAGATATAAAATTGAGAATGGAAATGGGGAATGTGCCAAAGAGACATAACCCGCCCATAGAAAAAAACAACAGCAGAAAGTCACCAACAGGTCTTCAATGTAGCGAGAAATTCTCGCACCTGGAGGCGTCCTTCAACTGGCCCCTAAACAAATATATACTAATTCAGTGATAATGAACGCCATACTAATTTCCAAATTGTACACAAGAAACTAAAATTAAAATAATACAAGACTAACAAAGGCCAGAGGCTTCTGACTTGGGACAGGCGCAAAAATGCGGCGGGGTTAAACATGTTTGTGAGATCTCAACCCTCCCCCTATACCTCTAGCCAATGTAGAAAAGTAAACGCATAACAATACGCACATTAAAATTCAGTTCAAGAGAAGTTTACAATGTCTTGTCAGTTGAAATCCTGGAACTATGAGATGGAAAGACAACTCTATTACTGAGGACAAAGTCAATAGAAATTCATGAACATATAATGGATTTTCTTGCAAAATATTTTCAGTCTGTCATGCAAAGTTTTTAAGAAATTCTTAATCAATAACACTGAAAACTGTACTACAGGAGCATGGAACTCTCCAGTTTATTTGTTTATTTTGTAACAATTAAAACAAATCTTAAGTCTCATTTTTATATATCAAATAAACAGCTGCTTTAAAAAAAAAAAGCATGATATGTGTTTGTCCCCATCCTTTAAACACATACAAAAAAGAAACGAACATGTCTTAAAATTCTTTGAAGATCTGATAAATGAAATTTTAGTAATTTTTACCGGCAATGTGTTTACATTTATAAATATAGGAAGATATCCCCCCTCCCCCCCAAAAAAAAAATTGGAAGACAAAATAATTGCAATTGACAAACTTGGCAAATGATTACAAAAAGAAAGGGAGCAGTGTTATACACCATTTTGTAGATAAATCAATTTAAGTACCATGTGCTATATTAAGTTACAGGATTCTTTTTTTTTAGACTTCACAGAATCTAAAATTATGCTGAATATTGCAGTTTTTTTCTAAACTATCGGTATAGTTATCCTTAGATGTAGTTCAATAGACAAAAATTCATATGACAGGCATTTAAAAAAAAAGTAAACAATATAAGTACATATTTGATACAATCCTCATTACAAAATATTTAAGTCAATTTGTGTTATAAAACAATATGAAAATCATGTTCACATATAATAATATCTAGTCAAGTCCTTTTTTCTCATCATTTTGATAGGTCTGTGAATAATGCATCTTAAAGGTCAAATGAAATTGCTGGCAAGAATTGTAACCATGTTACCATTTGACTTATTTATCTTTTTTCTTGAGTAAAACCTGTCTAAATTTCGTATTTATTTAATTTCCTATTTTTTTCATTATTAATTCAATTTCTTTTTCTTTTATTTCAGTCTCAAAACAGCATTTACCATATTCCATACATCAAAATTTAATATTTAGTGTATCATGTTGAAAAAAAATATAAAAATGTTATATTGCATAGTAATCAACTGCCAATGTAAATAAAACAACAAAAATTACTGGTAGCTATTTATAGCAAAATGCCATTAGAAGGATACTTCTATCATTACTTACAAAATGTATGTATGCTGATGCATTGTAAATAGCACTACCAATAAATCAAACATTTATATAAGAGTAAAAAGTGAGAATAAAATAAAGAAGACATTGTTTTTTTTTCTTTAGAAAAATAACAAAACTAAATCTTTGGTTTCTGTTTAAAACCTTGTCACATTGTTCAACTTGCTCCTTTTAAACAGGAGTCATCAAAACACTCACAAACATAAGTCTAGACCTTTTACATCTGTGCACAAGGTGTTGAAATATTAATCCAAAAGCAACAAGATTTGAAAAAGAAATTTGAGTTCTTCATACTGAAACACTTGTATCTATGTAAATGCAAAATAAAAGCACTGGTATTTTTATCTTCCAATCAAAACATCAATCTCACTGAATACAAATACAATATTCATACATTTGAAGAAAAAATATAAACTAGAGGCTCTCAAGAGCCTGTGTCACTCACCTTGGTCTATGTGCATATTAAACAATGGACACAGATAAATTCATGACAAAATTGTGTTTTGGCGATCATGATGGGTTTGTAAATCTTACTTTACAGAACATTCTTGTTGCTACAATTATCTCTATCTATAATGAACTTGGCTCAGTAATTACAGTGGAAAATATTTTCTAAACATTTACAAAAATTTATGAAAATTGTTAATAAATTACTATAAAGGGCAATAACTCCTAAAGGGGTAAATTGACAATTTTAGTCATGTTGACTTATTTGTAGATCTTACTTTGCTGAACATTATTGCTGTTTACAATTTATCTCTATCTATAATAATATTCAACATAATAACCAAAAACTGCAAAATTTCCTTAAAATTACTAATTCGGGGGCAGCAACCCAATAACCGGTTGTCCGATTTGTCTGAAAATTTCAGGGCAGATAGATCTTGACCTTATATACAATTTTATCCCATGTCAGATTTGCTCTAAATGCTTTGGTTTTAGAGTTATAAGCCAAAATCTACATTTTACCCCTATGTTCTATTTTTAGCCATGGGAGCCATCTTGGTTGGTTGGCAGGGTCACGCCACACATTTTTTAAACTAGATACCCCAATGATGATTGTGGCCAAGTTTGGTTAAATTTGACCCAGTAGTTTCAGAGGAGAAGATTTTTGTAAAAGTTTACGGACGACGGATAACAGACGCCAAGTGATGAGAAAAGCTCACTTGACCTTTCAGGTCAGGTGAGTTAAAAATGTATACAAGCTTTAGAAACAGAAAAGAATTAGGCTTGCCAAACAGTAGAGTACAAATAAATTTGAAACTTTCCTTCTACAGTGGATGAATATTGTTTGTTTTATGTATCAATTTTTATTCAGCATTCCAATATGAGGCATTCTCAAAGTAACAAAGAAAAGTATTTAGAATTTGATTAATATGCAATCTGAATATATTTTGCACTATAAACCAATACAGTAGACTCCACCTAATCGGATATCAGCTAAATGAATATATCAGCTATTGTAATATTATTTCAAAACACCAAACCCTTCCCTATATGTTTAATGTTAATTTCATTGTGTAATCGAATATTGGATAAAAGAATATATCGGCAAATCGGATAAGAATATTCAGGTAAATTTGTTCAAAACCATGCCCAATCAGATATTTTCAATGCTTTTCTGACAGGAAATGGACCTGGAAGTTGCAAATTTACAATCTTGCAGACAAGAAGATTTTGTTTTTACTGAATTAAAAGGAACTATTTCTTGTTAAATATATATCCCTTTTGACCAGAGAAATCTGACTTTTGTCAGAAATATTTTTTTCACATGTGCAAAAGTAAACACATGTCATGGACGCCATATTGGATTTTTAACAAATTTGTGAGGAAGCCTCTAGAACCATGATAAATAAATAAATAGTCTTCAGAAAACATAAACTTGATGCAATTATATTTTAACAATAATGATTATTTTTCATAAATTCAAATTTGATTATTCAAAGAAATAAAATTATAACAAATACAATTTTAGTTTGGAGATTATCCACAAATGCTTTGATCTATTTATAGCCAAATTAGTTTACCTGTGAGATAATGTAAATAATGGATACTAATTTGTTTACAAAACAAATAAAGACACTAACTATGGATGGTAGATGATAATTCACATGAATATTTTAGGATATTTAATTTGTTTTAATAAATATAGGATTTAAAAACTGCAAACAAATTTAAACATTACTGATTACATAATCAGCTGATATTTTTTTTTACTAAAACACTGTGTTGATGTAACTGATGAAAATCACTTCATTAACCCTCCAGCCTTTCACACATGTAGAAATTGTCAGGGTGTTAAACATTTCAGGATTAGATCAACTCATTATCACAGAATATTCAATGAATAAACATTCATTGCCTAATCGAATATATCAGATAATCGGATATTTTTAGCAGACATTTTGGGTATCCGATTTGCCGGAGTGTACTGTACCAAAATAGTAGTGGTTTTCCACTTACTACCCTTTCCAATACTAACTATGAACACATTGGGTAAGCCAAACACAAAAAACTTTTAATCAATTTCATATATATGTTTTGGTCTTTTTGGTGTTATACTAAAGAATTTAGTTTAGGCACATACTAACAATCATTTGATAATAAATCTACAACTATCTGTTATCATTTCACATTGTAAATATATGTAATGTTAATAATGAACACATCTGGTAATACTGAGTATAAAGTTTTCTGTCTTGAACACTCTTTGGTAACTTCCAAGCACATATAGTTTTTGTACAACCTTTTCATCCAAAAGGACATCCATTTGCCCAATGACCACGTGAACCTACAAATAAAACAAATATCACAATAATATTGTTAGGAAGATTTCTTGATAACATAAAAATTATTCCTTTTGATAAGTTGGAAAGTATGAATTCATCAAACTAGGATTACTACAGTACTTTAATTTCAGAAATTTTTGTGATGTTTTTAGAGTTCTCTGGTATGATTTCCCCAAAAAAATAAATCTTGCCTTTCCATGCAGCATTTCCTGTAATCCAAATGAATACTGTAAACCAACTTATTTTCGTGGATACTTTATTTTGCGTTTATCTCCAGCTAGTCTACTTCAAGGCGATTTAATTTTGCGATTTTCTAATTAACTTGATGTAGTTTAATGAGGAAAGATCCAAGTTAAACATATTCGCGACGATTTAATTTCGCGTTATTTTTCTACTCGCGAAAGTCGCAAAATTAATCGCTCGAGAAATTAAGTTGGTTTACAGTAAGCTTAATGTTTATCAATACACTTTAATGCTATTTGTTCGCCATTACTGGACATCACAAAGATTCACGTCAGACACTACAAAGCAAAAGTGATTGTTGGATGACTTCAAGTTCAAGTTTCAGTGATTCTTTAGTCAAGTGTCCCAAATAGGAATAAGGTCTGCTGCAATAATAAAGGAAAGCAAAGTCTTCTGTATTTAATGTATACAATTAGGGCATTCGGCCCTTAAAAAATCACAGGACTAAATTTCATTATATCTAAACACAAGAAATCATCATACATTTAACAAGACATACAACAATATCTTTTACATTCATGTGATTCTTGTAGATTTATTTTTCTTAGGATTTTGTCAATACAGTTATTTCTAAGTGTCTTTACAAACTGCAAATAGCAAATATGTTTTATCAAACAGATTCTTTCACTTCTATGCACATGCAAAAAGTTTGGATACTTGAAGGTCTTTGATTTTTTTTATAACCTCTCAAAAGTCTATTTTTGTGTAGGAAATGCCTGTACCAAATCAAGGATATAACATTTGTTATCCATTCCGTTGATGCGTTTCCGCTTTTGAGTTTGCCATTTGTTAAGGGACTTTAAAATCCTCAGAGTTTGGTATTTTTGTTATTTTACTTTTATTTGTAGGCTTAATTGTGTTATGTCTCATTAAGGTTTAAATCACATCTGTTTTTTAATAGTTTTTAATGTTCATGTATGATAACATACCACATCTGTAACAAGTTCCATAACCACCATAATAAGCATCCTCGTCCCCTCGTACATAATCGGAATCATCGGATGAATTAGAAATCTCCATAGAGTCATCAGAATCTGCATATGGGTTACTGCTCTCCTCTACATCGTCATCTCCGATTGTGATTTCAACACCATCTATCTCTAAATCATCCTCAACAATAATAGGATGATGTCCTGCAGCATTGGTTAATGGATTAGCAGCAGGTACCACTATTGGGTTGTTGGCCCCACCACCTCTTCCTCCTCTTGCACCACGTCCTCGTCTTCCACCTCGGCCACGCCCTCGTGCTGCAGGTACTTGAGGTTTTGGTTTGTTTTCTTCATTAAACTTTTGTTGTTCACCTAAAATTTAATATATAAATAATGAATTACAATTCATTCAAAAATAAGTGCATATAATATTAAATAATATCAAGCATTTTTTATGTTAAATAAAAGAAGATATGGGGTATACTGTGGATTCATTGTTATTTGATGAATACTAATATTCATCTGTGGATATTTCTGTCAAGCATCCACATGTTTTGCTAGCTCTGATAGTTTTTTTTCCTTCAAATATAAACAACCTATTTTGAAAGGTTTTTGTACTTGAAACTCATAGGTTCGTATATAAAAAACTGTATGTAGATTTCACTCAAAATTCTTCTTAATTAAAACAGTTTAACTGTAATTTTTACAACAAACTAATCCAATTATTACTATAAGTTATATTTCTCTAATTGCAGATCACTCAGATATTAAACACAACTTCAGAAAGATTGATTGATGTCATGTATTTGTTTACCTGTCAGGTGAATCAAGGTGTCTGAGACTTCTAAGTCTTGCATGATTTGTGGTGCTTAATTTTTTTTTTTACTCATCCAATGTTAAAATGGATTATAGATTATTCAAAACATGAACATGCCATCTCATCCACTAGGTTTGATAAGATAATTACCACACACTAGTTAGCTAACCACCAGCTGAGAAAAAGAATGTCTTTAAAAGATATGCTAGTAAAGACATTTTATTGATTCTATTCCAACATACTTTCTTTTGTTACCTTTTCTGCTTTCCACCAACTGTTTTCTTCTTTCCTTAAGCTCATCACTAAGATGTGAAACCATAGTATCTATGTAATTATCTAGAGAAATTGCCCTCATTGTTGTTGTTACAGGAGCTCGACACACAGCACATTCCTTCTTGATTTTCATCCATTGTTGTATACACAATGCACAAAATGAATGAGAACAATTCAATGATGTCGCCTACAAAAGTCAAAAGCAATAAAAAACATGTCCGAGAAAATGAGATTCATTTTGACCAAACAGCATAAGTTTTACTTTTCTGGTATCGACTTATAATCATTATACTTTAAGCAAGAACATATACTGAAAGAATAAAAATAAATAAACAAGAGTATTAAAAGGCTATGAAAATTAATCTCAAAACATGGCTTTTTATTTTGAAAAGATTAGAAATTTTCCTTTGATGTTACTTTAAATTACTTGCTAAATTCAGAAGTTAATGAGCATTTGTTATAATGATTATTGTGAAGTGTATATGTTATTCCCAGTTTATTGGTAAAAATAACTTATGGAAGTGCAAATGTTCATACAGGAAAATTTATACTGCTAAAATGATGAATGTGAGTGCTTATAATTGTGAACCTGATATAGCATTTTTCACATTAATTAAAACTTCATTTTAAATGTTGCAATGTTTTCTGTAATTGCATTAACCCCATCTTCTGACAAGACAGTGAAAACAAGAGATCAGATAGGACTAGAACTACTGATTATAGTCACCAGAAGTCCATGAAATATACAAATCAATGTTGCTATATGAAACCTGTTTGCATCATGTACTTAAGTACTTACTTACATGTAGGTCTTAGAATATAATCACATATATAACAATGACTAGACTTCATACATGTATACTTCCATAACAAATTCGAGCCTACCTGTACAAAAAGTTCGTTACAAATACTACACTGTAACTCAGTTTCCATTAAATCTGCAAAGTTAGTTAAAATGTCTTGTTTGGCATGTAACACTGCCTCTGTCTGTTTGTCTTTTTCTTCTTTCACTTCATTTAATTGTGCTTCTAACATTTTTTGTTCAGTTTCTTTCTTTAAAATGACTGTTTCTAGTTTCTCTTTTTGCTTAATTAATTCTTCTTCTAAAGTTTTATTTTTTTCTTCCAAAGCTTTTTCCATAGCTACACGTAAACTTTGTTCTACTTTCTCCTTTTCTTCAATTAATCCTTCTTTCTGCACCTGCAACTGTTCAAGCAGTGTAGCTTCTTTCTCTAACAATCTATTTTCCAGTTCTTCTTTCATCTGTTGTTCTGCTTCCTGAATTAAGAATTAAAATTCATGAGAACTTGTTTGCTGAAGAATATTAGTAAATTAATTATTTGTAAATTCCTCAATGTAAAATTTTGAAATACGTATTGAAATTATTGATAGTTAGCTAGGGCCTTAGGGGCATATGAAACAAGTTTCTTGTAAAATAACAAGCAATGTTACAGAAATTAATTAACCAAAGGTAAAGTATAATATACTGAACTACATGTACGATGTCAGGCCTGTATGTACTTACTTTTACATTCATCTATGAACTCAAACAAAATGTATAAATACTTATGATGTTAATATATTTTAAAAACATCTACTGGAAATATAATATGATATTAAGTCAGAAAGTAAAAAAAAAATCAAAGTTTTATCTGAAACTTTTCCTTGCAACTGACAGGCCACCTAGGACCCCTCAAAGAGTTGTTGCAAGGGTTCCTAACATGCAAAGAGGGTGACACGAGGCATCAGATTTATCTTCCCCATTCTGAACAGACGCAGCTGCAAACTTGATACATCCTGCACAGCCAAAGGGACGCCCCACTTTGGCAAGTGTTTTAGTGTCAGTAGGAAGAAGACCAAGTGACCATATTTCGTATCCCCAGTCATCCTTGGGCAAGGCACTAAAATGAGGTTCAAAAACACATGTATTTTTTTCAGGCCTTTCATATACATTTTTTAATATATATATTGATTGCATGATGTTTCAGCGCAGTTGGCCATTTCATGGTGGCCTATTTTCATTGGTGGAGGAAGCAGGAGTGCCAGGAGATAGAAATATATTTGAGAAGATATGGAATAAAAACAAAATATTATCAAAAATTTCAAAAGTTCTTTCTTTGTTTAATAATTGTGTTGTCATACAATTATCAGCAAGTTAAGCATTTATAACTCATAAAGAATCGAGCAAAATATTAAATTATCTTTAAAAGATAAGAATATGATCAGGGGAAAATTAAAATGTACGTCAGATATCAGAAAGTCCCTATTCTTTTTAGTCTTACCTCTTTTCTTCTAAGTTCATCTTCCATTTCCTCTTGCTTTTTCTTCATTGTTTCCTCCATTTTCTTCATGTTTTCTTCTCTCCTCTTCTTTTCCTCTTCCAGCTCATTTTTCATAGCTGCCTGTGTTTCTTCTTTGTCCTTCAAAACACTATTCATTTCAGATAACTTTTGTTCATATTCCTTCATCTTTCTTGCCATTTCTTCTTCTTGCTGTTTTAATTTGTCTTTATATTCCTGATAAGGTGACCACTCAGGATTTTTTTGGTTGCTAGGTCCTTGACATGCGACTGGCATGGGTTTCTGTCGCTTTGGTGTGGCACAGTCAACTTCATCTAGAGACTTTGGTCTTGCTCTCTTGATTTTTAGATTGGTGTGAAATCTATACAGGAATTCTGGAGGTTCTTCACTATTTTTAGTAACTCCAAACTGAACTGTGTCCCCATCAACCAGCTTTTGAAGACACATTGGTTCTAGTTTCTTTTTATTGACAAAAACTCCATTCAGGCTCTAAAAATATAGAAATAGAAACTTTTCAAATGACAAACTCAGGCTTTGAACCTATACAATGGTTTTTGTTTGGATTGTTTTACATTTGTCATTTTGAGGCCTTTTATAGTAAAGGTTTTGGTCATTGTTGAAGGCCTTCAATGTTATTTATTGTTATGTCATTTGGTCTCTGGTAGAGAGTTGTCTCATTGGCAATCATACCACATATTCTTATCTTTATTTTAACAGGTATAAAATATTACACTTTTCTATCAATGTAGTGTTTCCATTAAGCACAGGCTGCTTGCCATATTGATAAATTTTAGGCACATCTCCAGCTGTTTCAAATTTTAAACACACAACAACAAAATCTATCTAATAAATTACCAAATTGGACTCTTTTTATAATCACTTTAAGTAATAGAAAGTGTTAGAATCTAATGCATGATTCTAGATAATATTTTCAAAAATATATACCAAATGTTATCTAAGTTCTAAATACCTAAACAATGAAATTCAACGGCATGATTGATGATGTTTTCATTAGAAGAACAAACAATGAATACTAATACACCAGTGAATTCTTAAACAGCGAATTCTGATTTTGTAGTTTTTCATATCTTTTTAAAGTGGCCATGGAATAAAAAAATTAAAGACACGTTTAGCAGAATCTATTTTAAAGGATTTTTTTAAATATTCATGAAAACTTGGTTCCAGAATTATTCCAGATTATTTATTGTTGTTTAACACTTTATACACTACAGGCTTATTTCACATGTATGGTTAACTCTTTCCTCCTTTTGACGCCACCCGCTTTTCTCCATAATGACGCCTTTTGACGCCTGCGTAGTACCTCAGTTCAAACACTATGACTACAAAGTGTCTGTAGTAGACTTAATAAAATTTGTATCCAATATGAAAAGGAATATCAAAGGAATATCCAACTTACATTCATTTGATGAAATATTTGTTTTTTTGTAATGCATTAATACTTTAAAGCATATTTTCAGCATTTTATTGAAAAATCCTATGCGAATCAAGTACGCAAAAAAATAAATCAATGGCGGAAAGGGTTTCTACAATGTAACTGACCATAACAGTTCAGACAAAACAATATTTGTTTTTCATTGTTGAACCTTATTCGGCAGGTGACTTATAAGATATCAGGATATGCTTTATACATTTTTTATACTTAAATTTTGTTCTTAGATCAGATTACTTTAGACATTTTGTTGACTGGGAACAACTGACCTTAAGATTTAACTGCCCTATAAATAAATGTACTTGTCATTGCTTGTGTTGTCTCCACTTCACTGATACATAGACAATAACTGTTTAGTGCCTTTAAATATCAGCTGTATTTGTACGAGGCTAGGAAACAAGGTGTATGCGAGCTTTTAGCGAGCTATTACACCTGTTTCGAGGCAAGTTATTAATTCTGTATATATATTTGTGTTTTGAAAGACACAAAAACACATGTTTTGCATTTATTTTCAATTTGAAATCTCTTGAGGCCCGTGTAATAATACAATACAGTAATCACACATTCAGCTGAAGACGGGTTCGCAAAGAAAGAATCTTGAATGGTCAACAATAATACATCACTCAAGGTGAATAATTATCTATTTTAACATAACAACTAATTTCAACAGTAAAAACAAATAACAAAACATTGTCCAATTTGAAACAGGAGTGTACGAGTTGTCCTATGCTTCAGACTCGACATTCACTAAACATGCATGCTGAAATTGACATGGTTGTTTTTGTTACACAATCATACACATTCAAGTTTTGAAATCGATAGTTGTCATCGTAGAAAAGACTGCTGTTCATGTGTGTATGTTATCAGAAAATTGGTGTTTCTTATTGCTCTAAAGAAATGTTTGAAAACAAACAGAACGTATAAAAGTAATCGTTAATTCGCAATTGATACGTCATTGGAATGCAACTGCAATACACATTCTGAGGTCACACAGGTTCATATAATACTCAGTCTGGCAGTGGGCGGAGCTTTAAAGCATTATCTGTATAGTATACAGATACAGCATAGCAATATCTGTAGGGCTTTATCTGTATAGTACAACACCCAATTGCAGGATAAATCAATATACATGTACATGTATGATCAAAACATCTTTATTTATTTCTCAAACAATAACTTCAGACAAAGGATTGAATTAAATAAGATTGTATGTGGCTATTACGTACCTTATTGTCTCTCACAGTCCACTGTCCCTCGTCATTACATTTGAATATGGCATGACATCTTGATATCATGTTAGACAAGAGACAAACTGTGACATCTGGCGCTCTCCCTACAGTAACCTACAAGATAAATAAACAGATATTTTAATAAAATACAGCAGGAGTCTCACCATGACAACTCCATTGAATTCTGCAGTCATGAAAATCTGCAAGGACTATTATTTAATTTTCCAAATAAGTGAATCCAAAGATGTACAATGTATCAAAATCATGTAAGTTGAGTCCAATAATCTTCATTTACTGAGAAAACCACCGACCTTGGATTGAAAAAGTTCTGAAAACTGAAAAAAAAGGATTTACTGGGATGAAACATTTTTAAGATATAAAAGCCCTACTGGTTACATGTTACATGTACAATAGAGAACATCTTTGTTTCTGTACCATATCAGTAATTAAATGACTCTACAATATAATGGATATGTTTTTGAGTGTCAAAGTCCTGCCTACTAAAAGAAACAAGAAATCACAGGAAAAAATGTAATATTAAACAAACTTAACACAGTATCTCCTGCAACAGTTGTTGCTTTTACAGAAGGTTCTTGCCAACCCAACTCCCTTATTAAATCTATCCAAAAACATCGTGGAATAAAAATTAATTTTGAATGGACCCCAGGACATGCAGCTAAAGAGGCAAATCAAATTAAAAAAGAAGCTCATATTACAGTAACTAAACAAGATATTAAAACAGCAGCAAGAATTTTAGTGAAAAAGTGGCAACATAGATGGGATAATAGTGATACAGGAAGATTTTATTACAATTTTCATCAGATTGTCAGCAAAAAATCAACATTTGATTATCCAGATCATAAAACAGCAAAAATTATTAGAATTTTAAGATCCGGATACCATCTAAAAAATTACATTATTTACTATTTTGTGAAAATTATGAAGAGGCTAGACAGAAACTTATACATGAGATATACTTAAACACAGGATCGTTGCATATTGATTTGGAACTTTTATTGTCATGATGGAAAAAAACGACAATGTCTCCATCTCTAATGAAACACTAATGCGATTGTTGGGTGGCTTTATTTGCGAGTCACGCCGGTTTGATTAATGAAATATTAATTATTATTTCTTTTTTTTTTCCTTTAAATTTTCATGTTAATTAATAAATGTATTATGTTTTTAATTTTCAGTGTAATTGTTTGCCTTAAATTAATGGAGAATAAAGGCTTTTTCCCCTGGAGAAGAATCCCAATTTGAAAAAAAAATGGCTTAAAATTATTCCCAAAAAGACAACTTTTTCCCAAACAGTGCAGTCTCAGTAGTTATTTTGCATGAATACAAACTGAAAAACACTAGTGTATACATTTTACAAGCCTAAAATTACTATATGTGCAGATTTGAGGGTCTATTTATGTATCATCATTGACAAAAGCAGTCTTATTTTTAAACAGGGTTTGACTCTTGAAAGCGGGTCTGTAAATTGAAGTTTCAGTCAAATTCATTGTTTAATCTAAATTTCCCAATTTGATGAAAATTACGCATATTTTCCCAATAAAAAAGGGTACAGGTAGTTTTGAAAAAAGCCAACAATATCACTGATTTTTGTCAAAATATGTTAAGCACAGTCATTGACAGTTGCCACCTAAAAGTATATATTTTAAAGTACAAGTGAGTTGTTTACCAGAGTGAAATATTTACACGCGAGACTTGAACAATTAAAAGAGGGACAATCCAGTGTCAACAGCGACACCTACAGAATACAGAATTTCACGTGTCACGCTTATTAAAAAAAACGGCAATCCCGCATCACGCTTAGACCCTAATGAGACCCACTATCTATGTGCTGCCTAGCTGAGAAAACGTAGCTCTATTGTCTTATAAATTTTTTTTTGGCATAATTTACTGTCCGCAAATATCAAAATCATCAAAAGAACTTCATTCGCAGCTAGACCATAGATGCTGCCAGGCTAAAAAACTTTTCAAATCAGTTTTGTCTGTACTCAGAGAAAATTTCATGGTGTAAACACAGTCATTTTGTTAAAGTGTATTGATGAACCTCAACTATGTTTATTGTCTACAGAGAGAGGGGTATCTATAACTTTTCTGGACCTCATAAGATTTATTTGTATTACGTATTTATATCATGGTTATAATATATTTTTGAAAGGACAATTTATGTAAATAGCATACTTCGGTTTTCTTTTCAAGGCTAATAAGCTTGTGCTTCTTAACATTATCGCCAATGCGATGAAGACAAGGGATGTATGTTGTTTCTTGGTCTTTGGTTTGGCTCAGTTGCTGAGACATTTTTGCTTCTCGATTTAGATGAGAGCGCTCTGCGCTAGTCGTTTGTGCTTTACGTCATAGATTTCGGGGTAGTATTTCCACGCATGCGTACAAATATACTTCCTTTTTGGACTGATTTTGCATTGCACCAGCACGTGTAAGTCTTGTTAGATGATTATTGTCCTATTTTAATGTATTTTCACTATATTAAAAGTTGATAAAATATTGCACGTTCCTCAGACCACTTTTTGACGAACAGACAGGTATGTGCTCGGCTAATTTCACTCCAGCTTTTCATATGTTGATAAACTGTAAATCTCACCCATGCTGAAGACGGGATATCCATAAATATATAATATTAATAATTAATTTGGAACACATATCATATGAAGTTAGTGCTAGAAATTTTCTTATTCAGTGTATGACCAAATCAGATAATCGCTCCACATCATATCAGAAAGAATTGGTACCAAGACTAAGGAGAGAGATCACTGGCTACTGTCTTCAAAAGATGACTCCTACTAAACAAATTTTTCATAAAATCATATTAATCTTAAAACCTGGTATCAGTCTGTTTCAAATCTGTTCCAACTTGTCCAGCCAAAATTAGAAAAATGAATAATTTCTTTAAAATTGGAGGATTTTGTGACGCATCTCATCAATAGACGTATTTACACTTGTTTGCAAATTTGTCCGCCATTACATAAAATCACACAGGTTCCCGTAAATTTGACATCATAATTCAAAACATTTGACGTCACAACTAAAAGGTTATTGTTGCTTGACGTCAAAAGGTTATTCGGAGGTGATATAAGGTCATTCAGAGGCACAATACAGCTAAATACCAAAAGTGTAAATACGTTTATAACTCATGAAAAAAATAGTGAAAATTCATCCTACAGGATCGGAGGAAAAATAATTAAAAAAACAAACAAACAAAAAAGTTAAAACAGCATTGACGATTGGTCAGGTTGGTGATGATGATGATGTAGGTTTACAAAAGTATTGTAGAAAACTATATAATTAAAATTGTCACATCTACACGACTACATGTAGTTTTGACGGAATATTGTTCTCATTGATATTGAAATGCATTTAGTGTATGAAGAATACAACTCGACCTACTGAAACATAATTATCATGTTTATTTTATTTTTATCTCTAGGTTAAACATGCAGCTTTTTGTACGGGGTAGCCAAACCCACACCTTTGAGGTGTCAGGAACAGAAACCATTGCAGATATCAAGGTGAATAGAGAAATTAAAAAAAAAGATGTTTTTTGTCACAATAAGATTTTAAAATTTACATCCAGATTATTGTTAATGTTCCGTCTGCATCAGAAATGTTTTCAACTCCGAAGACCAACATTCTGACATTTTTCTTATTGGGCCAAACAAAGTTGCAAAAACTTATTAGTCCCAATGAAATTTGACTAGTCTGGGGCATTGGACTAGTGGCTAACCATGCAGACTGAATGTTTCAAAAATATGATTTAATTGTACCTGTCAGAATATGAAAATTGCTGTTTATTTTAATACAAAATGTATCTATTCAAATTGCTGTAAGTTTTAGTCTTAGCATGTAATTTGATATGTATACATGGTGTTCAGTTGGATTATAGCCTGTGATTCTCACTGTCTGCTCCACACTAGTGGACTGGATTTGTAGGGTATGTCAAGACAATTGCATTCAACTGGAATAGATAAGTTAAGTTAAACAAGATTAAAAGTGGAAAAGTATTGTGAAAACGAAACAAATGTCGACTTTCACAAGAAACATTTAGATTTGAATAGAAAGATTAAATATTGCCTATACCGTTATAAATTAATGTAAAGCTTGGGCTGACCACATACATGTACATGTAAATGATGTATCAACCCTTTTTGTACAAGGCCATCTTTTATTATTATTACACTATATATAAAGCCACAACAAGAGCATCCTGTTTCTACCACTTGAGAACCCACTGGTCTGCTCTCTGAGTAAACTGGTTTCCACATTTTCCTCAGTGATCAGATAACTTATGACATGAAAGTCATGAAATATGAAGAAAGATATATTGAAAAAAGCTGTGGAAGATGCCAGGCACAAAACAAAGACCAATGGTATACAAAACAAAACATACAATCTAAGAACAGGACAACAAGAACCTAATTACATGATTAAAACAAACAAAAATGAGATTGATCACTATCAAGTATCATTAACATATTTATGACATTTTAATAGATTTGTAATTATTTTAAGTGAACCTGTAATTTTATGATTTTAGAGCTTTTTACTAGCAAAGGATGGATTTCCAGTTGAAGAACAGGTTATTATGTTTGGAGGAAAACCCTTACAAGATGATTTTCAGCTAACTAGCGTCGATGAACTTTCAACTCTTGATGTTGACCTCAGAATGCTTGGAGGTAATATTTTTTTTTAATTTGGCCACTTTTTCATCAAATATTTATTAGCAACCTTACAGCCTTCAACTTTGAGCATAAACTACTTGTATACCATATAGTCAGCAGTTCAAAAGTCCTGACACGAAAAATATGAAACACTAATTCATCTGAAAAAACTAGCAGTCTAATTTACATAATACAACAAATATGAGTCTTTGTTTGAATCTTCTTCCTTTCTTTCCAATGCCAATACAAATCTTTTAGACTATTCCTACCTGAACTTTATTTAAAAATATTTTTTTTTATCAACAGGTAAAGTTCACGGTTCTCTTGCTCGTGCAGGAAAGGTCAAGGGACAGACACCTAAGGTAAGATTATTCTGTATGATAATACAAAACTCAGATTATTATACACTGAATTAGATTGAATTTCTTCTAGTTTAGTGTCCATAGATCGTTATTTGTTTTTCGTCACTTCATTGTATATTACCATTCGGCTAGACAGGGCCGACTATAATAGACTTGTTTCACAGCTGAAATGTTTTTGTTGACATCATATTACATATGCCAGGGTTTGACACTAACATTAGAGGTGATGTAGTCCACAGGACTACCAAGAAAAATTTTGGGTAGTCCTGGTAGTCCACCTCCATCACCGGTGAGGGCCACAACGCGGCCCGAACTAGCTAGGGGGGTTTGGGGGCATGCCCCCCCAAGAAAATTTTTCGAAATAAGATGCAATTTCCTGCCATCTGAGCACCTCAAAAGCACACAAATATTCATTCGAGTTTTGAAAATATTTTGTTTTTTTTTCAGATAAAATAAAGTTGACATTCAGTGAATAAATTTTATTACTCCTGAACTTTTACCGTCAGAAAATTTTGAAAAATGAAATGCAAAATCTGCAATCTGAGACAATTTCTAAGGCCTTGTTAGGTGGAGTTATTTGACCTTTTATTCCAGAATTATTTAGAAAAAAAGGATAAAAATAAGTCAAAGTTTTCATTAATTCTTCAAACAGTTTATAAGATTTTTCTTGTAGTGATACAATATATTAATGTCTTTGTTTGTGAACTAGAGGTCAACTTCATCATCACTGTTGAAAGCAATTCAGTGGATATGTTGCTATTATTTTATAATGGTTATATTCTCCCACTGATAGATTATTGTTGTATTATTTGGAGTGGTTGTGCTAAAAATGAGCTAGTCAGAATAATAAAATTGCAGAAAAGGGCTGCAAGACTTATTTTAGATGCTGATCCACTTTCATCACCAGCTCTACTGTTTAAACAGCTTGAATGGATGACAGTAGAGAACAGAATCTCATACCACAAATCAGTTTTGATGCATAAATGCCTTAAGAATGAAGCCCCTTTATATCTCCCTGAAAAGTTTAAATGCCAGAAATAAACCAATATTGTTTGAGAAATGCCTCTTGCAAAAATTAACAAGTTCCAAAAGCCAAAACAGAGCTTTATAAGAAATCTTTTATATATTCAGGATCTATTTTATGGAATAACTTACCAATATCCCTGAAAAAATCAACCTCAAGTACAAGCTCATTCAAAAAAGATTTAAAAAAATTACTTGATGGAACATTAAGAAGCTATGCATTTTTTATATGCATAATAATTTTCACACATTTACTCAAACTTATGATATTGTTGATGCCAATACTATACATGTCATATATGAATTTGTAACTTTTACCTGTTTTGAAAATTGTATATTTCATAACAATTTTTTATTTCATTATTCATGTATGTGTGTCTGTTTGATATTTTGTAATTGTTTGTTATATTTCATTGTATTTCATGAGGGCCTCAGGGAAGATTACAGCTAACTGTGTAACCCTCTTTAAATAAAGAATTATTATTATTATCATTATTATTAAAACAAAATGTCTTTAATACCATTTTGAATGACATGCATTATATGGTTTTTTTTAATAAGAAAGCCACCAAAAAATATTGTTGGATTTTTTTTCAAACTACCTCTTCCTGTTTCTTTTTTTAGGGGTAATAATTTTTTTTTCCAAATTTGGGAAGTATTTTTTTCTCTGACACCTACGTTTTTATTGCTGACCTTTGCTGTCTAATCTGCAGTTTCTTCACATTTTGGTTATTAGACATTTTCATTTTACATTGAAAATCCCATGTGTTACAAACACTGTGAAGATTCTGATCACTAATCTGGATCTTAAAAGTGCTTTCATAATAACAATATAAAATTTAAGTTCTTCCAAATGCCATCACTGTCTTTGAAAAATGTAAACATAATTGGGAGGACTTTTATGCCAATTTTTAGCATTGAAATAGCTAGACCATATACAAATTTCCAGGTGGTCCACAGGACTACTGATTAACCATGTTTTGGTAGTCCTCCTAGATTTTAGGGGGGCACCGGACTACCGTTAGTGTCGAACCCTGTCATATCAGGATGTCCAATTACACTCAGCACATGACACTGTCAAGTAGGTTTTCAATTTGAAACTTAGTTTTTAAAAGCATTTAACAGACTGGTTATGTGTACATATAGTTGTGTTATCTATGGTCATTAGTAGTTGAAATTTGTGTGTAACATGTTAAATAAACAACCAAACAATATTGAACCACTGGAGAATCTGACTCCATCAAGCTAGAAAACACATATTTACAATTGAATTATTAAAGATAGGATAGAATGGTTATTAATATATTACATGTAAATTACACTGGCTGCTAATATTTAATGAATTATATATGTGATATTCGGAGAAAGTTAAAGAACCAGATACATGTATAGAAGTGTTAGTATAGAAATGCCAATGTAACCTTTAATACAGGGTTGGCAAACACCCGGGTTTTATGAGTATTGCCCAGCCCAGTGGGAAATACTGGGAAAACCCAGGTTTTAGTGGGTAATACTGGGCAATACTGGGTTATATAAAATATTTGTCTTAATTTTAAAGAGGATTCAGTGATAAATACAAAGGCAATACATTTAATAAGATATTTATACCCTATTTTGTTGTTTAGCATTTGTTTAGATTGGCAAACTGTAAATAGAAAGCAAATAATTTTTTTTCAAATGAATATAGCTCCTATTAAGAATGAACAATTACATGTATTAAAGAAACATCACATTTAAATAATGTATATGTACAAATGTACTGTCACTAATTAATAAGGAATTATTCAGATTAGAACACAGATTTGTTTATGTAACAATAATCAGTCCTTTCAATTTTATAAGTGTTAATGGCATGACCCTGTAGGGTGTTTATTTAGCGATATGAATGTATAATAATTAGAATTAACAATTCACGTAAACACTGCAATATAATGCATTTTTCAAAGTTTGGATTATTGAAACAATACTTGGTAATTAAAAGGTATCTTTAAATGTGCAAATCTTGTATTCTGCCTATATATAAAATTAATAGAGAAGAGAATGAAATTGAATTTTATCTGTATAAAAAGTATATATTTAGCTGTTATACTATGAAACTATAACAAGTCTTTACTATTTTGTGTTAAAATAAGCTTAAAAAATCATATTGCCCAGTAATGCCCACTATCACCCATTTCTAAGAGTATTGCCCAGCCCGGGAAAACCCGGGTTTTCCTTGTGGTAAATAGTTGTCAAGGTCTGTTGACATCTGCTTTTAAATTATTTGAAATTAAAAAAAGTAATCAGTTTTATCACATATTCAATGGGATATTTAAGAATCACATATGGGTAAAATTGTTTAAAAAGTCTAGGGTAAAAGTAAGATTTCATTAATGCAGCTTTAATTAAATGTAAGCCAAGTTGATAACTTTAATAATAACAATGTATAAATTAAGGAAAATCCAGATTCTAAGAAAGATAAGCATGATGAATCTGGTCAGTTTGCTGAAGCCAGTAGTGTTTATGAATGTATTTTTTTTATTTTAAGAAAAAAAATCAACATGTATTTGTTCTGTTATTAAGGTTGAAAAGGGAGAGGTCAAGAAGAAGAAGACTGGCCGTGCCAAGAGACGTATGCAATACAACAGAAGATTTGGTGTTGTTGTATCCACATTTGGACGAAGGAAGGGACCTAATGCCAATTCCTAAACTTTGTATGAACATGATACAGAAATAAAAAAAATTGTAAATAACTACCTGTTATTCTTATGTATTTGAATTAATTGATTTGAAATGAAAACTTAATTCTTGTCAGATTATCATGAAACTTGTATATAATGTTTTAATTAGCAAGGTCTTTGACAATTTTGACAATCAATTAATTTTAAAAGATTATGCTCCTTGAAAATATCACTGATATTGAAAATTGTCTTATCAGGGCTCTCTTTAAAATGAAATTTATATGTAGGTTTATATTATCAATGTATTTGAAGATTTCATAAATCAGTGCAGATGTATTATTGAAAATCAATGTGAACTTGAGTGGATTTGTCTGTCATGTTTTCACCGCTGCCAGATGGGCACTTAAAAGCTATGCACATAATTCTCAACACATTTTTTCTCAAAAACAAAATAAATAAAAATCTTTCTGAAATTATATCAAGCTACATGCAATAATGCCAAACTGTGTTGAGTGGGTTTACATTCTTTGCTGATCAATTTCCTTATTAACTATAACTAAGCAAGAGCATCATTTGTGCACAATAGCTGGTACAAATGTAGTTCATCTTTTATGCAGCCAATTTTTCTCAACATTGTCACTTTTCTGATATAAATTAGGGGATCACTACACAATCAATAAAGGTGTATAAAATATTTTGTCAATAAAAGGTGATCTCATTTGTTCATGTACACAATATAACTTTTCCACTAAAGTGGTAATTAGTTTTCATGAAAGTAGGAGTTCATGTTTTCTCTGTTTCTCAATTATTCTTGAAAGAACAAAAAGCAGAAAATGTATAACTGATTCAACCCCAAGAGATATGTGTAAAATGGGACGTGTGGAAAATATGCAAATTAGTTGAATTGATGCTGATCCAAATGTATTGAAGTTTGGGGGCAGATGGCATGGAGGAGTGATATCTTACCTACCCCAGCTAGAAAAGGCTCATTATTTTTAGTAAATACAAGGGATAATAAATAAATACGGACGTCAAATCTTTTGTCTGTTCTCTCTCGTCATTGGTAGCGTGAGTAAATGATAAATAGTAAAATGATACTTTTATTAAACAGCTGATATATTTCCATACAAGTACAATATTCCAACCATAATATATAATTTATATACGGGGCGGAGCTACTAAAATAATAGTCTTATTTGAATTCGTACAGACCAAATGGGATTATCTTAAATATTACAATGCCATAAAATGCAAGGCATCTGCGCTTCTTCTTACCTCTAAACTACGACCCTTATAAATAATATAAACTGTGAGGCATCCAGCTAAATGCACTGCTTCTTACCTCTAGGAACCCCCAGGATTAGCCTTGCTGCAAGCCAAACGTAAACACAGCAAAGACTGACGAACGTGACGTTGCACTGGTATTTATTTCAAATTACCGGAAGTAAATATTCTAAGCAGGAAGAAAAACATAACGTAAAACGCTTACATAAAATATACGAGTCCTCGACTCAAAATGCTTATAATAATACAATCTTATGAATAAACAAATCTAGACATATTAATTCTTCCAGTTAAGAGCTCACAAATGAACACTTTTGGGTTCACGCTTAAAATATTGACCCAACGGTAACATTCTGAACAATACATGACAAAAATGCGCAATATATGACGTTATCAATACAGCTAATAACAAAGTAAAACGTACGTTAATTACTCATTCAATATACACTAGAAATAACTTCTGATAACTTATATACACTCTTAATACAATAATAATGATATTTCTGTACTTGGAAATAACAAATACACACATTTACAACAAATAGTATGATGTCGTTGTCCAAAGACACATTTGGTTTCTGGACAATAACTTTAGATTAAGGGGGTTCGCGGGTATAAATCATTTTTATAGGACCGCAACAATTGAAAAAATTTTGGTCGTATATTGGTATCACGTTGGCGTCGTCGTTCGAAGACTTTTGGTCTTCGCACCATAACTTTAGTTTAAGTAAATAGGAATCTAGGAAATTTTTTCTGCGTTTCGTAATATATCAGAAAAATATTGTATTGCATGGTTCATCAAGACTCGAGTCACATGCATAAGAATGACCAATGGTCAAGGTTTTTTGTCGAGCATGCAGAAAGCTCGACATAGAAAAAGTGAGCAGCGGTGGCGTTAGCTAACTTCTAATAAGCTTTCTATTTTAAAAGGTGGAAGACCTGAATGCTTCATACTTTGTATACATATGCCTTAAGTATGTTGCAAAGTTTCCGTCTGTCACATGATCGTTGTCCTTGACTTCATTTTCATGGTTCAGTGACTACTTGCAAAAAAGTAATGTTAATTTCTCTCTTATGAGTAAAAGAATAACCATATTTGGTATGTGCTTTCCTGATCAGTGAACAAAGTGAAGTTTTGGTGGTCAAGTCCATAAGCAATAGGTCTAGTATATTTGATGTATGCAATGATGGTAAAGTGTACATATCCAACTGGCAGGTGTTTTCTTACCTTGGCCTCATTTTCATGGTGCAGTGGTCAAAGTTGGTGTAATGAAATGTTTTATGTTGTATGTGTCAGTCTCGCGTGTTTTATTTGACCTTGACTTCATTTTCACGGCTCTTTGCTCAGTTAAGTTTTGTTAGTGTGTTTGTCTGATTTCTTTAAAAGGAAGGATTATAAGCTGTAAATGAAAGTGAAGATCACCGTACAACCTTCAACAATTACCGAAAATAAAAGGCCCACGAAATCACATTTGAAATCACAAATTTGAAACAAGTTCCAATGAACAGCTTGAACTAAAACTGAAATATCCAAATGACATCTAAAACAAAAATTTCATGGTTTTCATTATACCGCCAAGTTCTTATACGACCACAAAAATTGAAAATTTTTTGGTCGTATATTGGTATCAAGTTGGCGTCGTCGTCCGGATACTTTTTAGTTTTCGCACTCTAACTTTAGTAAAAGTAAATAGAAATCTATGAAATTTTAACACAAGGTTTATGACCACTAAAGGAAGGTTAGGATTGATTTTGGAACATTTTAGGAATTAGGGACCAAAAAGGGCCCAAATAAGTATTTTCTTGGTTTTCGCACTATAACTTTAGTTTAAGTAAATAGAAATCTATGAAATTTTGACACAAGGTTTATGACCCCAAAAGAAAGGTTGGGATTGATTTTGGGAGTTTTGGTTTCAACAGCTTAGGAATTGGGGGCCAAAAAAGGGCCCAAATAAGCATTATTCTTGGTCTTCGTCCAATAACTTTAGTATAAGTAAATAGAAATCAATGAAATTTAAACACAAGGTTTATGACCACAAAAGGAAGGTTGGGATTGATTTTGGGAGTTGAGGTCCGAACAGTTTAGGAATTAGGGGCCAAAAAGGGGCACAAATAAGCATTTTTCTTGGTTTTCGCATCATAACTTTAGTATAAGTAAATAGAAATCTATGAAATTTAAACACAAGGTTTATGACCATAAAAGGAAGGTTTGGATTGATTTTGGAAGTTTTGGTCCCAAACAGTTTAGGAATAAGGGCCCAAAGGGTCCATATTAAACTTTGTTTGATTTCATCAAAAATTGAATAATTGGGGTTCTTTGATATGCCGAATCTAACTGTGTATGTAGATTCTTAATTTTTGGTCCCGTTTTCAAATTGGTCTACATTAAGGTCCAAGGGGTCCAAAATTATACTTAGTTTGATTATAACAAAAATTGAATCCTTGGGGTTCTTTGATATGCTGAATCTAAAAATGTACTTAGATTTTTGATTATTGGCCCAGTTTTCAAGTTGGTCCAAATTGGGGTCCAAAATTAAACTTTGTTTGATTTCATAAAAAATTGAATAAATGGGGTTCTTTGATATGCCATATCTAACTGTGTATGTAGATTCTTAATTTTTGCTCCCGTTTTCAAATTGGTCTACATTAAAGTCCAAAGGGAAAGGGGGATGTTAAAAAAATATTAGGGGGTGGGGGGGGGGGGGGTTCAATTTTTCTCATTTCAGATTTCATAAATAAAAAGAAAATTTCTTCAAACATTTTTTTGAGAGGATTAATATTCAACAGCATAGTGAATTGTTCAAAGGCAAAAAAAAATTAAGTTCATTAGACCACATTCATTCTGTGTCAGAAACATATGCGGTGTCAACTATTTAATCACAATCCAAATTTAGAGCTGAATCCATCTTGAATGTTGTGTCCATACTTGCCCCAACCGTTCAGGGTTCAACCTCTGCGGTCGTATAAAGCTGCGCCCTGTGGAGCATCTGGTTTGCATCTAGTACAATGCTTTTATTATAAATACATATTTTTCTATCTTTTAAAGTGAGTCTTACGTAATAGAGCACTCTTATTAATTTACCAGGATATATATATAATTGAGGACACCCTATGACCGTACCACATTAAACATGCAATGGAACACCATACAGCTAACGCGAATTTATAAAAATCCGTTAACCAGTTGGTTCATGTCTGATATTTGTTTTTCGTAAATTACTTTGTTATAAACTAGGCCGTAAATTGTATCAATTGAATTGTTTCATATTTTTCATGTTGGGGGGGGGGGGGGGGGGTTATAGCAGACGTACTATATAGGGATTGCGTTTTCTCATTGTCGAAGACCGTATTGTTGTATATAATTGCCTACAGCAACTTCATTTAAACTTTGGTAGATATAATTGTCTCATTTGCAGATTCAGATTCAATATTTTATTATAGTCTCACCACATACAAACATAAAATGAGATTCACATACATAGATTTAAAACATTAAAACATTTGCATTGCATGTACCAATCTTAAAAAGATTTATGAGAGACTTTTAAGATATACATTGTATTATATACATATAAACATATTTTTACAATTTATAATTAAAATTCACAATATACATTTTTACTAAAAGATAGTAAAACATTTGTTTCATTAAGAACTAGTGAAATAAAATACTATTTCTTCTTAATAAAATATTGTTGCAGGTTTTGGCAACTATAGCAGCAACATTGCCATTACTAAATAAAAATATAAATTTTTCATTATCTGATAAAAGGTTAAAATGTTCATTAAAATGTATCGCTTCATGTATCATGATTTGTCTTAGATCCACATACAATGGGCATTTTAAAATGACATGTAGTTCATCTTCAACAATAGAGCTACAGTTGAAACATGTCCTCTCGTGGACTTCTTTCCTTTCATATCTTCCAGTTTCTATTTTTAGTGGAGCTACCCCACATCTAAATTTAGCAAATGAACTTCTGTTTTTTAATGACAAAATATTTTGCAAATAATTTTCAGTACAATAGTTATTTTTAAACAATTTGTAAGTCCTCAATTTACTTCCCTCTGCATATGCAGCAACTCTTGTACACCAATTTGATATAAAATTATCAAATACATCTTCTTCAATTTGTTTAATACAATTTTTGTTCAATACATTTAATTCAAAATTACAATATTGCTCATAATTATACAATTTTAACATTTCTATAACTCTAAAACTCCAGTTTTTAATTCTAGTATTACACTTTCGTATAGACCACTTAAAAATTTTAAAATTTATCCTGTGTGGGTCCATTATGGAACACCTAGCCCAATGTCTCAAGACACTTGACCATTGTTTAACGCATGGAGGTTTCCAGCCCATATCACCTGCTATGGCATCATTTGGAGTGTATTTGCCAACCCCCATGAAAAATCTCACGGCCCTGTTTTGGACTGCATTTATGCAGGAAAAGTCTCTGGTTCCCCAAATACCTGCACCATAACTAATAACTGACCATACCATTGTATCATACATCTTTGAAAAAAATTTGTGCTGGAAACCACCATGCGTTTTACTCTTTACAATTAATAATCCTAATGCTCTACTGGCTGACTTCGCTACTGCCTTAGCCATTAACTGATAATCTAAAAATTCAGTCAGTAATAAGCCTAAATATTGGTAACTTGTTACACATTCCAAACCATTACCACCAATAGAAAAAGTACATTAGTTTGTAAAACAGCTGGATTTCTAAAATGCATGATCTTAGATTTATTTATATTAACTCTCAGCTCATTGTTGAGACACCATGTATTAAGCACATTCAACATTTTTTGCAAATCTTCTTCATTCTCTGCCATTAAAATAACATCATCAGCATATAACAATATAGCTAATTTTTCTTCATCTATGTTAATACCAATATTCAAAGCATTAATATCCTCAACCAAATTATTTATATATATATTAAACATTATAGATGATAAAACACAACCTTGTTTCAATCCAGAATCAACATTAAACCATTCAGTCATATTACAATTAATACGTACACTACATTCTACATTAGAGTATAAAGCTTTTAAAGAATACATAAATTTTGAACTAATACCTAAATTTTCCAGTTTGTTAAACAAAAAAACTCTATTAATTGAGTCATATGCTTTCTTAAAGTCTATAAAAGCTACATATGTTGACAATTTACACTTTTTCCTGGTTTCTATTATTGATGTTATAGTGCTTATATGATCAATTGTACTTTTGCCTTTCATAAAACCGTTTTGCTCGTCGTTAATTATTTCCCTTTCATCTAACCATTTGACTAATCTTTCATTTAAAATACTACAATACATCTTGTATGTGAATGGGGCTAGAGTTATGCCCCTATAAGATAAGGGGTCTCTAGGATCTGATGTAGAACATTTTGGTATTGGGGTTATAATTCCCTTATTCCATATATTTGGTACATTACCAGAACTGAAACATAAGTTAAATAATTTATGTAAAATAGAAATAATAGAGATATTTTTACAAAATTCAGCTTGAATAAGGTCAATTCCTGCACTAATGCAACTTTATGAACCTCATCAATAGTAATTTCCTTATCTAAATCAATACAAATAATATTTTCTTTTAGAATACAATTTTCAACCTTATTATAATCTGTTGCATCTACATTTGGGTTTAATAAACTATGAAAACTACTTTTCCATTTATTTAAAACAGTTTCTAAATTGTTAGATATAGTTCCATCATCCAAAGTAACTTCATTCGGAATACGCATCTGTCTCTCGTTACCAATACCAATTTGACCAATTCTACGCCAAAACTGATTAGTATCATTGTCACTAAAATTAACCAGCTCTTCCTGGCAGCGGTACCAGTACTGACGTTTATATTTTTGTGTAAGCTTGTCAAAGTCTTTGCGTTTATCAACAAAGTCTTTGCGTAATTGTTGTTTTAAGCTACCCTGTTTACAAGTTACATAGTCTCTTTCTGCCGTGCAAACAATGTTCCATTTATTTGTTAGTTTGTCATTCCACCATGGTTTCTTTATTCGTCTTTTTCGATTGCTTGTACTGTTCAGAACTTTGACCTTAGTTTCTAATTTATCATTCATTTCAGAGTGAAGAATTTCCACAAAGTTATTATATAATTTATCAACCTCAAATTGTCTCCCTTTAGAACATTGTATATTATCTATACACATATTAATTTTATCCAATATATCATGGGCGTCAAGTTGGTAAAATGGGCGTCAAGTTGGTTACCTATTCCCTATTCCCTATTCGTTACCTATTCCCTATTCCCTATTCGTTGCCTATTCGTTACCTATTCCCTATTCCCTATTCGTTACCTATTCGTTACCTATTCCCTATTCCCTATTCGTTACCTATTCGTTACCTATTCCCTATTCCCTATTCGTTGCCTATTCGTTACCTATTCCCTATTCCCTATTCGTTACCTATTCGTTACCTATTCCCTATTCCCTATTCGTTACCTATTCGTTACTTATTTGATTTTTAATATCCTTCCCCCTTTTTAATTATGGCATGGAATAGTTTAATATGGCTGCCGTTACCATGGAAACGGCACAATTGTGAAAAAAATGAGTTTTTGGTTTTTGGTGAACTGTTTGGATATGCTTCAACTCAGAATCATCATATTTTAAAACAATGTAGGTGCCCACTATATACAGGTGTTGGATGATTTTGGCGATCATTGGAACTACTATGTTGCCATGGAAACTACACCAAAATTTTCAAAATTCTCAAAATGCTCAAAACTTCATGAAACTTCTCAGTAATGATGAGCAACATTGGAGTTGGAATTTCCAAAATAGGTCTTGTTACCATGGAAACAATGCAAAAAGGTCAAAAATTTAAAAAATAAGAATTTTCCGCAAACTGGATGAAACTTTACAGGAATGGTAACTGGCATAGGCAGAGTTGGATTTTGAAGTTAAAATTTTCAAAATGGCCGCCGTAACCATGGAAACAGCAAAAATATCAAAAATTCAAAATGTTCAAACTTAATGAAACTTTGCAAAAATGTTACTAGACATCTGTAGATGCTCTCTTTGACTTTGGAATTGTCAAAATGGCTGTCGCTCACCTGGTAATAGGGGGAAGGGGTGCCTTCCGTTATTGCTAGCAATTACAAATCTAGTTGTTAATAGTCTTACATATGGTAATAGTTCTGAATTGGTTGAGGTAAAATGATCTTTTTATGACCTATTTATATGTGTTTGTGCTCAACCGATCCTTTTACTTCATGTTCGATACGCATTTGTTCCTTACTTGTTTTTTATACGTTCTACCTTTTAACTGCTTTATGTCCGTATGTTTGAAGATGGATCTTGGTTCGACGGGATGAAATCACCGTGTTAGCCGTAAAAACGGAGATGTGGTATGATTACCAATGAGACAACACTCCACATTAGACCAAAATGACACAGAAATTATCAACTATAGTTCACTGTACGGCCTTCAACAATGAGCATAGCCCAAACCGTGTAGTCACCTATAAAAGGCCCAGACATGACAACCTCATACAATTCAAACAACAAAACTGACGGCCGTATTTCATATACAAAAAAATAAACGGAAATATGTAACACAAAAACAAACGATAACTACTTAATTTCAGGCTCTTGTCTAGGGACAGGCACATACTTACATAATGTGGTAGAGTTAAACATGTAAGCAGGGTGTACATCGTTTCGGAGCATGCTATTACCTTGTTTAATTCGTTCCATCACTCGCTTATAATTCGCTTATAATACGTGTATCTTACGTTGCACCTTTTAAAACATGATTTTCAATTGTTTTGTTGTCTCTGGTGGAAGATTTGGGCTCTTAGAGGTGATATAACTCTATAAGTGCATTTGTATCCGTTCCAGCGGTCGGATAATACCCTGTTAAATATTCGTTACTAATTCGCTTTTAAAAAGTTTGTTGTACGTTGCACCTTTTAGAAAAGGATTTCCAATTGTGTTCATATCTCTGGTGGTAATAATGTGTTCTTATAGATGAAATACCCCTATAAGCGCATATGTACTCGTTCCAACGATCGGTTAATACCCTGTTACCTATTCGTTACCTATTCGTTACCTATTCACTTATAGTACGTTTGTTGTACGTTGCACCTTTTAGAAAAGGATTTTCAATTAAATTCATATCTCTGATGGTAACAATGTGTTCTTAGAGATGAAATGACCCCATTAGAGCGCATGTACACGTTCCAGCGCTCGGTAAATAACCTGTTACCTATTCGTTACTTATTCGCTTTTAATGCGCGGGGTATACGGTGCAACTTGAAATAAATCGTTTTTTAATTGTGTTCAGGTCTCTGGTGGTAAGAATGTGTTCTTAGAGATGAAATTACCCTATTAGCGCGCATGTACCCGTTCCAGCGCTCGGTTAATACCCTGTTACCTATTCGTTACCTATTCGTTACCTATTCGCTTATAATACATTTTTTTATACGTTTCACCTGTTAGAAAAGGATTTTCAATTATGTCCAGGTCTCAGACGGTAACAATGTGTTCTTAGAGATGAAATGACCCCATTAGAGCGCACGTACCCGTTCCAGCGCTCGGTAAATAACCTGTTACCTATTCGTTACCTATTCGCTTTTAATGCGCGGGGTATACGGTGCACCTTGAAATAAATCGTTTTTTAATTGTGTTCAGGTCTCTGGTGGTAAGAATGTGTTCTTAAAAATGAAATGACCCTATTAGCGCGCATGTACCCGTTCCAGCGCTCGGTTAATACCCTGTTATCCATTCGTTACCTATTCGTTACCTATTCGCTTATAATACATTATTTTATACGTTTCACCTGTTAGAAAACGATTTTCAATTATGTCCATGTCTCAGGTGGTAACAATGTGTTCTTAGAGATGAAATTACCCTATTAGCGCTCATGTACCCGTTCCAGTGCTCGGTAAATAATCTTGTTACCTATTCGTTACCTATTCGCTTTTAATGCGCGGGGTATACGCTGCAACTTGAAATAAATCGTGTTTTAATTGTGTTCATGTCTCAGGTGGCAACAATGTGTTCTTAGAGATGAAATGACCCCATTAGAGCGCATGTACCCGTTCCAGCGCTCGGTAAATAACCTGTTACCTATTCGCTTTTAATGCGCGGGGTATACGGTGCACCTTGAAATAAATCGTTTTTTAATTGTGTTCAGGTCTCTGGTGGTAAGAATGTGTTCTTAGAGATGAAATGACCCTATTAGCGCGCATGTACCCGTTCCAGCGCTCGGTTAATACCCTGTTACCTATTCGTTACCTATTCGCTTATAATACATTTTTTTATACGTTTCACCTGTTAGAAAAGGATTTTCAATTATGTCCATGTCTCAGGTGGTAACAATGTGTTCTTAGAGATGAAATGACCCCATTAGAGCGCATGTACCCGTTCCAGCGCTCGGTAAATAACCTGTTACCTATTCGTTACCTATTCGCTTTTAATGCGCGGGGTATACGCTGCACCTTGAAATAAATCGTGTTTTAATTGTGTTCATGTCTGGTGGTAACAATGTGTTCTTAGAGATGAAATGACCCCATTAGAGCGCATATACCCGTTCCAGCGCTCGGTAAATAACCTGTTACCTATTCGTTACTTATTCGCTTTTAATGCGCGGGGTATACGGTGCACCTTGAAATAAATCGTTTTTTAATTGTGTTCAGGTCTCTGGTGGTAAGAATGTGTTCTTAGAGATGAAATTACCCTATTAGCGCGCATGTACCCGTTCCAGCGCTCGGTTAATACCCTGTTACCTATTCGTTACCTATTCGTTACCTATTCGCTTATAATACATTTTTTTTATACGTTTCACCTGTTAGAAAAGGATTTTCATTTATGTCCATGTCTCAGGTGGTAACAATGTGTTCTTAGAGATGAAATGACCCCATTAGAGCGCATGTACCCGTTCCAGTGCTCGGTAAATAACCTGTTACCTATTCGTTACCTATTCGCTTTTAATGCGCGGGGTATACGGTGCACCTTGAAATAAATCGTTTTTTAATTGTGTTCATGTCTGGTGGTAACAATGTGTTCTTAGAGATGAAATTACCCTATTAGCGCGCATGTACCCGTTCCAGCGCTCGGTTAATACCCTGTTACCTATTCGTTACCTATTCGCTTATAATACATTTTTTTATACGTTTCACCTGTTAGAAAAGGATTTTCAATTATGTCCAGGTCTCAGACGGTAACAATGTGTTCTTAGAGATGAAATGACCCCATTAGAGCGCATGTACCCGTTCCAGCGCTCGGTAAATAACCTGTTACCTATTCGTTACCTATTCGCTTTAAATGCGCGGGGTATACGCTGCAACTTGAAATAAATCGTGTTTTAATTGTGTTCATGTCTGGTGGTAACAATGTGTTCTTAGAGATGAAATGACCCCATTAGAGCGCATGAACCCGTTCCAGCGCTCGGTAAGTAACCTGTTACCTATTCGTTACTTATTCGCTTTTAATGCGCGGGGTATACGGTGCACCTTGAAATAAATCGTTTTTTAATTGTGTTCAGGTCTCTGGTGGTAAGAATGTGTTCTTAGAGATGAAATTACCCTATTAGCGCGCATGTACCCGTTCCAGCGCTCGGTTAATACCCTGTTACCTATTCGTTACCTATTCGTTACCTATTCGCTTATAATACATTTTTTTTATACGTTTCACCTGTTAGAAAAGGATTTTCAATTATGTCCAGGTCTCAGACGGTAACAATGTGTTCTTAGAGATGAAATGACCCCATTAGAGCGCATGTACCCGTTCCAGCGCTCGGTAAATAACCTGTTACCTATTCGTTACCTATTCGCTTTTAATGCGCGGGGTATACGCTGCAACTTGAAATAAATCGTGTTTTAATTGTGTTCATGTCTCAGGTGGTAACACTGTGTTCTTAGAGATGAAATTACCCTATTAGCGCGCATGTACCCGTTCCAGCGCTCGGTTAATACCCTGTTACCTATTCGTTACCTATTCGTTACCTATTCGCTTATAATACATTTTTTTATACGTTTCACCTGTTAGAAAAGGATTTTCAATTATGTCCAGGTCTCAGACGGTAACAATGTGTTCTTAGAGATGAAATGACCCCATTAGAGCGCATGTACCCGTTCCAGCGCTCGGTAAATAACCTGTTACCTATTCGTTACCTATTCGCTTTTAATGCGCGGGGTATACGGTGCACCTTGAAATAAATCGTTTTTTAATTGTGTTCAGGTCTCTGGTGGTAAGAATGTGTTATTAGAGATGAAATTACCCTATTAGCGCGCATGTACCCGTTCCAGCGCTCGGTTAATACCCTGTTACCTATTCGTTACCTATTCGTTACCTATTCGCATATAATACATTTTTTTATACGTTTCAACTGTTAGAAAAGGATTTTCAATTATGTCCATGTCTCAGGTGGTAACAATGTGTTCTTAGAGATGAAATTACCATATTAGCGCTCATGTACCCGTTCCACCAGAGACATGAACACAATTAAAAAACGATTTATTTCAAGGTGCAACGTATACCTCGTGCATTCAAAGCAAATAAGGAACGAATAAGAAGCAGGGTATTAACTGAGCGCTGGAACGAGTACATATGCGCTAATAGGGGTATTTCATCTAAAAGAACACATTATTACCACCAGAGATATGAACTGAATTAAAAATCCTTTTCTAAAAGATGCAACGTACAACAAACGTAATATAAGTGAATAGGTAACGAATAGGTAACAGGGTATTTATCGAGCGCTGGAACGGGTACATGCACGCTAATAGGGTCATTTCATCTCTAAGAACACATTGTTACCACCAGAGACATAGAGACAATTAAAAATCCTTTTCTAAAAGGTGCAACATACAACAAAAGTATTATAAGTGAATAGGTAACGAATAGGTAACAGGGTATTCACCGAGCGCTGGAACGGGTACATGCGCGCTAATAGGGTAATTTCATCTCTAAGAACATATTGTTACCACAAGAGACATGGAGACAATTAAAAATCCGTTTCTAAAAGGTGCAACATACAACAAACGTATTATAAGTGAATAGGTAACGAATAGGTAACGAATAGGTAATAGGGTATTAAACGAGCGCTCGAACGGGTTCATGCGCTCTAATAGGGTCATTTCATCTCTAAGAACACATTGTTACCACCAGAGACATGAACACAATTAAAAAACGATTTATTTCAAGGTGCAACGTATACCTCGTGCATTAAAAGCAAATAAGGAACGAATAAGAAGCAGGGTATTAACTGAGCGCTGGAACGAGTACATACGCGCTAATAGGGGTATTTCATCTAAAAGAACACATTATTACCACCAGAGATATGAACTGAATTAAAAATCCTTTTCTAAAAGGTGCAACGTACAACAAAGGTATTATAAGTGAATAGGTAACGAATAGGTAACATGGTATTTATCGAGCACTGGAACGGGTACATGCGCGCTAATAGGGTCATTTCATCTCTAAGAACACATTGTTACCACCAGAGACACGGACACCATTGAAAATCCTTTTCTGAAAGGTGCAACGTACAACAAACGTATTACAAGTGAATAGGTAACGAAAAGGTAACAGGGTATTTACCGAGCGCTGGAACGGTTACATGCGCGCTAATAGGGTAATTTCATCTCTAAGAACACATTGTTACCACAAAAGACATGGAGACAATTAAAAATCCTTTTCTAAAAGGTGCAACATACAACAAACGTATTATAAGTGAATAGGTAACGAAAAAGTAACAGGGTATTAAACGAGAGCTGGAACGGGTTCATGCGCTCTAATAGGGTCATTTCATCTGTAAGAACACATTGTTACCACCAGAGACCTGAACACAATTAAAAAAACGATTTATTTCAAGGTGCAACGTATACCTCGTGCATTAAAAGCAAATAAGGAACGAATAAGTAGCAGGGTATTAACTGAGCGCTGGAACGAGTACATATGCGCTAATAGGGGTATTTCATCTAAAAGAACACATTATTACCACCAGAGATATGAACTGAATTAAAAATCCTTTTCTAAAAGGTGCAACGTACAACAAACGTATTATAAGTGAATAGGTAACGAATAGGTAACAGGGTATTTATCGAGCGCTGGAACGGGTACATGCGCTTATAGGGTCATTTCATCTCTAAGAACACATTGTTACCACCAGAGACACGGACACCATTGAAAATCCTTTTTTGAAAGGTGCAACGTACAACAAACGTATTATAAGTGAATAGGTAACGAATAGGTAACGAATAGGTAACAGGGTATTAACCGAGCGCTGGAACGGGTACATGCGCGCTAATAGGGTAATTTCATCTCTAAGAACACATTGTTACCACAAAAGACATGGAGACAATTAAAAATCCTTTTCTAAAAGGTGCAACATACAACAAACGTATTATAAGTGAATAGGTAACGAAAAAGTAACAGGGTATTAAACGAGAGCTGGAACGGGTTCATGCGCTCTAATAGGGTCATTTCATCTGTAAGAACACATTGTTACCACCAGAGACCTGAACACAATTAAAAAAACGATTTATTTCAAGGTGCAACGTATACCTCGTGCATTAAAAGCAAATAAGGAACGAATAAGTAGCAGGGTATTAACTGAGCGCTGGAACGAGTACATATGCGCTAATAGGGGTATTTCATCTAAAAGAACACATTATTACCACCAGAGATATGAACTGAATTAAAAATCCTTTTCTAAAAGGTGCAACGTACAACAAACGTATTATAAGTGAATAGGTAACGAATAGGTAACAGGGTATTTATCGAGCGCTGGAACGGGTACATGCGCTTATAGGGTCATTTCATCTCTAAGAACACATTGTTACCACCAGAGACACGGACACCATTGAAAATCCTTTTTTGAAAGGTGCAACGTACAACAAACGTATTATAAGTGAATAGGTAACGAATAGGTAACGAATAGGTAACAGGGTATTAACCGAGCGCTGGAACGGGTACATGCGCGCTAATAGGGTAATTTCATCTCTAAGAACACATTGTTACCACAAAAGACATGGAGACAATTAAAAATCCTTTTCTAAAAGGTGCAACAGACAACAAACGTATTATAAGTGAATAGGTAACGAATAGGTAACAGGGTATTAAGCGAGCGCTGGAACGGGTTCATGCGCTCTAATAGGGTCATTTCATCTCTAAGAACACATTGTTACCACCAGAGACATGAACACAATTAAAAAAATTATTTATTTCAAGGTGCAACGTATACCTCGTGCATTAAAAGCAAATAAGGAACGAATAAGTAGCAGGGTATTAACTGAGCGCTGGAACGAGTACATACGCGCTAATAGTGGTATTTCATCTAAAAGAACACATTATTACCACCAGAGATATGAACTGAATTAAAAATCCTTTTCTAAAAGGTGCAACGTACAACAAACGTATTATAAGTGAATAGGTAACGAATAGGTAACAGGGTATTTATCGAGCGCTGGAACGGGTACATACGCGCTAATAGGATCATTTCATCTCTAAGAACACATTGTTACCACCAGAGACACGGACACCATTGAAAATCCTTTTTTGAAAGGTGCAACGTACAACAAACGTATTATAAGTGAATAGGTAACGAATAGGTAACGAATAGGTAACAGGGTATTAACCGAGCGCTGGAACGGGTACATGCGCGCTAATAGGGTAATTTCATCTCTAAGAACACATTGTTACCACAAAAGACATGGAGACAATTAAAAATCCTTTTCTAAAAGGTGCAACATACAACAAACGTATTATAAGTGAATAGGTAACGAATAGGTAACAGGGTATTAAGCGAGCGCTGGAACGGGTTCATGCGCTCTAATAGGGTCATTTCATCTCTAAGAACACATTGTTACCACCAGAGACATGAACACAATTAAAAAAACGATTTATTTCAAGGTGCAACGTATACCTCGTGCATTAAAAGCAAATAAGGAACGAATAAGTAGCAGGGTATTAACTGAGCGCTGGAACGAGTACATACGCGCTAATAGTGGTATTTCATCTAAAAGAACATATTATTACCACCAGAGATATGAACTGAATTAAAAATCCTATTCTAAAAGGTGCAACGTACAACAAACGTATTATAAGTGAATAGGTAACGAATAGGTAACAGGGTATTTATCGAGCGCTGGAACGGGTACATACGCGCTAATAGGATCATTTCATCTCTAAGAACACATTGTTACCACCAGAGACACGGACACCATTGAAAATCCTTTTTCTGAAAGGTGCAACGTACAACAAACGTATTATAAGTGAATAGGTAACGAATAGGTAACAGGGTATAAAGCGAGCGCTGGAACGGGTACATGCGTGCTAATAGAGTCATTTCATCTCTAAGAACACATTGTTACCACCAGAGACATGGGTACAATTGAAAAACGATTTATTTCAAGGTGCAGCGTATAACCCGCGCATTAAAAGCGAATAGGGAACGAATCAGTAACAGGGTATTATCCGAGCGCTGGAACGAGTGCATACGCGCTAATAGGGGTATTTCATGTAAAAGAATACATTATTACCACCAGAGATATGAACTGAATTAAAAATCCTTTTCTAACAGGTGCAACGTATAAAAAAATGTATTATAAGCGAATAGGTAACGAATAGGTAACAGGGTATTAACCGAGCGCTGGAACAGGTACATGAGCGCTAATAGGGTAATTTCATCTCTAAGAACACATTGTTACCACCTGAGACATGGACATAATTGAAAATCCCTTTCTAACAGGTGAAACGTATAAAAAAATGTATTATAAGCGAATAGGTAACGAATAGGTAACGAATAGGTAACAGGGTATTAACCGAGCGTTGGAACGGGCACATGCCCGCTAATAGGGTCATTTCATCTCTAAGAACACATTCTTACCACCAGAGACCTGAACACAATTAAAAAACGATTTATTTCAAGGTGCACCGTATACCCCGCGCATTAAAAGCGAATAAGTAACGAATAGGTAACAGGTTATTTACCGAGCGCTGGAACGGGTACATGCGCTCTAATGGGGTCATTTCATCTCTAAGAACACATTCTTACCACCTGAGACCTGAACACAATTAAAAAACGATTTATTTCAAGGAGCACCGTATACCCCGCGCATTAAAAGCGAATAAGTAACGAATAGGTAACAGGTTATTTACCGAGCGCTGGAACGGGTACATGCGCTCTAATGGGGTCATTTCATCTCTAAGAACACATTGTTACCACCAGACATGAACACAATTAAAACACGATTTATTTCAAGTTGCAGCGTATACCCCGCGCATTAAAAGCGAATAGGTAACGAATAGGTAACAGGTTATTTACCGAGCGCTGGAACGGGTACATGCGCTCTAATGGGGTCATTTCATCTCTAAGAACACATTGTTACCGTCTGAGACCTGGACATAATTGAAAATCCTTTTCTAACAGGTGAAACGTATAAAAAAATGTATTATAAGCGAATAGGTAACGAATAGGTAACGAAAAGGTAACAGGGTATTAACCGAGCGCTGGAACGGGTACATGCACGCTAATAGGGTAATTTCATCTCTAAGAACACATTCTTACCACCAGAGACCTGAACACAATTAAAAAACGATTTATTTCAGGGTGCGCTGTATACCCCGCGCATTAAAAGCGAATAAGAAACGAATAGGTAACAGGTTATTTACCGAGCGCTGGAACGGGTACATGCGCTCTAATGGGGTCATTTCATCTCTAAAAACACATTGTTACTACCAGACATGAACACAATTAAAACACGATTTATTTCAAGGTGCAGCGTATACCCCGCGCATTAAAAGCGAATAGGTAACGAATAGGTAACAGGTTATTTACCGAGCGCTGGAACGGGTACATGCGCTCTAATAGGGTCATTTCATCTCTAAGAACACATTGTTACCACCTGAGACATGGACATAATTGAAAATCGTTTTCTAACAGGTGAAACGTATAAAAAAATGTATTTTAAGCGAATAGGTAACGAATAGGTAACGAATAGGTAACAGGGTATTAACCGAGCGCTGGAACGGGTACATGCGCGCTAATAGGGTCATTTCATCTCTAAGAACACATTCTTACCACCAGAGACCTTAACACAATTAAAAAACGATTTATTTCAAGGTGCACCGTATACCCCGCGCATTAAAAGCGAATAGGTAACGAATAGGTAACAGGTTATTTACCGAGCGCTGGAACGGGTACATGCGCTCTAATGGGGTCATTTCATCTCTAAGAACACATTCTTACCACCTGAGACCTGAACACAATTAAAAAACGATTTATTTCAAGGAGCACCGTATACCCCGCGCATTAAAAGCGAATAAGTAACGAATAGGTAACAGGTTATTTACCGAGCGCTGGAACGGGTACATGCGCTCTAATGGGGTCATTTCATCTCTAAGAACACATTGTTACCACCAGACATGAACACAATTAAAACACGATTTATTTCAAGTTGCAGCGTATACCCCGCGCATTAAAAGCGAATAGGTAACGAATAGGTAACAGGTTATTTACCGAGCGCTGGAACGGGTACATGCGCTCTAATGGGGTCATTTCATCTCTAAGAACACATTGTTACCGTCTGAGACCTGGACATAATTGAAAATCCTTTTCTAACAGGTGAAACGTATAAAAAAATGTATTATAAGCGAATAGGTAACGAATAGGTAACGAAAAGGTAACAGGGTATTAACCGAGCGCTGGAACGGGTACATGCGCGCTAATAGGGTAATTTCATCTCTAAGAACACATTCTTACCACCAGAGACCTGAACACAATTAAAAAACGATTTATTTCAAGGTGCACCGTATACCCCGCGCATTAAAAGCGAATAAGTAACGAATAGGTAACAGGTTATTTACCGAGCGCTGGAACGGGTACATGCGCTCTAATGGGGTCATTTCATCTCTAAGAACACATTTTTACTACCAGACATGAACACAATTAAAACACGATTTATTTCAAGGTGCAGCGTATACCCCGCGCATTAAAAGCGAATAAGTAACGAATAGGTAACAGGTTATTTACCGAGCGCTGGAACGGGTACATGCGCTCTAATGGGGTCATTTCATCTCTAAGAACACATTGTTACTACCAGACATGAACACAATTAAAACACGATTTATTTCAAGGTGCAGCGTATACCCCGCGCATTAAAAGCGAATAGGTAACGAATAGGTAACAGGTTATTTACCGAGCGCTGGAACGGGTACATGCGCTCTAATGGGGTTATTTCATCTCTAAGAACACATTGTTACCAACTGAGACATGGACATAATTGAAAATCCTTTTCTAACAGGTGAAACGTATAAAAAAAATGTATTTTAAGCGAATAGGTAACGAATAGGTAACAGGGTATTAACCGAGCGCTGGAACGGGTACATGCGCGCTAATAGGGTCATTTCATCTCTAAGAACACATTCTTACCACCAGAGACCTTAACACAATTAAAAAACGATTTATTTCAAGGTGCACCGTATACCCCGCGCATTAAAAGCGAATAGGTAACGAATAGGTAACAGGTTATTTACCGAGCGCTGGAACGGGTACATGCGCTCTAATGGGGTCATTTCATCTCTAAGAACACATTGTTACCACCTGAGACATGGACATAATTGAAAATCGTTTTCTAACAGGTGAAACGTATAAAAAAATGTATTTTAAGCGAATAGGTAACGAATAGGTAACGAATAGGTAACAGGGTATTAACCGAGCGCTGGAACGGGTACATGCGCGCTAATAGGGTCATTTCATCTCTAAGAACACATTCTTACCACCAGAGACCTTAACACAATTAAAAAACGATTTATTTCAAGGTGCACCGTATACCCCGCGCATTAAAAGCGAATAGGTAACGAATAGGTAACAGGTTATTTACCGAGCGCTGGAACGGGTACATGCGCTCTAATGGGGTCATTTCATCTCTAAGAACACATTCTTACCACCTGAGACCTGAACACAATTAAAAAACGATTTATTTCAAGGAGCACCGTATACCCCGCGCATTAAAAGCGAATAAGTAACGAATAGGTAACAGGTTATTTACCGAGCGCTGGAACGGGTACATGCGCTCTAATGGGGTCATTTCATCTCTAAGAACACATTGTTACCACCAGACATGAACACAATTAAAACACGATTTATTTCAAGTTGCAGCGTATACCCCGCGCATTAAAAGCGAATATGTAACGAATAGGTAACAGGTTATTTACCGAGCGCTGGAACGGGTAATTGCGCTCTAATGGGGTCATTTCATCTCTAAGAACACATTTTTACTACCAGACATGAACACAATTAAAACACGATTTATTTCAAGGTGCAGCGTATACCCCGCGCATTAAAAGCGAATAAGTAACGAATAGGTAACAGGTTATTTACCGAGCGCTGGAACGGGTACATGCGCTCTAATGGGGTCATTTCATCTCTAAGAACACATTGTTACTACCAGACATGAACACAATTAAAACACGATTTATTTCAAGGTGCAGCGTATACCCCGCGCATTAAAAGCGAATAGGTAACGAATAGGTAACAGGTTATTTACCGAGCGCTGGAACGGGTACATGCGCTCTAATGGGGTTATTTCATCTCTAAGAACACATTGTTACCACCTGAGACATGGACATAATTGAAAATCCTTTTCTAACAGGTGAAACGTATAAAAAAAATGTATTTTAAGCGAATAGGTAACGAATAGGTAACAGGGTATTAACCGAGCGCTGGAACGGGTACATGCGCGCTAATAGGGTCATTTCATCTCTAAGAACACATTCTTACCACCAGAGACCTGAACACAATTAAAAAACGATTTATTTCAAGGTGCATCATATACCCCGCGCATTAAAAGCGAATAGGTAACGAATAGGTAACAGGTTATTTACCGAGCGCTGGAACTGGTACATGCGCTCTAATGGGGTCATTTCATCTCTAAGAACACATTGTTACCACCTGAGACATGAACACAATTAAAACACGATTTATTTCAAGTTGCAGCGTATACCCCGCGCATTAAAAGCGAATAGGTAACGAATAGGTAACAAGATTATTTACCGAGCACTGGAACGGGTACATGAGCGCTAATAGGGTAATTTCATCTCTAAGAACACATTGTTACCACCTGAGACATGGACATAATTGAAAATCCTTTTCTAACAGGTGAAACGTATAAAAAAATGTATTATAAGCGAATAGGTAACGAATAGGTAACGAATGGATAACAGGGTATTAACCGAGCGCTGGAACGGGTACATGCGCGCTAATAGGGTCATTTCATCTCTAAGAACACATTCTTACCACCAGAGACCTGAACACAATTAAAAAACGATTTATTTCAAGGTGCACCGTATACCCCGCGCATTAAAAGCGAATAGGTAACGAATAGGTAACAGGCGATTTACCGAGCGCTGGAACGGGTACATGCGCTCTAATGGGGTCATTTCATCTCTAAGAACACATTGTTACCTTCTGAGACCTGGACATAATTGAAAATCCTTTTCTAACAGGTGAAACGTATAAAAAAATGTATTATAAGCGAATAGGTAACGAATAGGTAACGAATAGGTAACAGGGTATTAACCGAGCGCTGGAACGGGTACATGCGCGCTAATAGGGTAATTTCATCTCTAAGAACACATTCTTACCACCAGAGACCTGAACACAATTAAAAAACGATTTATTTCAAGGTGCACCGTATACCCCGCGCATTAAAAGCGAATAAGTAACGAATAGGTAACAGGTTATTTACCGAGCGCTGGAACGGGTACATGCGCTCTAATGGGGTCATTTCATCTCTAAGAACACATTGTTACCATCAGAGATATGAATTTAATTAAAAAACCTTTTCTAAAAGGTGCAACGTACAACAAACGTACTATAAGTGAATAGGTAACGAATAGGTAACGAATAGGTAACAGGGTATTAACCGATCGTTGGAACGAGTACATATGCGCTTATAGGGGTATTTCATCTATAAGAACACATTATTACCACCAGAGATATGAACACAATTGGAAATCCTTTTCTAAAACAAACTTTTTAAAAGCGAATTAGTAACGAATATTTAACAGGGTATTATCCGATCGCTGGAACGGATACAAATGCACTTATAGAGTTATATCACCTCTAAGAGCCCAAAAATCTTCCACCAGAGACAACAAAACAATTGAAAATCATGTTTTAAAAGGTGCAACATAAGATACACGTATTATAAGCGAATTATAAGCGAGTGATGGAACGAATTAAACAAGGTAATAGCATGCTCCGAAACGATGTACACCCTGCTTACATGTTTAACTCTACCACATTATGTAAGTATGTGCCTGTCCCTAGACAAGAGCCTGAAATTAAGTAGTTATCGTTTGTTTTTGTGTTACATATTTCCGTTTATTTTTTTGTATATGAAATACGGCCGTCAGTTTTGTTGTTTGAATTGTATGAGGTTGTCATGTCTGGGCCTTTTATAGGTGACTACACGGTTTGGGCTATGCTCATTGTTGAAGGCCGTACAGTGAACTATAGTTGATAATTTCTGTGTCATTTTGGTCTAATGTGGAGTGTTGTCTCATTGGTAATCATACCACATCTTCGTTTTTACGCAAGCGCTAACACGGTGATTTCATCCCGTCGAACCAAGATCCATCTTCAAACATACGGACATAAAGCAGTTAAAAGGTAGAACGTATAAAAAACAAGTAAGGAACAAATGCGTATCGAACATGAAGTAAAAGGATCGGTTGAGCACAAACACATATAAATAGGTCATAAAAAGATCATTTTACCTCAACCAATTCAGAACTATTACCATATGTAAGACTATTAACAACTAGATTTGTAATTGCTAGCAATAACGGAAGGCACCCCTTCCCCCTATTACCAGGTGAGCGACAGCCATTTTGACAATTCCAAAGTCAAAGAGAGCATCTACAGATGTCTAGTAACATTTTTGCAAAGATTAATTAAGTTTGAACATTTTGAATTTTTGATATTTTTGCTGTTTCCATGGTTACGGCGGCCATTTTGAAAATTCTAACTTCAAAATCCAACTCTGCCTATTTTTTTTTTTTTTTATTTTAGATTATTTATATGTTTAGGAGTTTAGTATGACGTTCATATTCACTGAACTAGTACACATTTTTATTTAGAGATCCGCCTCCTGATGTGGGATTTCTCGCTGTGTTGAAGACCCATTGATGGACTTCGGATGTACTTTTACTCTATAATCGGGTTGTTGTCTCTTTGAGCATTCCCCATGTCCATCCTATATTCTATTAACTAATGGTTTATAAATATTTTAAAAAAAATGTACATTTCTGATATCAAGTTTGAACTTGTAATAAGGGATTTTACAAAATTCTTAGCGATTGTATAAAATTCCTTATACTTCCTTATCACTTATTAATTCAGGCATTATTAAAAAAAATACCTATTCCTGATTTTAATTCATTCACTGTCACATATATACTGTATGTATTTTATCCCCCCCCCCCCTTTTCAAAAAAAAAACAAAACATATTTACCTACTCCTGAATTGAATCTTCGACTGTTCATGAGCTAAAAGTAAAAACAAATAAAAATAATATATATAAAGAATTCTTTGAAATTGTTAAACGTATTTCGAAACATTTATGAATGTCAATCCGTTTCTAGAACCATTCCGCAACGTTAAAGGATGCGGTATCTACCGAGGTTTAGGGACAGAGAGACATCTATAAGTTCAAGGAATTTTGACGCGGCTTAGGTGTTTTTGCAAACAATGAAGCAACGTCATAGAACGTTTCCGAGTTAACATCGACTTCCGCCCAAGTCAGTTGCGAAAAATTCGTCATTGCGTACAGATTTCTAGCAACCCGTTCTGCGATCTTTTACCGTTTATCGTTAATTATCGTATGACAGACTGTCCGATTGTGGATGAAAATCAACAATGGGTGAGTTGCTATATATACATTATTCATTTACATGCAATATCTTATCCGTATCTTCTTTATTTTATAGTTATACAATAATCCAATGCTTGTATATTGTTGAATACCGAAATTGGTTTTTAATTCTTTAAAAGAAAAATCTATATGTTACAAAAACAAATCCACAAAAAATAACGCAATGAGCTTTTTTTAAACTTCTTGTTAACAGTGGCGGCTCTAGAAATTTTCATAATTGGGGACCCACTGGCTGCCTAAGAGGGGGCCCGCTCCCTACAGTCTCCAGTGATTCCCCTATATAATCAACCAAATTATTTTCTCAAAAAGGGGGGGGCCTGCCCCCTCAATCCGCCTCTGGTTAATGCCTGCATACCATTAATCAGTTCATGTGCCAATATGAACAAACAAGGTTAGAAAAAAACAAAACTGTTTTTAATATTTTCTCGATATTTAAAATGCTTTACCTATAAAGGCGGTCTTTTTTTCAGTACTCCTTTTATTTAATGCCTGGGTACGATAAGTTATAAATTATTAAAACAGAACTTAAATTTGAAAATTATATTTCAGTTTTATCGTTAAAAAACACTGAAACTATGTAAATTTAGATGTGGCAATCACCGTTTGCCATGCAGTGGAGACAGGGAGGTGGCAAAATGTTCAAAGACCAGAGAGGCTATGTCACCTTTGTGAATCTGCTAATATCGGCGACGAACTCCATTATTTAATGTCTTGTCCTTTTTTTCAAAAAGAACGACCAGACTATTGTTAATATTCTTAAATTTAAAAATGAATTCACTACAGTCAATATTGTATTACTAGAAAAAATGGGTAGATTTGTAAACTATATATCAGTGAAAGTCTGTCCTCCTGGTTAAACTACATTTATTTATGTATATTTCACACATGCAAAATATGTTGTATTGTATATATTATCATCTCTGTAACTTTGTTATTTAGTTAATGAGAATAGAGATCTATCTATAAGAAACTTGAGCTTTCTCTTTATGATTTTGTTATGAAGGTATCAATATATTTTTATTCTGTATAGAATAGTTGTATAGGAAATGCTATTGTCAGCAAATTCTATTATTTGAAATCACCAAATTAGAACAGCATCAACAAGACTTGATACAGACGCAAAAAATACAAGTGGTGTGATATTCGGATTTTCGGAGCTGCTTTTTCTACTATAGTTTTGTAGTTATCATGACTAAGTTATACAGCTTGATGAACAGAGCGATCAACAGTCAGATTCATAGCACAGACATTTATTTTTCATTATTAATTTTTGCGACAGTTCGATATAGTTTGATATATTTTAAATTCCATAATGCATACCCATGTATTTTCCGACTTTGAACAAAATGTAATAATACAAAAATATATAGTATTAATCCTTTTTTTCAATAGTGATATTTATATATAGTCCCTTCTTAGTCAAATTGTTGAAATAACTTCTTTTACTACAAAAGCACTAATTCTATGTTGGGATAATGAATTTTGTAACTATATTATGCTGTTAACAGAATTGTTGGATACATTGCATAACAACGCTACACACCGTGTAACCTTTTTTTTATTATCATTCCATAATTTTGTTTCAATTTTTGAAGGATTTGAAAAAAAATTGTGTTGCATCCCTCTACTCTTTCACCGACCACACACAAGGGTGTCTCCGATTTCCAAGTATCATTATATCTTTCAGATATTCATGAGCATTGTAAACTATCTGGATATCTAATAGATATCATGAAAATCACTGGTCCTATGACACCAAAACGTAAGTATTTAGTAAAAACACGTATAGCTTTACCAAGCGGATAGAAATGACAAGTTTGAGTTAGATCTTGCTTCATATGTTGATATATGAAAATTCAAACCTTCAGTCATATCTTCACATTGCGAACTTTTACACTAACCTGTGCCCGAATGCACATTTCTAGTAAGTGTATCTAGATAAAATATGTGGTATGAGTGCTAATGAGACAACTCTCCATCCAAATCACAATTTATAAAAGTAAACTATAATAGGTCAAAGTATGGTCTTCAATACGGAGCCTTAGCTCAAAGTTAAACAACAATCTACAATTAAAGGGCCCAAACAATGGCTAGTGTAAAACCATTCAAACGGGAAAACAAACGGTATAATTTACATAAAAAACGAGAAACAACCACTGAACATCAGATTCCTAACTTAGGACCGATGCAAACATATTGAAGCGGATTTAAACGTTTTAACTGAATCAATAGTGTAAAATCACAACATAGAAAGACACACTATAAAGTATTGAAATGGCTTAAATCAATCAAATTATATCCCAGCTCCTTTGTTCTAACAGGGGTGATCTGAGTCGGATCACCCCAACCAGATCACCCCAGTTTGAGTTTCTTTGTTATGCATGCTTTCCTTTGTCCTGTAACATTTTGGCGGGAATGTCAAATCCACTATAAAACTTATAATTGTATACGGAAAAGACTATCAATCAAAATTCACGTAGAAAAAATCCAGTGTATATGCAGGGATTCGAACTCAAGACCTTTAGCACATCAAGCCACGACACATACCACTACACCAGGACGACTGCATACGAACTTACAGTAATTTAACATACTTAAAGGAAGCAAGATCTTTTTATAAGTGGGGTAGACCTTTATTCAGTGGGGTTTAAACCTTTTTCGTTAATAAATGAGTTGTCAGACTAATTGTTCAATTTGATTTTACACTTTTTCAAAAGTGGGAAGAGTCGGTAAACAAGAGTGGGGCGATATTTTTTATAAAGTGGCGATATAGTGTGGGCCGATTGGCAAGTGGGGAGAGTTGACATTGTTTGATATCTACTCATTGTGTTCGGGGGTCAAAAAGGGTATACATCATATAGTAATATATAAAGTATATTATTATGGTTGTGTGCGCGTTCTAAATTCGATTTTATGAATTGTAGACGGTTTTTCGTCCAATCCAAAACATCTGGGATGTAAAATAGTTATCCCATTCGGACTTGGTGTGTCAGTGTTACACTGACACACTGCGTCCTTGTGGGATAACTATTAAAGACATATTAACACAAGTGAATATACACTGAACGAATAAATTTAATCTATGTTACAATGTAAATACAAAATCAAATAAGGGGTGAATATTTAAAGTAATAGTATTACACTCACTGCTGTTAAATATTTTAAAAACAATTTCAGAAAAAAACATCTATAACCTTGTACAAAAATCCGCAATTTACAGAAATATACACAGATAAATGAAAATAATTTTGTTTTTAAGTCTACAGTTTAAATGGAGAAATGAATTATTTTTACATAATAAATGATATTGATGTTCATAGCATACTTACATTTTATTTTTTGAAAAAGGCAACATTGTTTCATAACTTTTCACTGTGCATCTTTAATTTATGACAACAATCACCAAAGAATAAGAGTTGACAGAATGATTTATTTTCCGTTTTTACAGAACTGAACATGTTTCAAGTTCTAATCAGGGACCAGGAGTTTAAACAGAATATTGCAGATGCAAGAAGAATAGCACACGAATGTTTAAGTTTGGTAAGTTTTGGTATGGTGAACGATATAATACTGTACATCTCCAAGGCTGTTATGCTACGAAATACGTCCATTATTTATGTTTTCTATTCTTAAAATTCAAATAATGAAGAAATGTTTAGTTACTAAGTTAAACAGTACATGGATAATAAAATGATTTATACCATGACAGTGGTATCATTTAATGTTTTAAGTTAAATAACACTATATTTGAGGCAACATTTTCAAATTTTGGAATTATGTTTCATGAACACAAATCCAACGGTCACACTTTACTAGTATATGGCGCAAAGGTTGATTAGAAATGAAAAAAAAATATCTATAATATTAATCCTTTAGTGCGCTCATTGTACTTTAACCTAGTTTTCAATATTTTTATTCCTTTTTTCAGGATTTCAATGACAACCGTTCACAGGCTGAGTTTAAGTCCAGTAGGAAGTACGAGTCCACCAAGGAGTCAGATGGAGACAAGTTGTTGAGAGCAACAGCCATCTTGCAGGATATCCTTCCGAAATACTTTGTTAGTCAATCAGAAAACAAAGAAATCCAAACCTATCAGACGTGTACTGTGGATGCCTCTGTACAAACAGAAAGTGATAATACAGTCAGTACCAACAAGTTGACAACATTGATGGGAGATGCATTAGTTAATGTACCAGGTATTATTGATACAATAAATACACCCTCCATTCTATTGTTATTAGTGAAGAAAAATTTCATTCTTGTATTTTTAACAGTTGATTTTTATTTTTGTTTGCTGTTATCGTTTATTTTCTGTGATAATTTCCTTATTCCAAGAGCAACCGAGACAAGCTTATTTTCTATAAACATTTGGTTTGGATATGTTAGTTTTTTTGTGGCTTATTTTATTCTATCAAAAGTTTTAGATTGTTACTTGAGTGGAGTTTTTTTTTTTACCGTGTAATCTTTTTTTTTTTTGGTTTTCAGATCATGCAGTTGTTTATATCAAGAATTTCTTACAGTCAGCACTGAATGGAATAGTCAATAATAGCACAATGGTAAGAATAATATAGTAATAAAAAAAACAATACCTGATTAGGACACTAAACTATTTAAAACGAACCAACATCATTACAGAAATGATAATGACTAGATAAGATATACTGCTTAAACATCTGACATCTATGTGAAATCACGGTATACGTAATTATGTCTTGTAAACATGTTTTATGGAAATGTCGTTTAAACAGTCTATTTGACATCGATAATAGCCAGGAAAATTGTTTAATATGAAAACAATTCGTTTTTTTACTTTTCAAAATGTTGGCATAGATTTTTTTCTTCTACCCCAAAACCACCATTAATTCGTACAAATATGTTGGTTGTATTATAGACAAATCTGATTGATCAGCAAGAAAATCACGGAGATCCAGGAATTGATAGCTCGGATGACAATATACAGAGCATATCACCACCCACCACTTTTGAATATTTTTCTTCTGAGGAAGATCTTCGGGATACAGACACACATCAAACCAAATATGCCTCATCAGGAAGCCAAATGTATAGGTCTGAGATACAGAGAGGCGACTTCACACCTACCGGATCCTGCATGTCTCATCCTTCCACCTTGTCTTACTATACGACCATTAGTGCTATTCCATACAACTGGGCAGCCCATGCGACAGACTCTTATGATGATTTAGCAGATGATGAGTATCTTCAAACAAATCTGGTTGTGCCTAAGTTAGATCTTCGCTATATAAACGAAAATCCTCCAGTGATATCCGATCTTGATACCGACAGCTCTATGTGGTCCATCAGCTCTTGTGGGTCAGAGAGAGCTTTCAAGAATTGGCTGAAGAAGCATGACATGTACAATTCAACAGATTCAGACAGTGTTCCCTCGGCCATTCTAAGAGCTCCAGTAGGGGAAAATAAAACTGACAAAGAGGATTATAAAATGTCATTTGATGACGCTTACTCTAAAGGTAATTTACATCAGTATTATATTAACTAGTTTGTGCGTTATTTAAAACAATCACAGGTTTTATCTACCAATTGCTTCAAAAGCCTGGTTATGTTATTAACAGTTAATTATTTGATACATTCGAACATACTTAGCAAAAACCGGGCTGTTTCTTTAAATAAGAAAAAAACATAATTGAATTTATAGTGTGTGATAACATTGTGTGAGGGAATTCGACGTTTGCTGTACCACTGTTCACTCCAACGCAATTTATGACAATACCACTGCATCAATCTGTATGATTATTTTTGCAGTGTTTTAAAAAATGATTTTACTTTGTTGTCGCGTATTATTTTTGAAACATTCAATGTTTTAAAAAGGCGAATTTTCTGTATAAAGTCAATAATTATGTTGACTTTTGAAGCCCAAACTTTCTACAGCCTTAAATACGCAAATAAAAGATCCAAAAACTATACCAATACAGAACGACATGTTTATGGAATTATAGCAAATCTTTTGGTTTACAAATTTTTATTCGTTATTGCAAAATAATGAACTTAAAATATCTGACATTTTCTCCCTACCCAGTTTACCCCTAATATTTTTTATGATGTGGACTGGTCATTGTTATTAATTCGTACGCAATTTGATTGGATTAACTTGTAATTAGTTTACCTTCAAACTTGTTTATGCTTTTCATACATGACTATTGATAATAAGAACGTGCATGTATGTGTACGGTAACTAAAATGACCTTCAAACTGGACACTGGACGAGTCAATATTATGTTTTATCAATGAAAGTTAAGGTATGAAAGGTAAGAATTGCCACTTCTTCTATTTTCACAAAATTTTCCGACTACACAGTTGATAGATTATTTTTTAAAAGCCTATTGTGGAGATAAAAGAGAAAGTTTACAAATAAGACGTTTTGTTCCATTAAACAAGTCATTTTCTTAAGAGAAATGCCGAAATACATTTTACGCACAGCTACGGCAGGTAAAGTTATTAGTTATCATAACAAAAAAAAGCATTATTCAGTCTCATTGGAATATGTTAATTACAATAACTCCCAAACTTAAGTAGTAGGTATATGAAGTGAAAATATGTCCGATCTGCCTATTTTTGGACATCAAAAGTCAATACGATCGTTTTAAAGTCAATTTCGTCTACCTCACAAAATCTTGTTAGGCACTATAATTGTATAACTCTCTGTTGCTGAAATCCAACACTGTTGTACCGACACAGATTTAAGCGCTTTATTGATACTGATTTTATCTTAGTTCTTAGATACTAGTCTATTATGTTATTTCTATTCTTTCTTATCTTTTACTTGATATAAAAATTTAAAAGATAAAAAATTACATCTACTTATATTTTTCAATCAGTTTTCCGTCTCTTTTTCTACAGCAAGTAAAATTGAGAATGGAAATGGGGAATGTGTCAAAGAGACAACAACTCGACCAAATAAAAAACAACAGCAGAGGGTCACCAACAGGTCTTCAATGTAGCGAGAAATTCCCGCACCCGGAGGCGTCCTTCAGTAACTGTTTTGACATTCAAATATTTATTCATAAATATAGCGGTCGTTTAATATTATTTTATAGAACATAATAAGAAATGTGATATTTCTAATCCTGGTTCAGAACGTACAGCTCAAGAGAAAGTTTATATAACGAATGAAATAGATGAAAAAGAACAGGCTTATAAACGTACCATTTTAGGAAGACTGAATGAGAAATGGAAACAAGACTTACAATTGGCTAAGACTCCCGGAAACATATTTAACGAAAGGAGCATGGAAATATTTTCTGACAAGTCTGATGTACTTGATACTGACAGGTCAGTATCAGAATTAAGTTCATGCCAAATCTATGATGACTTTGAATATTGGCTTAATACCGAAGAAAGTTATAAGCAGGATGAACTAAACAATAGTGACGCATGCGATAAAGACAACATGGAACTTGAAATTGCTAACTGTCAGAAAGCAGTAAATGGTGAACTTAGGAATCAAACATTTTTGGCAATTGCAAACGAAGTATCTTCTTCTGACACAGATGAAATGACTGCAAGAGAAGAGGCAGATAAAAAGAGGCGCACACTCAAATCCGCTTATTGGGTCCTAGCCGTTGATGTATACTTAAAACGGAAGAAAGCACTGAAGGATAGCGAGGGCTTATTTCAGATTGGACCTATATGTGATATTCTTAGAGAAAAATGATATATCAAAGGATAACCAGGATACTAAAAACAAAGAAACGACAACAAATGAACATATCAATGATGTTGACTCTAAACGAAACGAAACTTATGAGGAGAAATATAATGACGACAATTCAGAAAGTTCTGTTGCAGAAACAGTTGATTCGGAATACCCTTCGTATGAATCAGATTTCAGCGAAGAACTATATGGAGGGGATTCCGAAATACACATAGTAACTAGATGTCAACTAGCTGTTGAACAGAAAGATGTTTGTGACCAGAAGCAAGAACCGATTTATAATCAAGAAACAGAAAGCAAATCAAATGGAACCAAAATGATGAAAGATGTTGTGGTTGAAAGCCTTAAAAAAGACGATGGTGGAGCAACAGACAATGCCTATACCAGAGTTGATTTAATTGATGATAGAGAGGCTAAAACAAGAAATAGTATATTAGGTATGAGACATTTTTTAATAAATTTATATTTTTTAGCCCTAGTCATTTGAACTTTACATTTAATTTAGTCTTTGAAAACTTTGCTTCCTTAGAAATGGCAAAGACTGCTTCATTAAAAGCAATAATCCCATTGTAACAGTTCACGCAACAACAAAAAAACAACACCTCAGTAGACCAGCATACTTAATTGACACAATTTTGCATATTGTTTTTTTGATTTTCCAGGAAAAGGACAAAACTTACAACAAATAGATTCTATTGATAATTCGAAAGCTGAGAACCAATGCTTTGACGACGATGATCTGCCCTCTGATGGTGTGTATTTGAAAAAAGATCAAAATGCAAATGAAGACGAATCGTTTACTGTTAGCAGTGCATCATTTGACAGTTTCTTTGGTTATGATAATCCAGATAGTGAAGAAGATCATTTGTCAAACGAAAATGATGAAAACCTAATGGAAAACAGACCGCAAAGTTTCAAAATGAATGAAAAATCAGTGGAAGTCATCACAGGTGGGTTAACATTTCACAAAATATAATGATTTCTAGCATGTGGTGATTTCTTTTATTGTTGTGTTGATCCAGAACATGGTCTATCTATACTAACGGAGCTTGTCTAGAAGACTTTCTGTGTTCAGTACAATCAAGTAGTTTATACATTTATTCAGAATAAGCAGGCTTTTTTAATTGTATATATAATTTTTAAAAAAGAGTAATAAAGAGAGCAATCTTTATTTAGACTCTGGGTGATAGCTGTCTCTTGCGAAATCATACTCTAGCTGGTTATTTATTTATTTTTTCAGAAACTAAGTGCAAAATTGATACAGAAAGTGTTGCTGATGAAGGCGGATCATTGAGACAGAATGTATCTAAAGATTCTACTTCAATAATGTCAATGGAAACCAACAGTAAAGACAATACAATAAATCGTCATATTAAAGGATCAATCTTACAAATTCCTTTGGTTTCTGAAGAAACGGAATTGTATAGCACCATTGATAACAGTGAACTTACAGGATTGAATAGCAGAAAAATAATAATGCCCAAAAGAAGTAGGAGTCAGAACGACAACGAACGCCATCATGATACATGCTTTTCTGAACAGGATATAAACAATTTGAATGAGTTGGTTTCCAATGTAAGTAAGATATCCAGATTAATGAAACAGCACAGCAATACTGAAAGTGAGGATCAACTACAATCAAGCAAACAGAATGTTGAGAAATCTATAGTAACTAATAGTGATGATGTTACAACTGTAAGCAGCGCTTTAAGAGAAAGACAATTTGAAAGTGAAAACCTGATGAAAGAAAAAGAAGGTATGGTAACAATTTCATTTAAAGGAACTATTAGTATATGTATTCTACTAACATTGTGGACTATTTTCAAAATTGCATCTCATGCACACACATTAAGAATCGTAAATATTGTAATCGATTCTCAAAACTAGATATTATGAAATTTCAAAGAGCATATGGGTCAATATTATTTTTGCGATTACGTCTCTGGATATATTACATATTTTCTCACTTCAATAACTCTTTAATTTTGTTTCCTAATCATTGCAAAACCTTTATTTGTTAAGTTGATTCGTTAGGTAAAGTTGAGCTCTTATATTGTTAACGTTTCCATTGAAGCTATTGAACCAAGAGATTCTAGTGGTAAAATGGAAGTCTACGGGCGCTATCTGTCATAAAATATATGTGTCACTAATAACTATAGTGGTAAAGTGGAAGTCTACGGGCGCTCTGTCATAAAATATATGTGTCACTAATAACTATAGATATATTCCTGTTGATATTAAACACAGCCTTGTCTTTATTTCTCGATTATGCATCACAATATTTTATTTGTAAAAAAAAGTAAAATGAAAATCACTTAAACACTAACTCTGATGAAAATTCAAAACGGAAAGTCCAAAATCAAATGATAAAACCAAATGACATCAAACGAATAGGCGACAACTGTCATATTCCTGGCTTGGTACAGGCATTTTCAAATGTAGAAAATGATGTATCAAATGCTTGTATGGCTTATGATACATTGAATATTCCTGTTATAATCCTTCAGTTGAATTAATTCATTCTGTTCATTCTGTTCTTCGTTTTTCTTTTCTTTGTTATCAAACAACTTAGAGCATGCTTAAATCTCTAGTATCATTGTAGGAACAGAGATGCAAGTTGAGAGCAATTTAGAAAATAGCCTGTCAGAAAGAAATGACATTTCGAAGAAATGTTTTCACAATGAAGCAATTGGTTTATTTCATGATAATGCACTGTTTAACAAAAAGGCAGATCCATATTTTACAAGCAAAACACCAGGTAGTAGAGTGTTATTTAATGGGGCATTGGTTATTTCGGATGGAGGCGGCGACGCAATATCTGATGATGGGTCAGTTATAGATATGCCAGAAGAAGAACTGACAAAATGGAAAACATCTAAGAACAAAATCAACAATAAAGTTAGTCAAATAGAAAGTAACAAACATCTTGGTGATATAATTACTAGTACACCATACGCTGAGAAAAAGGCCATAGGACTAGAGAAAACTGAAATTGGAATATATCCATGTGAACCATTTAACCAAGCGTACGATCATTTAAAAACTCCGTCACAACCTTTATTAGCCCCTCTTTTTTCTCTTCCTCGTCGAGGGATGCTGGATCCACTCTTCCCTATTCAGGAAACGATTGATAAAAAAGATAGCAACACTAAATCGGGCAAGAAGAAATCAAAAAAGAAGAAAAGGATTAAAGCAAATGTCATAAAAAAAGAATCAATGCAATGGCCAGAACCAAAACCAGCCGAAACCGAAACGCACTGTGATTCCAGTACCGGTTCGTTCTCAATGCCATCATTTGAATTGGCAGAGGATATACAATTATCAAGCAATGAGAATTTAAACGGGTCAGATAAGAAATTTAACGTGGATTCAAACGACCACTTATCAAGTACTTCCCTTAAACATGTTCGATTCAAGGAAGATGTTGAAGTATTCTATATAGATCCATACCAGAGTTCCGATATCCAATCAGCCGAGAATCGTGTCAACAATAAAGATCATATCTCAGAACAGCCATTACAATCTCCAGACGAAAAGAGGAAAAGAAACGATGATGATGACTGCAGTGATATGTCAAGCGATTCTTTTGCTCGGAGTAACTTTCGCAATGAAATGGATAGAAAGATGAATGACGATTTTATTATAGATTCATACGAAAGCTCCGATTCAGGTTAACTTTTTGTATATAATTATATTATTTGTTTTCAATAATGTTGTTTTTTGTGTTGTTTTTTTATTAATATTATTTGTTTTCAATGTTGTTTTTTTAATATATTATTTGTTTTCAATATTGTTCTTTTTGTGTATAATTACATATTATTAATTTTGTTCTCAATGTTGTTTTTTGTATATATCATTTGTTTTCAATGTTGTTTTGTATTGCTATTTGTTTTCTATAATATTTGTTTTTGTATATAATATTTGTTTTAAATGTTGTTTTTTTTTGTATATATCATTTGTTTTCAATGTTGTTTTTGTAAAAATAATTTGTTTTCAATGTTGTTTTATGTATATATCATTTGTTTCAATATTGTTTTTTTTTGTGTATACTATTTGTTTTCAATGTTGATTTCTGTATATGTTATTTGTTTTTAATGTTGTTTATTTTATATATTATTTGTTTTTAATGGTTTTTGTTTTGGCATATATCAATTTTTTTCAATAATGTTGGTTTTTTTTTGTATATATTAATTGTTTTCAATAATGTTGTTTTTTTGTATATATTATTTGTTTTCAATGTTGTTTTCTTTTTTGTTAACATTATTTGTTTTCAATGTTGTATTTTGTATTTATTATTGTTTTTTTGTATATAATATTTGTTTTAAATGTTTTTTTTTTTGTATATATCCTTTGTTTTCAATGTTGTTTATTGTATATATGATTTGTTTTCAATGTTGTTTTGTATTGTTATTTGTTTTCAATGCTGTTTTTTGTAGATATTATTTGTTTTCAATGTTGTTTTTGGTAGATATTATTTGTTTTCAATAATGTTATTTTTTGTGTATATATTATTATTTTCAATGTTGTTTTTTTGTATATATTTGTTTTAAATGTTGTTTTTCATATATATTATTTGTTTTCAATGGGTTTTTTTTGTATATATATTTGTTTGTTGTCAATGTTGTTTTTTGTATATATTACTTGTTTTCAATAATGTTATTTTTTTGTATATATTATTTGTTTTCAATGTTGTTTTTTGTATTTATTATTTGTCTTCAATATTGTTTTATGTCTATATCATTTGTTTTCAATGTTGTTTTTTGTATATATTATTTGTTTTCAATGTTGCCTTTTGTATATATTATTTGTTTTCAAAAGAAAAGATGATTTTATTCAATTAAATTGTTTATAGTATATTTGATTTGGTTTTTTTTATAAATAATTATTATAAACTTTTTCCAAAGTGTTTTATTGGACTAAGGAAACAGCATTCAGGCATTAAAAGAAGTTAACCAAGACATGAATTTATAGATGCATGATTTAGGAATTGGACATTTGACAAAAGAAATATTAAAGAATTGGGAGATTCATTATAAGGCAAATATCCACAAGAGTCCAAACGACATGGATGTCAGCAACTATTGGTCAGCATGCGACCTTGACGATGAAAAACACAGTCAGGTTTTAAGGCAACCACATGACATAATTGTTAATCTTTATAAATGAGAGAATCTCGGAATAACAATTTTAACTGAATAAAAGTTAGTATTTAACGCCTGTTGAAAAATATGCGAACTTGTCCCCGAGTTAAAAAAAACATAGTTATGTGTAAAACATTACAATACAAGATGCTGAGAACGGCTGTCGTTTTGGGACATGTTTTCAAAGTATGTGCTCTTTGTTAACTTATGGGATTATTTGTCAATTCAAGATTACGCCCAATAAATAGAAAAATAAGGAGATGAGGTATGATTACCATTGAGACAGCTATCTACAAGAGTTCAAGTGAAGTGGATATAAGCAATTCTATGTCACCGTTTGGCCTTCACCTATAATTTATTCTCCGTATATTCTTTCGTAAAGTCCCTCACATGAAACAATTCAAACGAGAAAACTATTAACGGTTTTATTCATAACAGTAAAATTGACGAAAAGATATACATTACAAGACAGGAATTACCAACGACTGAATTGTAGGTTTCTGAAGTCAATCAAATATATTCACGCAATCAAACCGTACAGAAAGTGAAATAAGCACAACGTAGGGAAGCTTCTTATATATTCTTGTAATGTACCACTGTTCACAATTCCTCGTTTTATATATTTGATTAAGAGCAAAGGCAATTGTCTCAGAACTTTTCTGTTTATGTATCTTAATAAAACACAGGTATAAAGAAAAATAATTCTGAGACAAGAGTTAGAAATATACTTAGTGTTTTTTTATTATAATGTATTGTTAGAAAGTTATTTGATATAAATGTATTGATATAAGTGTAGCGACAAATAAAAGATAGGTTCCTATTTTTTTCCTTTAATGGATCGGTATGATAACTGCAGCCTAAAACGATTTTTGAATTTTGCAAAGACCATATCTTAATCCAATTTCTTTTTTTGCTCGGTCGTAACCTTTTTCTGGTGTGCATATTTTTTTATATATATATAAAATGGATGGAAAAAGACATCTAAAACAGATTAGCCGAAATGGTGTTGTCAGGTCACAAACGCACTCTCCTCGTTTTGTAAAAAATGGTGTAAAAAGGTACATAATACGCCTATTTCCAGAATAAGAAATAAACTTCAAGAACTGATTGAGTTTGTACCGGTCGACAAAACAGCCAACAATATGGTGGTGGTTTGCCGAAAATACTACACGGACGTTCTTAGGAATAAAAGAAGCTTTTTTTAAATAGGCAGAATCCAAGACATGTCTTATATACCAAATGGTATTGCTGCTTTCGAAGAATGTGGTCGTATAATACAAAATGGACCTGATGATATTGACATTAATGCGGAGACAGCAAATTCATGGTTAGAAAAACCTTCAGCTCTTTGGCTAAAGCTGTACTTCAGTATTACAACGATTCACCGAACACCCTCATAACCTCCATTAATGTTAAAAAACGAAGACTAAAGAGATATTTGTCGTTGGATGATTATAATACCAATATTATTATAATCAAAAAAGTAAAATCACAAAAAAACTGAACTCTGCGGAAAATTCAAAACGGAAAGCCCCTAATCAAATGGCAAAATCAAATTATAAAACACACCAAACGAATGGACAACAACTGTCATATTCCTGACTTGGTATAGGCATTTTCAAATGTAGAAAATGGTGGATTTAACCTGGTTTTATTTTTTTTCAAACTTGCAAATACTGAAGCTTTGTGGTTCAAAACGGGATCCGCATCAAAGTAAGAAGACGGTAGGCTTTTCGTACTAGTATATGAAATATGTCGGTCGTTTTGACCTTCAATCTGTAATATACTGCTAGCTACACATGTCCTGTCAGGTTGCGACACACATTTATCCTTTTTTGGTCTAGGTAAGAAGTTGACGATCAGCTTTTGCAGAGAGAAGCAGAAAATTTTCAAACTATTCCTATAATGTTTTTCAACGGATGTACAGGAAACCGCCGTTAACTTAGTAAAGGTCTTAATAATGAATATGAATTTGTCGCATTATTGTATGCTCCCAAGGGAACGTTCGGGATCTTTACTATGCGCTATACAAGCTAAGGGTGAAATTTGCCTCCACAAAGGATGCTTATCTTGTTATAATTCTCCAATGTGAAAACTCGTCCATATATGCTTCTGTAAGGCGCAACCTTGTAAAACCTCAAATAAGTAGAGCTTAAATCTACGGTCACCCTAAATTTTCATGGCTTATCAAGACGTTTACCTGTGTACGTATATTGCAGAATGAGCTTTCTTCGCTCAATGTTTGCAGGGGACTTTTTTGGGACTCATATTACTAGGTTTTCCGCTGCAATTATATTAACAGTAAAAAAGTAAAGTCATTTAAGGATCATGATTTTATTTTTAAAATCTATCATGAGTGTATTATATTTTTAGACAACGTACAAAGAAATATCAGTAAGACTAACAAGGTGTTGTTAATCTAACATTGTTCACACCCAATAAACTGTGAAAATATTGAAGAGCCTTCTTTTCTCAATGTTTGCAGGGGAGGTATTGTGGGTCATGTCACTAGGTTTTCCACTTCAATTATAAATAGTAAAAAACACTATGTCTTTTGATGATCGCATTTTATTTTTAAACTCTATTATGAGTGTATTATATTTTTAGACTAAGTACAAAAGAATCAGTAAGACTTACAAAGTGTTATTATTTAAACATTGTTCACATCCCATATGCACTGCAGATGTATGCAATAGCGGCAATAGCACTCAGACGTACATAGCGAAGTATTTATTAACTTATCAAAAGATTTGTTCGTGAGTATACAATGTTTATGTTGTAATTAACTTGTAATCGAGTATAAGCCTTGCAGTTCTTGTCATACTTATTATCTACAGCGTCAATGAAAAAGAAATTGAAGAAAGTTTACAAATTCGCCCTTCTTTCCTTTTGTATTGACATCAAAGGAAGATTAAAGAGAAATATATTTAGACCATTTTGAGCCTATATTTACTTGTCCATGAGTTTGCATTACGATAGAGGATTTATGCGCTCCATATTATACTAGTTTTAGATTTCCAGAAAACAAGGAATCATTTTTAGCATTTCAAGGTTTCCGAATAGAAGCGCTTTGATTCAAGATTTCTAAAATGGACTTGTTTGGCTGCCGTTGCATCCTCGTGTCAGGATTTTTTGAAATGTGGATGCAAGAAATCCCACTTTTTGGTAACTGTAAATGCTACTTTATTGGTCTTCCTTGTACACGTTTGTGTATTGGTAATAATCAGATAAGCAACCTGTCTTTAAACAAATTATATATGCATTTGAACTTAACAAAGCAATGATATCCCTTGTTAATTTGATAGAATGATAAAATTGACATTTTTTAAGTTTTTGTGTCGCCATTTTTTAACCGGGATTCGATTTTTTCTTCCTGTATGTATTGTATTTTTGTACGTTATGATCTGTTATTAAAGCTTTATCAAAAACTTATATTGGATAATACATTTAACATAGCTTTCAAAGGATTCACGAAATGTAGCCAATTCGATATGACACATTTGCAAAATGAGCGGTGGTCATCTTGAAAAAATGAATTAAAATTAAGGCCTGCAGCTGAATTTGTTTATTATTATCATTAAGTCAACCTACTCAGTTTAAGAACCTGTTACTGCACATTTGATTGTCCTACATAAATGTCCCTGCATTAAGTGTGAATTAAAGAGACTATGGGTAGAAGTCAGTATGACCGTATTCAAACGAAATGAAAACAAAATTATTTCTAAAATGTGCACTTACTTTAAATAAAGCTAATACTAACAATGACCACTGCCTTTCCTCGATCTTGATATCTATATCATTAACGGAAAGCTTAATACTAAAATTTACGAAACAAAGATGATTTTTCATTTTCTATCTTTAAGTATCCATTTTTAGATGGTGGCGTTCACTTGTTACCATCTTACGGTGTTTATATATCTCAACTTGTACGATTCGCTCGTGTATGTAACAACGTTTTAGATTGTAATGAGAGAAATTTATGAAATACTGAAAAATTATTACACCAGGGTTTTCGAACTCACAAACTAGTCAAAACATTTACTAAATTTTATCATCGGTATAAGGACATCATTCGTAAATGTAGCTCAACATGAAGACTTCTTATACGTTCAGGTATTTCACATCCAATCTTATATGGAAGTATTCTTTATAAAGCATAAAAATGTCAGTATTCACTTCAGAAGCTAATAAAACCTTTAAATAGACTTATTAAGAAGGGATATAGTTACGATCCTGTTGTCAGGTCATTAAAAATTGCATATTTTGGCTTTAATATTGTTTCACTTATAGGGTCTTTGCATTGGAACAAACACATTTTTTTTTAAACCAATTATTGGCATGACACGGGTTATGTTCATCTCATATATGTTATGATGGTATGATACTAAACCCCTAACGGGAGGGATTGTGCCTGATATTCATATGATGTAGACATAATCTTTCAATCAGTTTAATTGAAGTCTGGAGCTGACATGTCAGTTAACTGCCAGTAGTCTGTTGTTATTTATGTATTATTGTCAATTGTTTATTTTTTTTTGTACCATCTTCTGACATCAGACTCTGACTTCTCTTGAACTGAATTTAAATGTGCGAATTGTTATGCATTTACTTTTCTACATTGGCTAGAGGTATAGGGGAGGGTTGAGATCATGACATGTTAACCCCGCCGTATTTTTGCGCCTGTCCCAAGTCGGGAACCTCTGGCCTTTGTTAGTCTTGTATTATTTTTAATTTTAGTTTCTTGTGTATAATTCGGAGTTAAGTATGGCGTTCATTATCACTGAACTAGTATATATATATATATTTGTTTAGGGGCAAGCTGAAGGATGCCTCTGGTTGCAGGAATTTCTGCATTGAAGACCTATTGGTGACCTTCTGCTGTTGTCTGTTCCATGGTCGGGTTGTTGTCTCTTTGACACATTCCCCATTTCCATTCTCAATTTTACTTTTCATTTTCAGATATTTAGGAATAAAAGCAAACACGCTACAATGATACTGACAACGTCAATTATCCTCTCTCTTTTTGTGGAGTCAGAAAGCTATTTAACATGCAACTACACAACTGGTCTACAGACCAAACACTCAGATTATTGGATGACTCAGAATAGTTCCCAGAATGGACCATTGAAATTCATCACTGTACAAGTATTTCCGACTTATCAGGACTGTATTTTAAATCCTAAGGTTATTACAGATAAATATATTAGAAAGGATAGTTTCCAAGGTGTTACATTGATTTTTGCTTGTGATGGTAAAACAAAAGTATATTTTGTTTTTCCTTCAGAACCGATTGTTCCTCTTAACATTTTTGGCAGTGTTTTTATATTAGGTTGTCAGCTTGATGGACGCCAAATAAATTTGCTCCTGGAATTAACAAACGCTAGATATCTGTTACTCCAAAACCTTACAATTCCAAGTTTGAACCCGAAAATTCCATCAAATTTGTTTGCTTTCCATAAATTGAAAGGTCTTTTGATTTTCGATATGAAGGGAAATATACAGAACAACTTGGATTACCTTTTAAGTTATCAAGCTATGTTTCCTGAAATGAAGGAAATGTTTCTATCCACGTGTAGAAACGGAACTGTTAATACTACATTTCTACAGAACAAATGTCCAAATTTAACATTTATGTCCATTACTAATTGTAGTTTAGAAGCCCATGTAGAATTGAGTTTTTCAAAAAGTAATACCACATCAAAGATAGATCTTGACTTGATAAGTAATGCGGCGTACTACTATTTGACGATTTATCACGCAACGATTCCAGATTATGGAGATACCAGAGGAGTTGAACTGCAATCATGTTATTTCCAAGGTTCTGAACATATTAGAATTTCTGGTCATATTCACTATGTAAAAGTAACAGGTAATCATTTGCCTAAGATAACATCATATATGTTATCTGCTGCTAATAAAATACAAATTATAATTTTAAGCCAAAACAACATCATTGAAATCGAAAATGGGACATTTAGCGGCCAATTTAATGTTGAGCATCTTGATATGAGCAAAAATCGGCTACAGCTATTAACAAATAACATGTTTAATGACATGCGAAAATTGAAGTTTCTGAGTCTTGCTTATAACAATCTAGAAACTTTACCAAAACATATCTTTTCTACACTTAATCAACTGGAAACTCTAGATTTGGAAGGAAACAGAATAACTAATATCAGGGAATCTCATCTTCCGATGTACAGCTATACTTTAAGTTATATAAATCTGAATTACAATCCTTTTATTGAATTACCTGTCGTAATATTTTATATCAGAGGATTAAAGAAAGTGGATTTAAAATATACCAACATTACTTTCTCTAGATTTTTGCAAATTTTGGAAAGTATTGATGACTATTCTCTAGTACCGAGTATAACAGCAGGAACAGAATATTCATTTGGTGTAAACTTACAGTCAACTCCACAGATAACCTCAGAATATGTATTGAAAATAGTCGATTTAACAGGATCTAAAGTTTCAGGTTTTGATTGGGTAGAAGAGCTGGCGAGAGATAACGATACAACTCGTTTTCGTAAAACGAAAAATCTAATAATAGTGTTATCTTACTTTCGCTTTGTTTTAACAGATAATCCAATATCATGTTTTTCTAATGATATTGTTATACTTTTATCGGTTATAAAAGTTTATCATGATAACGGTGCTGGGTCTGTTAATCGAAACTTTCTAAATGAATGGGTGTGTGAATATCCTATTGAGTTTCGAGGAAGATTAATTTTTGATATCAAACTAGAGGAATCGTACTTTAAGAAACCGTATAGTAAATGTCCAGCTCAGTGTGAATGCTTTTTGCGATACAACCAAAGTGTTACAATAGTTGACTGTCGAAACGCCAATTTGTCATCGATTCCATCAATTGTACCTCCAGGTGTTATTGATATATGGCTACAAAACAATAGTATTTCAATTATAGATTTCAGACAATATTTCAAAGATGTGAGGCAACTGTTAATTTCCAATAACAGTTTAACAGAGATAAAAGATAGTGTATTCAGTGAAATGAAAATATTAGAATATTTGAGAGTGGACCACAATTTACTTAGTTATCTACCGCAAAATACTGACAATCTTGATTTAGATATGATATATGTAGACCATAACCCTTTACTCTGTGACTGCAACTCACTATGGTTCAAGCACTGGATGTTGGAAAATATTCTAACACTCCGAAGACTCAAAGATATAACATGTAGAAGTTCGAATGGAATAGAAAGATTTTTGAAAGTTGCAGACAAGAGATTTATATGCACAAAAAACGATGTAGAGAGTTTCATATCGGAAATTATAGGAGCAGTACTTGGTATGGCAGCAATGTGTTTGCTTACTTTAACAATCATCTTTAGGCAGACAATTAAAGTTTTATTGTATGTTAAGTTTGGCTTTCATCCATTTGATCGGAAAACTTGCAAAGACTACGAAACAATTGATATTACCTTCATCTATTCGAAGAAGTTTGAACACTTCATATTGGAGAACTCCAAAATTCTCCAAGAATGTAATATTTGTTATTCAAATATAGATTTCATCCCTGGATATTCATGGGAAGCTAATATAAGAAACGCAGTATATCATAGTAAATGCGTATTTATTTTACTGACAAAGGACCTTGATGTTAATATCATAAATTCCACTTATGCGGCAAGCGAACATAAACTGAAAAGTAGATTAGATTTTTTGATAGGGTTTACAATGGGAGATACAAAAGTAGACGGAATAGCAATCATCGAAGATTTCAAAAGGTACCACAAATTGCATCAGAAGTTAAAATCTGATAGCTTATTGTTTTGGGAGAACCTTAGATATAGATTATCTTCGTACAAAACTCCAAACCATAGAAATAACAATATTGAATTAAGATCGAACATTAAAGAGAGCATATTTGGTACAAGCAATGTAAGTGATACAGAAAGCAGTTTTGATGTTTTTGTTAGCTATTCTGATGAAGATCAAGATTATTCTGAAAACAAATTGGTAAAGAAATTAAGAGACATGGAAAAATATAAGATTATTTCTGCTGATCAAATTCACCCAGGGACATCGGTCTGGTGTGGCATAGAAACATGTGTAGATAAAGCTAGACATACTATTTTTGTTGTATCAAATCATAGCAATGTCAAACTAGAACTACATAAAGAATCTAATGATGAACCAACACAACAACAACCTTTATCGGTGAAAAGATTGGTCAAACAACGGCAATCAATCACAAATGAAGAACTAGAAAGCGAGCAGTCACTTACAGTTAATCTTCCCGAGGAAAGAAAATATGTATTTAGAACAGCACGACTAAAGACTGACGAAAAAGCTTACAATCATCTTATTGTTGTATGTCGAGGGTTGCAAACTAACTTGCGAATAGAAAGGGAATTTGAAAGTTATTTTCAAAAATACATAGTTTTGGAACACGTAGAAGATGATGAAAAAGAAGACAATGAATTTTGGAAAAGATTGCAAATGGCTCTTGATTCAAGGCCGATTACTAATTGTGATCCGATAGATATTGTGCTTGAGGACAACATAGATGAAGAGGCTAAAATCGACAACCAATACGAACAAACCATTACTAATTCTAATGGCTCAACCGACATTGCACAATTAATCTAAATATGAATAGATAGGAAAAGTCTCCAATCAATCAGGTAAAACAAAAACAAAAGAAAAGGTATATCCAAATATAGTAATGCTTGCAATTTCAAAGAAGGTTATAAGTTTCAGAATCGTTTCTTACCTTATTTCGTAAAAAATGAACACCATGAGCAACATATAAATTTAGGCAAAAGTAATTGACCAATGTAAATCTCATAAACCGTTTTGCTGGAAGACAATTGAACACTAATTGAATTGCGTAAACGAAATCCAAATAGAGCAGAAGTATAAACGAGATATTTAAGAAAAAAAGAAAAAAAGCGTTTTCACAAACTAGGGCTCAAAAAGCAAACGCCTTGAAAAAAAGTCGGTTTACAAAACGAAGCAGGTGTAAATAATACCAGGAAAAAAACCAATAGTTAAATGTCTTGAAATACGTTGGTGAAAATAATTTCAGGCGATCAATTAAGTTCAGATATTTAAAAAAGTTATTTAAATAATTGAATGAAATTAAATTCACAAAAATACCAAACTCCGAGGAATATTCAAAAAATTCAACGGAAAGTATCTCATCAAAAGCTCAAACACTATAATAATAAATAAATGAGCTCATCATACCAGGATTGAAATAATTATTCATTTATGTCTCATTATTGTTTTATTGTTTTTTCTTTCCTTAATTATATCTAAATCAGTTAAAATAAAAACATGTATTTGTCACTTTGCCAAGAAAACAAACTTGGAAAACAACTACTATGAAATAAAATCCAAAGTAATTCAAACATCTTCTAACGAGGATGGTCTGAATCTGAAACGTATTTTCAATGCTTTCTTCTCTCTATTAGCTTTACAGGATTATTATTTATTTGATTGAACCTTTTTACCAATGTTGACACTACGAGTAGTTTTTTTTACGGATCTTGGAACATAAGATTGATATATGATGCTTCTTTTTTTTTTAGAAAATAACCGAAATTTTAATTTTGTAGACATTTTATTCAGTATAGAACTTGCAATACCATGAAACTGGAAAGAGTTGTAAATACAGCAACATAATGTCACCTAATAACAGCTCATTTGGATTAGTTTTTGAACATGAGAAAGAACAAATGTCGATAAGTAAATTGTTTGAAAAATATTTTTATCTTACAAAAGTACCTGAGGTCAACCCCAGTTTTTGGTGGGGTTTGTATAGCTGCTCTTTCAAAGTTTTCTATGGTGTGTTTCGTGTAGTATTGGCGTTGTCAGATTATTTTCGACTTATGAGTTTGAATGACCATTTAGTATCTTTCGCCTCTATATTTCTCGACCAGTGACATGTTCCTCCCTTTTCAGAACAGTGGGCTTATACTGTGAATTCATTATTATTCGTTGGATACCAATTTTCGTGGCTTTCGTGGGTACAGTTGAACTACGAAATTAAATGTTCTTCAGGCTGATATGCAGACTTAAGCAAAATCATGAAATTAAATATCTACGAATATGCAAGTTTTCCTTCATCCACGATAATTGTTACCCACAAAAATAAGTGAATCCACAGTATATGAAAATTATTGTAAAAACTGACAGAATATGTGTGCACTGGCTTTTAAATGTAATATCAAATGTAAACTACAAACTTCCGTATGCAAATTTGTACATAGATTGGTCTAACATAAGTGTTGTCTTGTAAAAGATATAGATTCGTTTGATGTATTTGATCTATTAACTAGATGCTAATGAATGTGCTTGTTATAAAAACTATGGAGGATATTTTTTTTGATGCACGTAAATAAATCAATTTCTTTTAAAATTGGTAGTATTTTGTTTTTTGAAGAATATTTTTGAATAAAGACAATGTGACTTTTGAGATCTTTGAATTATGATAACTAAGATTATAATTAATGTATTCTACGGGCAAAGTATTGTATAAACTATGTTCCGATCATATAATTAGACAGACTGTTAATATTTGTGCAAGCCTTCCGTAAGTTTTTTTATTTTTTTTTAGAATACTGATGTCTTTCTAAAGACAAGCGCAAGTTATTTATAGATAGTTTGGAAGGCGGAGTTGATGTGGTGGTGGATTATTGAGTTAATTCAACTTGTTTTGAATATGATTTTATATAAAATGAAGTCCAGTGTATTTATAAGATCAAATATTGTATATTGTCATTGAAAACTTATAAATCCTTATAACTGTGGAATCATTTATTTTCGTGGATACGACATTTCGTGGATATTTAATTTCTCTGTTTTGGCAAAGTCAGGAGCCTGTAATTCAGTGGTTGTCGTTTGTTTATGTGTTACATATTTGTTTTTCGTTAATTTTTTTTTTTAAATAAATAAGGCCGTTAGTTTTCTCGTTTGAATTGTTTTACATTGTCTTATCGGGGCCTTTTATAGCTGACTATGCGGTATGGGCTTTTCTCATTGTTGAAAGCCGTACGGTGACCTATAGTTGCTAATTTCTGTGTCATTTTTGGTCTTTTGTGGATAGTTGTCTTATTGGCAATCATACCACATTTTCTTTTTTATATTAAACATTCCTTTTAGAATTTTGTATTTCGCTGAAATTTGAATTCGTGGTTCCCTACGTCTGTTCCCACGAAATGCATGCAAATTGGTATCCAATGAATGTAAATGATTCCACAGTATATATTAATCGCATGATAACAATATTTAATTCATGTTTTGTAGCAATGTATTGTAGTTTGAACATCAAAACGATAAATAACAATAAAAATAAAGAAATGTGCTGCTGGTGACTTTAAGTTTTATATAACCATCCAGGACACCTGAACCTTTCTTTTTGATAATTGTAGTGAAACGTCTCATTTTGAATTCAAATGCACGTGTTAACATTTTATACAAAAAACTCTTCTTTGGAGTACGACATTGAATCATTGTGATTAACCTATTCGTCTATTCCGATAGAAATACCAACTCAAACTGTCAAGTGTCCCCTTATAAATCAAATGTGGTAACATTTTGACAACAGGTTATGTGATGTGCTAAAGCAACACAGGTTGGCATGATGTTGTCAAAAAAGGGAGAAGGTTTGGTACTATGTTGTGATGTTATACTATTGTGTTAGAAAAGGGATAAGGTTTGGTACCTTTAAAACGTTTAATCTCACTGCAAATGTTTTCACATGTCCTAAGACAAAGGAAATAATGTTATCCTTGAAATTGTTGTATGTAGTTTTTGCACGACCAAACTATAAAGTGGTAATAACGTGAATACCAACTATAGCCTATAGCAGAAAAATCGAAAATAAGAACAATTGAGTTTAATTACGTCATCTTCAGTCGTTCCATTTTTTGGTAAACTGTACGATTGCTAAATGATATCGTTGTAGTTATGAATGGAGCAGTGACGTAACTATGTATATGTTTTGTAGATGAGTTTCTTCGGTGAACGGTTCCATATAGCAAGCGAGTTATGCAGTCGTTATGGTTTGAAAAATTACAAAGTTACACCATTTATTCCCAAAGACGTCACTCTACCACTTATACATAGATATACGATATGATATGAGTTCCAATGAGACAATTCTCCATCAAAGTCACAATTTGTAAAAGTCAACCATTATAGGTCAAAAGACGGTCTTCAACACGGAACCTTGGCTCACACCGAACAGTAAGCTATAAAGGGCTCCACAAATATTTAGTGTTAAACCATTCAAACGGGGAAAACAACGATTTAATCTATTTAAAAAAAGAAAAAACGAGAAACATTTATGAACCATATCAACAAACGACAACTACTGCATATTCCAAACTTAGGACACATTTGAATTTTTTTTTATCTTCCTTCCCTTTTATCTATTTTTGCTGTTTTATTATGTGTTTTACGTGTTATGTGGTAGAAAAGGGATAAGGTTTGGTATTGTTTGGTTTGTTTTATGGTAAAGAAAATTAATCACCGCCTTCATTTATTAGATTTGATTTTGTTCAACGTAATATGTACGATGTTTTACGTTTGAAGTTAGATTTAAAACATAGCTATATAATATAGTTAATTGCTACCTTAGTTTGCTATAAATAAGTATTGAAATGTGCATTGTTATTAAATGTAATATCAGTATTTAGTTCAAATATAATCTTAAATCAATCCTAATTCTATCTTAATCATTCAAATGTGACGTCATTTTTCATTTTTTGATGATCTGTTTTACAAATTCAAATGTGACGTCATTTTTTTGTCATTTTTTACAATTTCAAATATGACGTTACTTGGCGTTGAGGTTTTGACTTATTCGGCTGTATCTATTTCTTGTGTTGCATTTTGTCGGGTTAAGTAATGTATTTCGGTTGTTTCCTGTAATTAGTTAATACTTCAATTTTATCATGTATATCTTTTGTATAGTCATTTCATAAAATTTACTGTTTGCAAAAGTATAAATTATTCTCAATTAATAGGAATGTTCTGGTACCTAACAGAAAACCCTGGCCGTTTTTGGCACAACTTTTTTGAACTTTTGGTCTTTGTACTTGTTTCGGCTTATTGTACTTGTTTCGGCTTTCAAACTTTTGTATCTAACGTTATGCGTCACTAGTGAGTCTTGTGTGGGCAAAATGCACTTCTGGCGTATTAAAATTTTAAACTTGTTGCCTATTGTTAGCTATTATTCGTGTGTTTCTTTGTCAATTGAGTTCTCCTATTTATTTATATTGTAGTCCTGTAATGTTGGGTTGTCATTTTAATGTTATATTTCACATGGCCATAAAAGAGGGAGGTTTGACATGCCACAAAACCAGGTTCAACCCACCATTTGTCCTCTAAAAATATCCTCTACCAAGTCAGGAATATGGCCATTGTTATATTATAGTTCGTTTTTGTGTGTGTTACATTTTAACGTTGTGTTTCCGTTGTGTCGTTTGTTTTCTCTAATTTTTTAGTGTGAATTCACATTACTATAAGACGTGTCACGGTACTTATCTATCCCAAATTCATGTATTTGGTTTTGATGTTATATTTGTTATTCTCATAAGATTTTGACTAATACTCTGTCCGTTTCTGTGTGTGTTACATTTTAATGTTGTGTCGTTGTTCTCTTATATTTAATGCGTTTCCCTCAGTTTTAGTTTGTTACCCCGATTTTGTTTTTGTCCATGGATTTACGAGTTTTGAACAGCGGTATACTACTGTTGCTTTTATTTGCATCTCGCTAGATAAAGGTCAACTATACTTTATTATGTGTTTACTCAAACGTTTAGCAATTCGACATTTCTTATTAATTTTCTTACATAATTTCGTGTGTCTTCATTTGTCGTAAGATTATGTTTCTTCGTTTTCTTAGAACCGACATTTAACCTTTGAGTAATGGTCGTCACAATCCTCATACCTTACAAACAGAATAAGAAAAAAGCAATTAGGGAGCTACCATTTGATTTTTATGGGGGGGCTAGGATGAAAAATTTTGTCCTGCTTTTTTTTTTAGTTGAAATCTCTGTCCTGCCTTTTTATTTTTTACTCTAATCGGTCCTGCCTTTTTTTTTACTAGTTATCCTGACTTTTTTTACACAAATTGTCATCCTGCCTTTTTTTTTACCAAGTTGCTCATCCTGCCTTTTTTTTTACTCAAAACTCCTGTCCTGCCTATTTTTTTCAAATTTCATCCTAGCCCCCCCATAAAAATCAAATGGTAGCTCCCTTACTACAAAACATTTAAACCAATCTGATAATGATACACTATATTAGGTGCCTCTTTTTTAAGATAATATGATTGGGTGCAAAATGAAGCCTTTATCATTATATTTCAACTTAGCATATTGAATTAATTCTTCATTTGCAAAGCAGTAGCTACCTGCTATAGCAACATGACCATGTTTAAATTGTGACAAAAAATAAACAGCAGAGAACAATATTATAGGATAATACAATAGACGAATAATCAACTAATTAGATTTGGTCTAATCTGCCAGGCTAATTTCAAATAATTACACAATTTTCCAACTAAAGATCTAGATTTTGTTTGATACAAATACCTAAGTTTTGTCACATTTGGCGACGAACAGTAAGTAGTTTGGTAAAAATTGCAGCCGTACAAATCTATATACAAGACACACTAGAATGAAATTCAAAACAATGTGGCTGTGGCCATTGATTGACACATTAAATTCATCCATTGACTGGGACAATTTAGGTGAACGTTTGTATGTAACGACCACTGCTCACTATGTACCTTTTAAAGACACTTAAACTATGGGGTCACCAAAGGTTCTCAACACCTTAATAAAGTAATTCGAAAAATTAATCAGAAATAACACGAGGTTTTGATTTATATCAATTATATAAATCAAAACATAAAGGTTATTCCTGATTAATTTTTCGAATTATTTTATAATTAAAGGTGTTAAGAAACCTTTAGTGACCCCACAGTTTAAATGTCTATCGTAGGTACGTCGTGAACAGTGGTCGTTACAGACAAACGTTCACGTAAATTATCCCAGTCAATGGATGAATTTAATGTGTCAATCTTTGGCCACAGCCACACTGTTTTGAATTTCATTCTAAGTTAAAATGGTACTCATCTTCAAAAAATTTCATATTACAGCAAGTAGATAATCTATTTTCTCTAGGTATATTGTATATCGCCTAACCTCAACATTAAACTTCATAATACCACTACGTAGATTTGTGAAAAAATGTGAGTTATAATTATAATCTACGTAGGCTTCAAAACAAACATCTAATTTTACAATTCTGTACATAGTAAGCTTATCACAATCCTGTATAGATAGATGCAAACCAGCTATGAATATGATAATCTTTTATTCTAGTTTTTATTACATCTAAAGATATGTTTATACCAGACTGCTGATACCATACAAAATTTAAACCAATACTAAACAATAGGTTACGAACATTAGAGATACAATTATTTTTAACATTATTTGCATCTGTGAGTAAAAATATATAGATAGCATACATACTTTGTGATTTGTTAGTTAAAATTTTTAAGCAGTATTTTACAAATTTTTCTTTTCTAACTATTTACATTGGCAATCGCCCTAGCTCGCCATATAAAAACAATTTGACGTACTTTTACCCAGTTTCAAAATAGATCGACAAAAACAGTTATGGATAATTTCAACATCATTTCCATGATGAAAACCCCAAATTTCCGAAGCCTATTTGATCACAAACGCAACCATACTATCGAACAAATCACATTTCTTTTTCTTCGTCAAGTATAAACCATTTGTAGAATTATTCAGAGCTGCCAAAGATCGTGAACCTTGTAAAGCTTATCGCTTCTATGTTTATAATTTGTTTCCATTAGAGTGAATCAGCATACCAATGTTTCAGTTCTGCGTTGTTGTAGAAATTTTTGCAGTTACTGGTTGCTAGCCATTTTTGAATATCACAACTTTAGTTTTGTTAGTATTCACTTCTATGTATTTCATTTATTACAGTAAAAAAGAAGTTTATCAAGTAGTTCCTGTAGAATTTCAGGAGATTTCCCACATTATTAGTTACATAGTGCGCAAGTGACCTAATACGAGGGGGGGGGGGGGGGGGGGCAAGGGGTTTAACTGTTATGCTGTTATGGGGCAATTTAATTCTTTGTTATCTGTTATTTTGAAAATATATTTGCTGTTAGCTGTTATTGTCTTATTCTTTGTTAGCTGTTATTGGGCTTTTAGTTTTTGTCGAGCCTGCAACTTTTGTTGCAGAAAGCTCGACATAGGGATAGTGCTCTGGCGGCGGCGGCGGCGGCGGTGTTAGCTCATTTCTTAAAAGCTTTATATTTTAGAAGATGGAAGACCTGGATGCTTCATACTTTGTATATAGATGCCTCATGTTACGAAGTTTCCGTCAGTCACATGTCCAATGTCCTTGACCTCATTTTCATGGTTCAGTGACCACTTGAAAAAAAAGTTCAGATTTTTTGTAATGTTGAATTCTCTCTTATTATAAGTAATAGGATAACTATATTTGGTATGTGCGTACCTTGCAAGGTCCTCATGCCCGTCAGACAGTTTTCACTTGACCTCGACCTCATTTCATGGATCAGTGAACAAGGTTAAGTTTTGGTGGTCAAGTCCATATCTCAGATACTATAAGCAATAGGGCTAGTATATTCGGTGTATGGAAGGACGGTAAGGTGTACATGTCCAACTGGCAGGTGTCATATGACCTTGACCTCATTTTCATGGTTCAGTGGTTATAGTTAAGTTTTTGTGTTTTGATCTGTTTTTCTCATACTTTATGCAATAGGTCTACTATATTTGTTGTATGGAATAATTGTAAGGTGAACATGTCTAGCGGACAGATGTCATCTGACCTTGACCTCATTTTCATGGTTCAGTGGTCAAAGTTAAGTTTTTTGAGTTTTGGTCTTTTTATCTGATACTATAAGTATTAGGTCAACTATATTTGTTTTATGGAATTATTGTTAGCTGTACGTGTCAGCCTGACATGGTTCATCTGACCTTGACCTCATTTTCATGGTTCATGGTTCATTGGTCTTTGTTTAGTTATAGGTCAACTATATTTAGTGTATGGAAATATTTTATGATTTATATATTAGTCGCGCAGGTTTTATTTGACCTTGACCTCATTTTCACGGTTCATTGCTCAGTCTTAAGTTTTTGTGTTTTGGTCTATTTTTCTTAAACTATAAGTATTAGGTCAACTATATTTGTTTTATGGAAGCATTGTTAGCTGTACATGTCAGCCTGACATGGTTCATCTGACCTTGACCTCATTTTCATGGTTCATTGGTCTTTGTTTAGTTATCTTGGTTAATGTAACGTTTATGTGACAGTTGTAATAAAGCTTAATACTTAGGACTATCAACATAATATCAATGATTAGTAAAGAAGGCGAGACATTTCAGTGTGTGCACTCTTGTTTTGTTATCTGTTATTGTGATAATGTATTTGCTGTTAACTGTTATTGAAAATTGGAATGTTAGCCTTTTTGTTTTTGACAGTCAATATTCGGTAAAAATTGAAGATCATTGGACTTTGGGGTCTAATACTTCTAATATGTTTGTCCCGTATTCAGAGAAGGATTTCATTAACATATACCCATCTCAGAAGTGAGGTCCAGGACAATTCAAGTATATCTTATGATTATCCTTTGTAATAAATTCCTTTTTTTTATGAACGTGTATTTAGAATTATCTTAATTTTTTGTATGAGAATAATGTTCCTTGTTTCCCGTACGAGCATATTAAATTAAAACAATTCTTAATATGACAAATAAGAAAACATATGGCCAGGAATATCTGACAAGGATCTCAATTAAGGACTAGGTCCTAACAACCACTTAACCTTTTATATAACATGGTACATAGACTCAGCTCTGTGATTCTTTTCAAAGCAGAACCAAATGCATTGTACAATGAAAGTTCCAACCATGTACTTGGGTCCGAAGCTGCACATAACTCATTACAAACAAAGATTTATTTCGTTTCAAGCAATTGTTTCCCTACTAAACTATGTATAAATTGCATGCTTATAATTGGTGCTTTTGATTTTTTTACCCTATATACCACTTTGCCTCACAGTCTTATTAAGAAAAATTCACACACCTCATTAAATGGTCATTTAGAAAAAGTCAGAATATTCAAACTCTTTTAGGTCATTTTTTATTAGCAACAAAGAGAGCTTCAGTCAATATATATAAACAATACACCAACGTTTCATGAGAACTGCTGAAAGCATTTTTGAGTTATTTTTGAAAACTACAAAATACCACCTTTTTCTAATGAATAAAATCCCTTAACTCAATAACATAAAATCTAAAATTAATAAAAATCGAAAGGAAGTTTACAACAACATTTTAGCAAAGTTTCATGAGAACTGCTGAAAACATTTTTTGTGTTAATGTCTGAAAACTGTAAAATCCCCCCTTTTTAATTAATATAACCCGTTAACTTGGAAACGTAAAATCTAAAATTTATAAAACTTGAAAGTGACCTCATGTTAATAGATATAAACAATTCACCAAAATTCCTTGCTTTGTGAAAGCATTTTTGAGATATTATTAGAAAACTGAAAAAAAAACCACCAATTTTATTGAATAAAAACCCATTACCCAGAAACTTAAAATCTAAAATTTATAAAAAAAAAAAAAAAAAAAAAAAAAAAAAAACCAGAAAGGGAGCTCACGTCAATAGATATAAACAATTTCCCAAAGTTTAATGCAAATTGGTTTAAGAGTTTTTGAGTTAATGTCCGACATGTTGACAACAGACGGACAACAGTATACCATAATACGTTCCGTAAACGAGCGTATAAAAAATTTTATAATATATTGAGTAGTAATTTAAACACATTCTAGATACATAAATTAATACTAAAAACAAAGTTTTAGAAAATGGAATGCATTACTTATAGATTATTACATGGCATTTTCCATATGGCCCTGGTATCAGCCCTAGACTCCCATATCAAGCCAGAGGGCTTTAGCCCGAGGGCTTGATATGGGTCGTGGGCTGATACCATGGACCATATGGAAAATGACATGTCATAATCTATTTATCACATATTTTCAAGCAGGAGAAAACAAATAGCTTACACCTAATTATGTTTGATATTTCATCAAAAATCAAAAAGATATTTAACAAAAAAAAAAGATAAATGTATCACTGTGAGTTAAAAAAAAGTTCGTATCACAGTAGGTTAACAACGTTTTGTGAAAAGTTTCAGAAATAATTAACAATAAATATACTAATTCTAAGAATTGCAAAAATTAAACGACTTTAAAGTGTTACATTACAAATGTTAAAAAATGCTTAGGAAGAATCCTATATCGCTACTCATTCCAATGTGGCGTCATATATTGTTCTAAATTCCTCATGACGTCAAAATTTTACGGGAACTTTTGTGATTTTCACTGTTGATTTCTACTTTTTTCTTCTACAGCACATTTGTAACTTTTTAAATTTCTTTTCATTGTGTTCAACTTGTTTACAAATAGCCTTTGATTGACAGGTTACCGGAAGTTAAACTCGGGGGCTTGATATGGATTTCGAGGGCTGATATCGATATCGGCCCTGAGGGCTGATAACCAACCTTGACTTCCGGCTATTATTGGCCATGCAAAAACGTACATATCAGTACAAAATGTGTGATAAAAAGGATTATATCCGTAATAAGAAATACTGATTTGTCAAAGACCGAATTATTTTAATATTTCATTTACTGTTATCTGTTTTTGTCCATTTTAATTCCTTGTTATCTGTTATGAGCCAAATCAATTTGCTGTTTTGCTGTTATTGGGACCCCCCTTGTCCCCCCTCTAATACGGTAGTTTGGGGTCAATAAAATCCATATGAGGTGAGAGCGATGCTCGAATCCCCATATGAAATTTACTGACCCCATATCCTATAAAATATACTGTATTCAGTCATTCCCAAAAAATGGGTACAATTACAAAATTTCAGTGTCGCCGGCAAATAACCACAAAATGCAAGCTTAACATATGTCACAGATAATCTTTTTCGTGTTCTAAGTGATTAATATGTATACTAAAATAAAATTATATTCTTTTGTGATGTATATCGTAAATATATTTGTGTGATTTTCTATTCAATATACGGAAATGACACGAATTCCGAATGTCGCCAAGAAAAACTCCAAATATCGGTGTGAATTAAAATACTTTATTTCATCTAAACCATGATTATATTTGCTTTTTTATTTGACACTATATATTGATTTTTATCCACAAAAATATTTTAGAATCAAAAGTTATAATATACACTTTGATTTACCCATTAAACCAATGTCGCCGATAAACGTATAACCTACCGTAACGTATCTTTAGGTACAGTCAAAACATATTTATATGATTGGAAATCATGCCCAAAGTGACTTTAAGCAAAGTTGATACATCAAATTTTAAAATTCTGCCTTTAACTTTTATTGCAATGAAACGAAAAATAAAAAAAATCTTCTCTTTCTCTTTTTTTCAATTGTCGCATATAAGAATCCAACCTACGTAACGCGTATTTTGGAACGCACTAACCAAGAACAAATCAAAATGATGATTATTTCATTGAAAGCACCCATAAAGCTTCTCAATAATCAGTTTTGAGAAAGCAACTCAACAATATTGTTACATATTTCCATGTATAATGTAAATAAAACTAACCTCCGTTTAAATAACCTCCGTGACGCAGTTATTTACAGTTAAGTTGTGAGACTTTTTTATCAGTATTAGCGGCTGCCGACACTGCCGAAAGTCATTTTTGTAGCAGACATCGTTTATTATAAAGGAAACAGACAAACAAAATACAGATTTTAAGAAAAAAAATGTTGTTTTGAGAAAGGTATGTTAACTTGTTTTTTCCCTATTATGTGAGCAACATTATAACTTTTAATAAACGATATATCAGCCATTTTCTTAGATTTGAAATAGTCTACAACACAACTTGTGTAATTGCGACGACAATCATAACTTTAACAGCGGTTTATGGCAAACATTTTCAAGATTATTTAGGACTCATCAATGTAACGGAGGTTATGCAAATAACAAAAATCTAAAGATGCATGAAAACACGATCATACCAATTGAAATTCTTGTACATTGTTATAGATACCAAATCAGTTCATCCATTATCACTAATAAAAATCAAAAGGTGATGTCAATCATAGACGACATCATTGATTTACGTTACGGAGGATAGAAATTTAAGGAAAAAAAGGTTTTTTTTCTCTAACAGGACTTTACTCTTTTTAGATAACGATTTACTAAGAAAAATGTTTAATTCTGTTGTCTTGTTTGTCATTTAATTCCAATATTTACATTCATTTATATGTTTGCTGTTGGTAAGAACTGGAATTGTCCGTTATGGAGGTTTTAAATGTCGTTACGGAGGATAGAAATTTTCGAAAAGAATCTATTTTGACTCCAAAACTTCATAGTTGAGTATAATACATACATTATTGTGTGAAGGAAGATGACATTATCTGTATAGAGCTAATAAAATTAAGTTGAACAGTATTCGGTTTAGGTAAAACATATTTTTGAGTGAAAGTTCATGAATCGTTACGGAGATTTTGACAAGAACAAGTCCATTTCACTAAAAGAAACATATAACTTGATAGAAAACAGTTTTTTAGTTTGTAATGTCAATAAATTGTTTAGAAAAGCTAGGATTAAAGAGTTAAGTGTTACTATGTATCAGCATTCAGATACTGGTTGGATATCATCCTCCGTAACAAAGATGGGGGTGTGGACTAATACAAGCATAAAAAATACATACAAGTGATTCAAAACATAAATAATAGGGTTTTTCCGGGAAAGCTGTATTATGAAACTAAAATATTATACAGCATAACATTTCATTAGTTTAAATTTATTACTAAATAAGTTGTGAAAACTACTTATTTGAATTATTTTTTAAACACTATATTAATTCAGACCTTAAAATTGGCATTTGCTTTCAATATATACAGAATAATACGTATAAATCAGTTTGCTATGGTGGTAAATGTAATCCATTTCACATGAGCCTGGATTTAAATCTTGTGTTTTTCTCTAATGCAATTTTTACGATGACTTTATACAACACTAACCTCCAATACGTTCATACTTACCTTGTCTTACAAAAAAATGCTAAAACTAGAAAACAACTAAAATGGTGTAAGTAAAAATTAAAAAAATGACAGACTAGATATAGACACAGAAGAAAACAACACTCTCTCTCTGCTCAGTTGAAATTTATTTTTTAACAGTGTCTTCATTCGAATTGTACCCATTTTTTGGGAATGACTGCTTTACGTCACTAGCCCACTATGTAACGAATTTATCTTACCGACTATCTTAACGTGTGAAATTTAGACTAGTGACCTATCAAAATGATGCAAGTCTTCAATACCGTAAGCATTAAGAAACAACTTCCCTTACGATCCCGCAAAAAGATATGCCAACAATAACAACTTGTTTGGTTAAAATGTGTTTTATGTATTTATTTCAATCTTCATCATCAATTTCTTGGTCTGTTGAAACCTTGAAGAAGAAAAAAATCTCAGTTATGTTTTGTTTTTATAAAGGGACGTAACATCACTACTAACCGTGTATGAAATAAACCCCGCCTCCCTACTACCCTGATATGGAATATACACGGTTTCCACGCGGACGCTTTTAACCAATCTTATTCCCAGAAATGTATAGGTTGTAAGATAAAATATGGTATCGTCTACAAATAGTATTAAGTATACCAAAACTTCATTAATTTTAAATATGTCAGCTGAAGGACTTTTATTCATGTTTTCAATCAAGTCATTTATAGAAAATAAAACAAAGTAGAGGTGATAAGGGTTCCCCTTGTTTTACTCCTAGAAATTTTTCGAACGAGTCGGACAGTTAATCGGCAGCTTTGACACGCATTTTTACAGATGAAAATACTGATCTTACCATATTTACCAACTTTGTGCTAACACCACTCCGTAATACACGGCCGACACTCGGCTAACCGAGAGATTGGTCGGTTAATCTATATTGAGTATGCGGCTATATCGGCAGTTGGTCTGTTATTCGGGTTGGCTAAAGTCTGTTAATCAGGTGTTATCGAGAAAATCTAACAAAAAAATTCAATGTACTGAATTCAGTGGTGTCATTATTATTTTTCTAGCTTCGATGTACGATCTATAAAATGAAAAGGCGGGTCACTCATCAATAAATTTATACACATTTTACACACATAAAATATACACAAAATGACACATTGGTTAAATGTACTTGCATTCAATATTTTGAACATCGAAAAAAAGAAAGGCATTATGTTTGTTAACCATATTGATATCATTGTGTGAAAAATCTACACGAAAACTGTATTTTGGTAACATAAATCAATCTTTATTTAAAACCTGGTCTGTTAATGGGTCGGATGTATAAAACCCGGTCTGTTAATTGGTCTGTTAAGAGTTATGAATGGCATATTAAAAGTTAATGAAAGTATAATTTTATTGCTATATGGGGTGTTATCGGATCAAATGGGTAGGCTCAAGACAAGCGGCTAAAATATACGAAAACAACACATGAGCAACGAAACATAACATATACGGAAACAACACATAAAATTGAAAATTGATAAAAATGGTTTCAAAAAGTTTAATATTAAAGTACTATTAATTTCATCCAAGAATGATCGCATATATCATGTTGATTCTGTTTAATTGTCATGAATGACACAAATTTGTAACCTACATTGGTAACCAGTATATAAATCAGAGATAAACGTCGTAATGTAATTAAACATAAGTAAGTAAAATATATTGGGATGACAAAATATGTAAAATAAAGAAAGAATAATGAGTAAGATAAATAACATGTAGAAAAACATGACATAACAATTTAATGAATACAGAAATAAACAATACCCCCAATCCGGACCCTCTTGGTATACACGAGAATCTGGATGGAAACGCAGAATATAGAATAATAGATAAGGACAGTAGAGAGTGATACATTGCTAAAAACCAGAGAAAAATGATACTTGTTTAAGAATACACACATTAAACACCGATGGCTGTTGATACAGTAACGGATTGCGATGTACTTATATTAGTGACAAATTCTAGAAGTTTACATGCGGACAACTATGGTGGCAGGTTAATGCCATTTTGCGTTTTCGCCTTTCATATTCTATATGGCGAAATTGCGAAGTCGAAAACACGAAACTGATTTCGCCTTTTTGCGATTTCGCATTTTCGCGTTTTCGCCTTTTCCACTTCGCGATGTCGTGTTTTTGTGTTTTCGCCCTATAGAATATGAAAAGTGAAAACGCGAAAACGCGAAAACGCGAATGGAATTCACCGGCCACCATAGACAACTGTAGTTCTCCTCTGCACTTATGAAAAAAGGAACTAAACGTAATAAAATGAATTGAATCTTAAAATAATCAAATGTAGCTGCATTCGCTCCTTTCCGACTTCTTTAGAATGATTTGTAAACAACATATGATTAAGTAATAGAAGAAAAGAACCAATTGGATGATACTGGCGTATTAGGGTTTAACGTCCAGTGACAAATATTATGTTCATATGAGAACGAGAACACGTTATATGTACCCTGTGTTGTATTAGAAAGACACTTTCAGTCGGAATTGAGAACGTGCTATTTCGAACAGACACAAAAATTAAGGCTGATTGAAAACGTCAATAAAAAATTCATGCAAATTCCAGAGGCCAATCCATATCACGCTGTATTGAAGTGACACACCCTTCAATAGAATGCAAAGAAAGTCAAAATAAAAATGCTCTTTCTAGGATACTGTGGCACCGTATTAATTGTCATTTTTGTTTACTCAGGAACATCTCATTCTTAAATTTTTCAAGGGGAAAATATAAAGGTAGCAAAATTATTGTCGTGGCTAAATAACTCTTAACTGACACAATTTCAATTGTCCAACCCATTAACATAGTTTATTCCCATAATTTTCACTAAAACGTGGTATTATTCACGTTATTTTACAATTATGAAATATTTACTAATGTCAATTTATTTTTTAGAACCACAGTACTATTTTTTGTCCTTTAAATGATATCTAAATTTGTTTGTTTCGCCTTTTATTAAAAAAAAATTGCTATGCGTATAAGCATAAATACTACATACTTGCGCGACGCCTTTTAGTTTTACTGAAAACTGCGCAGACTAAGAATGTTTTTACAAGTGCAAAATGTTCTTTGATAGATATCATTTTGTCAGACACTTTTCTTTTTTTGATTTGGTTCTTATAACATGCCAAAAATCTGTATATTTAATAGAGTTTAACATTAAATTAAGCGTTTTACTCTTAACAGACGTATAATCAACTCGATTAACAGACCAATCGCCCATATAGCCGTATACTCAATCTAGATTAACCGACCAATCCCTCGGTTAGCCGAGTGTCGGCCGTGTAAGTTATATTTATAGCATAGTATTCCAAGTTAGACAAATAAACTTTCGAACGCGTAGCGTGAGAAGTTTATTTGGCTAAAGAGGAAGGTGTTGCTATAAATGATTTGTGACATGAATGACACGCCCATGACAGTCCGTGCAGAAAAAAAAATCACGTTTGGCGCGAAAATTTAACAAACAGCATGATTCTGAAGGAAGCGATGATGGCAGACGCATTCTCTCTACCCTTAGAGTCTCTACCAGATTGGCTTGAAATTGAACATGAACATAGCGATGATTTGGTTCTCTCTCAGGTGTGTATTATTTTTTTTAAATTGAATAACAATACCTTTTCTACTATCTACACGATCCCCAATCGAAAATAGTTGTCTTTACCTTGGGCCCCAAAAAGGGGAGTCCATGTTCAAATTACATGTGCTTTTAATCGGGAGTCGGTAATTTTTTACTGTGATGTAATGTCATTTATATGCCCCATTAAATTGGACCTTTATTTTTGAAAATATAGTTATTTCTTTCTCTTAAAACGAGTTTTACTGTTTTGCAGGTTCATCAAGAAGTCGAGGAAGACATGTCGTTAGCCAACGCGTCGTCAAAAATAGAGGAGAATATAAGATTGTCGCAAATTCATCCAAATATGGAACCATTTTATAACATGAGTGTTTCTCAAGCTGTGGATCGTTACCACTTGGGAACATTTGACCTAGGAGATTTACTTACAGCTCTGCATTTGAACAAAACTTCATTTCAATATGTTATGTTCAATTTTGGGGATTTTATGTTTCAACAGTACATAGAAAATTTGTAATTTTTTTTCGGTTCTATCTTGAAATTAATTCGTAGACGTTACATTTTTTTTTTTGGTTGTCTGTCTGGCGGAGAAAACCTACACAGATTTAAAGATTTGTATTTTATTATAAGAATTCTAATAAAATTGACATTTGTGTATGTGCTTTTTTGTAGGCGTAATCGTTTCATAAGGAGGCGGAGCTTACTCGTGCAATATTGGTTAAAGTGTTGTTGGTTATTTCATGGCAGTTTTCCCATTGAGTTGTATAGGCCCATGTGACCTTTCATGCAATAATATTTTCAATTAAGAGCATACATTTTGGTACGTGCTTGTCGTCTCTCTGTTATTCCATAAAAAGATCAAAGGAAAAAAGAAGATTCAAGTTACAATAGTTTATAAATGAGAGCGCTTTACGAAAGTCCACAAACGAACAATACAGTTTTTGTTTATTTTAAAGTGTATGCGAAATTATTCCAAGTAAAATTAAAAATAGTGCCAACAGTTGACTTGTCAGGTCTAAATCCAATATCCCTTGCCAGTCTACATGTCTTTTAGCCATGATTGACTCAATGTCAATCTCATTACATGGATCATTGATCAAGGTTAAATTATGGAACGACGCCATGACTGCCTTGTGTTGATTATCAGCATTATATGCAGTGGTCACAACATTATATGCAGTTGTCACACCATTATATAGTGGTCCCAACATTATATGCAGTGGTCACAATATTATACGTTTTTTGTTGATGAAGGTGATGGTGATGATGATGATTGATGTATGTGATGGTGGTGGTTCAGATTCGGTAATTTTTTTATCGGAAATTACCGAATACAGTCATAATTGATACTGCTCCGCAAACAAATTGAAACAGTTGTTGAAGTCGTGTTATCAAGGCAATTCGATTGAAAACTTTATCAGAAAAGTCTACTTTTTTCTTCAAATTGGACAGACATAATTTTATTAATTTATAGGAAGTTTATTCTGAGATAATGATGAAACTAAGAGTTGAATGAATGAACTAGTTCTGTCCGTCGTATGAAATATGCATGGCATAATATAAGTTAAATAATAAAAATTTAAGTTAATAAAATATCGAAGGAAAGTTTGTATGATATATGCCTCGAGTTCATTTCCGACTAAAGAACTTTAGCAAGGTGCCACTTTATAGTCAGGACTCAGTTTAAAATCGCTTATATACATTTTATATAAGATAGTCATATTCTATAAGACCTAAGTCCCATATTATGCTGGCTTATATATGTTATGATAGAATCATTTATTTGGTATCGATTTTCAGAATTTGCATTTCTAAGTATCTAACAGATATGAAAAATGCAGTGTACATCAATTACTTCAATTTTTTTATAAGCTTTTTTGACACATCAAGCAGTTTGTCTTCTAAATATAATTAGCAACCCTATATAACAAAAATTTACCCTTGCTAGACCCAGTTTAACATTTTCATTTATACGTATCATGATTTCTTCGGAAAACTGAGTTTGTGAGACTTGATAAAATATGGCAAGCCGTTCTCGTCAAAACTATGTTTGAAACCTTTTTTGAAAAATTTACACACTGAGAATTACAACAAAGCACACTGAGATTTAAAAACTTCAAATCACACACTGAGAATTAAAAATTACACACTGAGAATTAAAAATTACACACTGAGAATTAAAAATTACACACTGAGATTTCATAAAGACGCACTGAGATTACAAAAATGAAAAACACGTGTGTACTGTCACTGAACATTATAAATTACACGTCTGAGAATTGAAAATTACACACTGAGATTTCAAAAAGACACTGAGAATAAATAAACTGAGGATTTGAAATTACACACTGAGAATTTAAAATTACACACTGAGATTTATGCGCACATATCTAATTAGCATACTTAATCTGAATCTATTACAAGCTTAAAACAACTAGGGGACAGAACTCGTTAGTCCTTCGATTTGGTTCCAAATTATTTATGAAAAAGACTTTAGAAATACAAGAACAAGAAAAATACCCACTTACTCTTATCACAAAATATAACCAAATGGTGAAAAACTATTATTGAAATTGTAAGAAAACATTGGAACAATCTGCAAAAATACAAAGAACGCAGTGAAATTTTTACTCAAGTGTCTATTATAGCATATAAAAGTCTTGAAATTTATTACGAATGTTGGTTGAAGGAATTGCATTTCATTATAATGACAAGAGTTCTTGAGGTCAAGATATAATTAATCTGTTGAATTATTCATCTCATGAATTTTCATTAGTAATTTGCATATTAATCTCAGTGTGTGTTTTTCAATTTATTTCATCTCAGTGTGTCTTTTTAAAATCTCAGTGTGTAATTTTGAATTCTCAGTGTGTGTTTTTTTAGTTTTTTAAATCTCAGCGTGTAATTTCGATTTCTCAGTGTGTTATTTTAGGTTTTTAAATCTCGGTGTGTATTTTTTTTCGAAAAAATGGGTTAAACATAGTTTTGACGAGAACGGCTTGCCATAATAAAACGTTTACTACGTTTGTTCGTCAGTCTGTCATGCATGGTTTATATATATTTATCATATGTTTAGTAGTAAATACAGTAGTTTTGCATATGTGATAAATAGCCTGCTGTTTAATCCATATCGCGCAACTTTGATGCGCACCCTTTTTATCGCATACCCTTTATCACACCCTTACCCTTTATCGCATACCCTTTATCACACCCCTACCCTTTATCACACCCCTACTTTTTTTTTTTTTTTTTTTTTTTTACAGTCAGTTTTGGTTTTTTTTTGGCTTAAGAAAAATTTTCCTCAAAATAGGTAAATTTTTTGAATGACGTCATTGTTTGGTTTGTGACGTCACGAACGTCGAGTTTTCATATTGTATGTGACGTCACGAACGTCAAGTTTTCATATTTTTTGGCACACTAAATGCAACTATGAAAAATACAAAACAAACAAATTAATACAATAATAAACAAAATATTTTTAAAACAACAGCACGCAAATTGTAAGGTAACCCAGGTGCTTCGGATAAGTAATTGATCAGTTCTTTTAAGGCCTTTGAAACAAGACAAAAGTAGAACTGAAGGTAACCCAGTGCTATGGATCAGAAAACAGTTCATATAATATAATACTCTTCTGTTGAAATATATGATAAAGTGTATAATACATGGCAAAATCCGTATCACATGTCGTATCACCCTCGACCAATATCATCCCTCGGGCCTAAAGGCCCTTGGGCTGATATTGATGTCTCGGGATGATACGACATATGATACGGATTTTGCCATGTATTATTCTCTATGTTCCGGACCATATGAGTATTTGGACCATACGCGTATGGTCATGACCATATGCGTATACTCATATCGGGTCCGACCATATGCGTATGGTCCGACCGTACGCGTATGGTCGGACCATATGAGTATAATACTCGTTTGGTTATTAACGGGCTGGACCATATGAGTATTTGGACCATATAGGTATGTTTTTTTTTTAAATTACATTATAAAAGTTTCAATAATACAAAAACTTAATCTAAAAAAACAATGATGGTTACATGACAATGTATTATTTTTGTAATTCAAATACTACGTAAAAATTAGATATTGAAGCCATAGTTAGTTTACATCGCTGTTTACATTCTTGCATGTAGACTTGGGGTGACATTTATTTCCAACCGGTATCATGACGGTTTTGCATTTGCAAGTCTTGGTTGTGCTCAATCCTTTTCATTTACACCTTTTGTTTGCGAGTGAAAAGCTAGCCTTTTTGTAGCTGCGTACAGTGATACCGAGGTCTTTGGCTAATCCGATATGTCGACGGTGGTTTTAAGAAGCTCTAGATCTCAAATATCGTAGCATGACTGCAATACACCATACTCACAAGATAACTTGAATAAACTATGTTACTTTCCAGTGACTTTTTGTGTAACAGTTCATTACGAAATTTTTGGAATTTATTTTTTTAAGTCGACATATTGCCATTCACTCGTAATAACAAATCGGTAATGACCATCGGTATAAAATGTGTTTATTATAGTTTTGACAAGTAAGTAAAATTAACTTTGTGAAACTTCTTTATTTTTATTTAGCTAATCGTTTAATTATTTTATATAATAATAAAATAACCTATATGATGGCGTCTTTTTAATGATTGGTCATACCATATGAAGAGTTTAGAAGTATTAAAAGTAAACTGTAACAGAGTGTTAATTACCCCGACCATACGCGTACGGTCGGACCATATGAGTATATACCCATATGGTCATGACCATACGCGTATGGTCCAAATACTCATATGGTCCGGAACATATATAAAGTGGTATGCTTGCCAATAAAACAGCTCTCCACAAGAGACCAAATGACACAGAAATTAATAACTATAGGTCACAGTATGGCCTTCAACAATGAGGAAATCCCAAAGCGCATAGTCAGCTATAGAAGGTCTCGAAATGACAAACGTTAAACATTTCAAACGAGAAAACTAACGGCCTAATTTATGTACAAACAAATGAACAAAAAAAAAAAACAACATGTAACACATCAACAAACGTCAACCACCGAAAAACAGGCTCCTGACAGGGTACAGACACAATCATACAGAATATGGTGGGCTAAACATGTTAGGGGGATCCCAACCGTAGATCTAAGTTCTAACCTGGGACAGTGGTGTAACAGAACAACATAAGAATAAACTATAAAAATCAGTTGAAAAAGGCTTAACTCATCAGATGGATACAAATATAAATATATCTAACAAAAAACAGAGTGGACGTGAAAATCCGGCTTTGAACTACTACAGAACTAGCTTTTAGTAGCTGAGAGTATTTGTTGTTCAATAATATGTGCCTTTATGTTATTATTTCATGTGCTAAATTGTTATGTTGTTATATTACTATACCAATAAAGGAGGAAAGGGGGAGGGGTTGGTTTGGTCAGTGGAGGTAGGGAGGAGTGTGTGGAGCGCAAACATACATGTTAATGAGTATGCGGTATAGACTTTGTCCATTAGTGAAGGCCGTGGGGCGCCTAAAATAGTTAATTTCTGTGTCATTTGGTCTTTTATTGAGAGTTGTATCATTGACAATCATACCATATTTTCTTTTTTATATGTTAAGGCCTGTCAAGAGTTTCCAAAAACAAGTGGTTGTCGATGGTTGCTTTCTGTCATATTTGTATTTTGTTTAAACTTGTAGTTCAAATCAAGCCGATGGTATTTATTTTTAATCCTGTACATTTTTATAGCTAGATACGTTATGGGTTTTGCTCGTTGTTGAAGTTCGTACTTTGAATTACAATTGTTCACATCTTGTTCCATAGAAGCTGGTTTTATATCAGCAATATTTGAAAAGAAAGTCAAGGTGGGTTTTTAACCCAGTCGAAATTTATTGGAGACCGTGTATTTATATACAAGAAGAAATTAGAGGTACCAGTAGTTAAATTGTCTCACCTCATATATTTAACTGAAATAAATTAAAGCGTTATTGTCGTTATAAATGTCGCTTTTAATACTTTAAGCACATTTTAGAATTGTGTTAGTTAACATATCATGTTATGTAGAGAATCATCAAGTCAAGGGCTTTAATATCTTGAATAAAACTATTCTGATTAGATATATCTTCATCTGATATTGGACGGAAGATGTTGGTCTTTATGTAATATAAGTTACGATTATTTGAAAATGCTTATTAAACAGCCAAATGGATGCACAAAAGTAAAAATAAAAGTCACAGATCCGATTGAATACAATTATCTCTCCAATTTTATTGATTTTGTAACATTTGTTTCAAATATGACCAACTGTTTATCCAATTCACCAGCACCGTATCAGGACCCACCAGCACAATGACAGGACCCACCAGCACAGTATCAGCACGAGTTTTTCAAAAAATAATTTTGTCGTGTGGATTTGGGTATAGAAAGCGGACTCCAGGAGCATTTTTGTTTTATTTTTTCAGTTCTAGATTTTCTGAAAATGAGCATTTTTGTGTTACGCTCACTGACACAGTTTAGATGGTCACATTTTTAATAATTTGCCTATGAACCCATAAGAAACAAAATTAAAAAATCTCAACTGTTTCCTTCCATTCTTTTTGAGAAAAAACGTCAAAAATCATAATTTTCGTCTTTGTTTACATATTTTCGATGATCACCAGCACCGGTCAGCTAGGGCCGAATCACCAGTACAGAACGTTTTCTCGCAAGACAACCTTACCCAGTGTGCGTTAGGGATGTAAAAATATGCTATTTAAAATTGTCCATCAAATTGTTATTGATGTTAAGATTGCGGACTTAAACGATAATTAAATTACATGAATTATAATGTTAGTAAAAGCCAATGTTCATAAAAATAAAATAAAACGGACTTATAGACAAATTATTGATAAAATGAGATCATGAAAAGAAAAATATCTTGCGATTTACTACACCTACATCTAAAACAATATCAATGTAATAAGCATTTGAATATTTAAGAAAATTGAAAAAAGGAAGATAAATTACCAAATTACAGCAAAAATAGAAACGTGTAATTGGAGAAAAGAGACAGAAAAAAGAAACGAAATATTAACAATTTTTAAAATAGCTAAGATAGATCATGCTCTGGCAAAGGTGAACATTGCTAAATTTTACGAAAAGAGATTAAACTTAAAATACACAAATATAAAAGAGAATTAAAAAATAAGGCATCGAAAGTTACAGTAAACACAATCAACGTGATATGTTGGAAGCACGCTCGTCCTAAGAGATAAGCGTTAGCCTTTGATTTTTCCTTCATTTGTTTCACGCATACTGTCAAACTAAGTTTTTAAGTTTCAAAACATTTTGAAGATAAAAGACGCCTAAAAATATACAAAATAGATTTTAAATCATACTACAAGACCTCAAATTGTTGGTTGGAGACAATATTTTACAAAATTAAAAATTGTGCGTTTTTAAAATTTGTGTTTTAACTTTTTGTCATATATATATATAACTTTGCATCTATAGCCCATCTTGAAAAACTAAAGCATATAAAGAAGCAACATCGAAAATCTGTGCAAAATTAATGCTTGTTAGGACAATGTAAATTATACGGTCACTTTAAGCAGCATTTTCACATGAGTAGGCTAAAGTAAGGTAAACTTTTGAATCTTGTCTTGGAACAACGTCAAAATAGTCGAGATTCATTGGGAACTTTGTGTAACGCTGAGTGGCACCAATGCCGTGCGTAACTTCATTGTCATTGTGTCCGTCCTTTAAGAATTACTAGAAATGGTCAAACAATTATTCTGAAACATTAGCGAATGCCGACCCGTTTTTCTTGTTAATACGAATTTTATCAGTCTCGAACAATTCTGCAACGTTGAAGGATGCTATATCTACAGAGGTTTATATTGAGAGAGTTCTCATAATTATTTTTGCTAACAATGAAGCAACGTCACAGAACGTTTCCAAGTAAATTTCGACTTCCGCCCAAGTCAGTTGCGAAAAATTCGTCATTGCGTACAGATTTCTAGCAACCCGCTCTGCGATCTTTTATCGTTTATCGTTAATTATCGTACGACACACTGTCCGATTGTGGATGAAAATCAACAATGGGTGAGTTACTATATATTCTTTATTCATTTACATGTAGTATCGTGTCCCTATCTTTTTTTTTTAGTTCAATACATTTTTCCATTGACATCCGATGATTATATATACTGTTGAATACAAAGAGTGGTTTCATTTCGTTTTAAAGAAAAATCACAAATAACAGGCTTGTGTTATAAAAACAAATCCACAAAAATACTGCAAATATCTTTTTAATCCCTATATGCTAATATCTATATAACATTTAGCAGCTTATGTGCCAATATGAACTAACAAGATTAGAAAAAAACAAAAAAAAAACTGTTTCTGATATTGTCTCGGTACTAATGCGTTACCTATATGAATGCGTTCTTTTCTCAGTACTCCTTTTTATTTTATTTTTGGGTAAGATTAGAATCTAGAGTGTTCTGTTTGAAGATTTTACTGTGAAGTTATCGGCGGGATGTTTAAGGTTAGGGTTAGGTTTTAGGGTAAGGGCTAGTGTTAGTAGTATAGCTCTGTATGGGTTGGGACCCCTAAAGTAAAAGAAGGTCGTAATCAATAACTTTCATTCCATATAGAATAGTTTTATGTAAAATACTATCGCAAGCAAATTCTGTTATTTGAAATTAAAGCAGCACGTACCAAACAGACTCGACGGTACAGACTCAAAGAAATAACATAAGTGCCTTAAAGTGGTGTGATATTCGGACTTTTCAGAGCATCTTTTCTACTATTATAGTTAAGTTATCATGACTAAGTTATTGAATACAGCTTAATGAACAAAGTGATAAACAGTCAGTTTCATTGAACAGACAAATACTGTCATTGTTTGCTTTATATTTATTTTTGAGAAATAAATACGGCTAACAGTTCGATTTTTTATCATTCAATAATTTCATTGCAATTTTTTTAGGGATTTGACAGAAACTGTGTTGCATCCCTCTACTCTTTCACCACCCACACACAAGGGTATGTCCGATTTACAAGTATCATTATATCTTTCAGATATTCATGAGCATTGTAAACTATCTGGATATCTAATAGATATCATGAAAATCACTGGTCCTATGACACCAAAACGTAAGTATGCAGATGGGTCAATGTTCGCAATTGTTTCTCCATGACACCAAATCGTTAGTATGCTCTCAAAACACGCATAGCTTTACTAAGCGGATAGCTTGAAATGACAAGTTGGAGTTAGATCTTGCTTCATATGTTAATATATGAAAATTTTAAGCTTCAGTTATATCTTCACATTACGAACTTTTACACTAACCTGTACCCAAATGCACATTTCTAGTAAGTGTATCTAGATAAAATATGTGATATGAGTGCCGATGAAAAAACTCTCTATCCATGTCACAATTTATAAAAGTAAACCATAATTGATCAAAGTATAGTCTTCAATACGGGGCCTTAGCTCACAGTTAAACAACAAGCTGCAATTAAAGGGCACAAAAATGACTAGAGTAAAACCATTCAAACGGGAAAACAAACGGTATAATTTATATAAAAACGAGAAACACTTATGAAAAACATCAACAAACAACAAACACTGAATATCAGATTCCTAACTTAGGACCGGTGCAAACATATTGCAGCGGGTTTAAACGTTTAAATAGGTGCCAACCTTCACCCTTAACTGAAACAATAGTGTGACATCACAACATAGAAAGACACACTATAAAGAATCAATTGAAATGGCTTTAATCAATCAAAAGATATATTAACACAAGTGAATATACACTGAACGAATAAATTTGATCTATGTTACAATGTTAATACAAAATCAATAAAAATAAAGGGTGGATGTTTAAAGTAATAGTATTACACTGCTGCTAAATATTTTAAAAACAATTGTAGAAAAAACATCTAGAACCTTGTACAAAAATCCGCAATTTACCGTAATGTACACAGATAAATGAAAATAATTTTGTTGTTAAGTGTACAGTTCAAATGGAGAAATGGATTATTTTTACAAAATGAATAATATTGATGTTCATAGCATACTTACATTTTTTTTAATAGAAACATTTTTTTTATATTACTTTTCACAAAACATCTTTAAGTAATGACAATTATCACCAAAGAATAAGAGTTGACACAATGATTTATTTTCCGTTTTTACAGAACTGAACATGTTTCAAGTTCTAATCAGGGACCAGGAGTTTAAACAGAATATTGCAGATGCAAGAAGAATAGCACACGAATGTTTAAGTTTGGTAAGTTTTGGAAATGCGTCCATTATTTATGTTTTCTATTCTTAAAATTCAAATAATGAAGAATTGTTTAGTTACTAAGTTAAATAGTAGATGGATAATGAAAAGATTTATACCATACCAGTGGTATCATTTAATGTTCCAATATCCGTTATTTGAGGCAACATTTAAAATTTTGGAATTATGTTTCATGAACACAAATCCAACGGTCACACTTTACTAGTATATGGCGCAAAGGTTGATTAGAAATGAAAAAAATATCTATGATATTAATCCTTTAGTGCGCTCATTGTACTTTCACCTAGTTTTCATTATTTTTACTTCTTTTTCAGGATTTCAATGACAACCGTTCACAGGCTGAGTTGCAGTCAAATAGGAAGTACGAGTCCACCAAGGAGTCAGATGGAGACAAGTTGTTGAGAGCAACAGCCATCTTGCAGGATATCCTTCCGAAATACTTTGTTAGTCAATTAGAAAACAAAGAAACCCAAACCTATCAGACGTGTACTGTGGATGCCTCTGTTCAAACAGAAAGTGATAATACAGTCAGTACCAACAAGTTGACAACATTGATGGGAGATGCATTAGTTAATGTACCAGGTATTATTGATACAATAAATACACCCTCAATTATAGTGTTATAAGTGAAGAAAAAATTCATTCTTGTATTTTTAACAGTTGATTTTTATTTTTGTTTTGCTGTTATCGTTTATTTTCTGTGAGAATTTCCTCATTCCAAGAGCAACCGAGATTAGCTTATCTTCTATAAACATTTGGTTTGGATATGTTAGGTTTTTTGTGGCTTATTTTATTCTATCAAAAGTTTTAGATTGATTGTTACTTGAGTGGAGTTTTTTTTTTACCGTGTAATCTTTTTTTTGGTTTTCAGATCATGCAGTTGGTTATATCAAAGATTTCTTACAGTCAGCACTGAATAGAATAGTCAATAATAGCACAAAGGTAAGAATGATATAGTAATAAAAAAACAATACCTGATTAGGACACTAAACTATTTAAAACAAACCAACATCCTTACAGAAATGATAATGAATAGATAAGATATACTGTTAAAACATCTGACATCTGTGTGAAATCACTGCATACGAAATTATGTCTTATAACCATGTTTTGTGGAAATGTCAATTATAAAGTATATTTGACTTCGATAACCGCCAGTAAAATTGTAGAAAATGAAAGCGAACCATTTTTTTTTACAATTTAAATTTTGGCATAGCTTTTTTCGCGTTTTTGTTGGCATCTACCCCATTAGCATCTTTAATTCGTACACATGTGTTGGTTGTATTGTAGACAAATCCGATTGATCAGCAAGAAAATCACGGAGATCCAAGAATTGATAGCTCGGACAACAATATACAGAGCATATCACCACCGACAACTTTTGAATATTTTTCTTCTGAGGAAGATCTCCGGGATACAAAAACTCATCAAACCAAATATGCCTTATCAGGAGGCCAAATGTATAGGTCTGAGTTTCACAGGAGCGACTTCACACCTACAGAATCCTGCATGTCACATCCCTCGACCTTGTCTTACTATACGACCATTAGTGCTATTCCATACAACTGGGCAGCCCATGCCCCAGAATCTAATGATGATTTAGCAGATGATGAGTATCTTCGAGAAAATCTGATTGTGCACAAATTAGATCTTCGCTATATAAACGAAAATCCTCCAGTAATATCCGATCTTGATACCGACAGCTCTATGTGGTCCATCAGCTCTTGTGGGTCAGAGAGAGCTTTCAAGAGGTGGCTGAAGAAGCACGATATGTACAATTCAACAGATACAGACAGTGTACCCTCGGCAGCTCATGGGGCTCCAATAGGGGAAAATAAAACTGATGAAGAGGATTATAAAATGTTATTTGCTGACTCTTGCTGTAAAGGTAATTTACATCAGTATTATAGTAACTAGTTAGTGCATTATTTGAAATAACTACAGGTTTTATCTGTCAAATTGCTTCTAAATCCTGATTATGTTATCAACAGTTAATTATTTCGATACATCCGAACATACTAAGCAAAAACCGGACTGTTTCTTTAAATACGAATTAGTCTTGACTTTTTATAAAATAGTATAGCTCTCTGTTCCTGAACACTTACACTTTTATATTAGCAACACAGAATTAAGCGCTTTATCCATACTTTTTTTATTGTAAGTTCTTAGGTACTAGTATATTATGTTATTCAAATTCTTTCTTATCTTTTACTTGAAATAAACATTTAAAAAGAACTACATGTACTTAATTTTTTTCAATCAGTTTTCTTTTTTTTTAACAGCAAGTAACTGTTTTGACATTCAAATATTTGTTCATAAATATAGCGGTCGTTTAATATTTTTTTTATAGAACGTAATAAGAAATGTGATATTTCTAATCCTGGTTCAGAACGTACAGCTCAAGTGAAAGTTTATATTACTAATGAAATAGATGAAAAAGAACAGGCTTATAAACGTACCATTTTAGGAAGACTGAATGAGAAATGGAAACAAGACTTACAATTGGCTGAGACTACCGAAAACATATATATCGAGAGGAGCATGGAAATATTTTCTGACCAGTCTGATGTGCTTGATAGTCATGGGTCAGTATCAGAATCAAGTTCATGCGAAACCTATGATGACTTTGAATATTGGCTTAATAACGATGAAAGTTATAAGCCGGATGAATTAAACAAAAGTGACGATTGCGATAAAGACAACATGGAACTTGAAATTGCAAAATGTCAGAAAGCAGTAAACGGTGAACTTAGGAATCAAACATTTTTGGCAATTGCAAACGAAGTATCTTCTTCTGACACAGATGAAATGACTGCAAGAGAAGAAGCAGACAGAGATAGACGCTCTCTTAACACAGCTTATTGGGTCCTAGCCGTTGGTGCATACTTAAAACGGAAGAAAGCACTGAAGGAAAGCAAGGGCTTATTTCAGATTGGACCTATATGTGATAACGACTTACGATACGATACGGAAAACAAAGAAACGACAACAAATGAATATATCAATGATGTAGATTCTAAAAGAAAGGACACTTGTGAGGAGGAATCAGAAAGCTCCGTTGCAGAAACAGTTGATTCGGAATACCCTCCGTATGAATCGGATTTCAGCGAAGAACCTTATGGAGGGGATTCCGAAATACACATAGTAACTGGATTTCAACTAGCTGTTGAACAGAAAGATGTTTGTGACGAAAAACAAGAACCAATTCATAATCAAGAAACGTATACAGAAAGCAAATCAAATGGAACCAAAATGACGAAAGATGTCATGGTCGAAAGCCTTATAAAATACGATAGTGGAGCAACAGACGATGCCCATTCAATAATTTATTTAATTGAGGCTGGAGAGGCTAAAACAAGAAATACATGTAGTATATTAGGTATGAGAAATTTTGAATAATTTTATGTGTTTTAGCCATAGTCATTTGAACCTTACATTTAATCAGTCTTTGAAATCTAAATATGATCCCTTTGAAATGGCAAAGACTGCTTCATTAAAAGCAATAATCCAAATGTAACGGTGCACGCAACCAACATACTAGGTAAATTGACACCATTCTACATATTGTGTTTTATTTTTATTTTCCAGGAACAAGACAAAGATTACAACAGAAAGATTTTATTGACAATTCGAAAGCTGCGGACCAATGCTTTAACAAAGATGATCTGCCCTCTCATGGTGTGTATTTGGAAAAAGATCAAAATACAAATGATGGAGAATCGCTTACTGTTAGCAGTGCATCATTTGACAGTTTCTTTGGGTACGACAATCCAGATGGTGAAGACACTGATTTGCCAAACGAAAAGGATGAAAACGTAATGGAAAACCTGCAAAGTTTTAAAGTAAATGAAAAATCAGCGGAACTCACAACAGGTGGGTTTACATTTTACACTATATAAAATTTTTCTAGTATGTGGTGATTTCTGTCAATGCTGCGTTATATAATTCTAGAACAATCAAGTAATTCATACATTTAAATAAAGAATAAGTCGGATTCTTAGTTGTTTATAAAAAATGTATAGCAATCTTTATTTGGACTATATGTGGATAGCTGTGAAAATCATACCCCTATTTCGCTAGTTTTATTTTAGAAACTATGAGACAGCCACCAGCCATTGCATTGCATAAAAAAGTCGACGGATTTTTTTGGCGGTTGTACTTTGTTATAGTTTTTAACAATTCGTGTTAACGTTATTGTATATATCGTATCAAATATCAATGAACATGAAATTTAAAACATAATTTTTAAAAGTCTTTAGAAAAGACAACTGTTTGGCTTTTCAGTCTTTAAAATTGACATATGCTACCTTTGCAATGACAAACACTATCTCATTCAGAAGCCGTCATCTCATTGTAACAGTGCACGCAACAAACCACATCAGTAGGCCAGCATACAAGTTAAATTGACACATTTTACATTGTGTCTTTGATTTTCCAGGGACAAGGCCAAGCTTACAACAAACGCATCCTATTGATAATTCGAAAGCTGTGAACCTATACTGTGACACCAATACTCTGCCCTCTGATGGTGTGTATTTGAAAAAAGATCAAAATGCAAATGATGAGGAATCGTTTATTGTTAGCAGTGCATCATTTGACAGTTTCTTTGGGTACGACAATCCAGATGATGTAAACGATGATGATTTGGCAAACGAAAAGGATGAAAACGTAATGGAAAACATGCAAAGTTTTAAAGTGAATGAAAAATCAGCGGAACTCACCACAGGTGGGTTTACATTTTACACTATAATATAAAATCATTTCTAGTACGTGGTGATTTCTGTCAATGCTGCGTTATGTAATTCTAGAACAATCAAGTAATTTATACATTAATAAAGAATAAGTCGGATTCTTAGTTGTTTATAAAAAATGTATAGCAATCTTTATTTGGACTATATGTGGATAGCTGTGAAAATCATACCCCTATTTCGCTATTTTAATTTTAGAAACTATGAGACAGCCACCAGCCATTGCATTGCAAAAAAAAGTCGACGGGTGTTTTTGGCGGTTTTACTTTGTTATAGTTTTTAACAATTCGTGTTAACGCTATTGTATATATCGTATCAAATATCAAATATCAATGAACATGAAATCTAAAACATAATTTTAAGTCTTTATAGAAAAGACAACTGTTTGGCTTTTCAGTCTTTACAATTGACATATACCACCTTTGCAATGACAAACACTATCTCATTCAGAAGCCGTCATCTCATTGTAACAGTGCATGCAACAAACCACATCAGTAGGCCAGCATACATGTTAAATTGACACATTTTACATTTTGTCTTTGATTTTCCAGGGACAAAGCAAAGCTTACAACAAACGCATCCTATTGATAATTCGAAAGCTGTGAACCTATACTGTGACACCAATACTCTGCCCTCTGATGGTGTGAATTTGAAAAAAGATCAAAATACAAATGATGAAGAATCGCTTACTGTTAGCAGTGCATCATTTGACAGTTTCTTTGGGTACGACAATCCAGATGATGTAAACGATGATGATTTGCCAAACGAAAAGGACGAAAACCTAATGGAAAACAGACAGCAAAATTTCAAAATGAATAAAAAATCAGTGGAACTCATTACAGGTAGGTGTACTTTTTACAACATGTAATAAATTTTAGCATGTGATGATTGCTTTCATTGCTGTGTTGATCCAGAACATGGTCTTTCTATACTAACAGAGCTTGTCTAGTAGACTTTCTATGTTCAGTACAATAAAGTAGTTTATACATTTATTCAGAATAAGCAGGCTTCTTGATTAATTATATAATTAAATTTTTAAAAAGTGTAATAACGAGAGCAATCTAACAGTATTATTTTCCTATAGATTCATTTATTTTCGTTGGTATCAATTTTCTTGGATTCAGGAAAACTAGCATGCTTGTGGATATTTAATTTCGTTGTTTTGGCAAAGTCTACATTAGTTTCCAAAGAAAATTTGTAATTCGTTGAACATTTAATTTCGTGGTTCCTCTGTACACACGAAAGCCACGAAAATTGGTATTCAACGAATATTAATGAATCCACAGGAAAATAATACTGCCAATAGAACGTAGGAGTCAGAACAACAATGAACGCAATCATGATACATGTTTTTTTCTTAACAAGGTACAAACAACTTGGATGACATGGTCTTCACAGAAAGTAAGAATGTTGAGAAAGCCATGACAACTAAAAGTGATGATGAAACTGTAAGCAGTGCTTTAAGGGAAAGACAATTTGCAAGTGATAGCCTGACGAAAGAGAAAGAAGGTATAGTAGTAAAAAAATTTACGTCTACATATAGACGAACTATATATTCAACTTACATTGCGGACTATTTTCAAAATCGCATCAGTCATGCGTTCACATTACAAATCGTAAATTTTCTAGTAATCGAAACTCAAAGCTTAATATTATAAAAGTTTAAAGAGCACAATGATCACTATTTTCTGTACGATTTACAACTTAATATATCTCATCTATTCTGATTTAAATAATGATCACTATTTTCTGTGCGATTTACACCTGAATATATCGCATCTATTCTGATTTAAATAATGATCACTATTTTCTGTGCGATTTACACCTGAATATATCGCATCTATTCTGATTTAAATAATGATCACTATTTTCTGTGCGATTTACACCTGAATATATCGCATCTATTCTGATTTAAATAATGATCACTATTTTCTGTGCGATTTACACCTGAATATATCGCATCTGTTCTGATTTAAATAATGATCACTATTTTCTGTGCGATTTACACCTGAATATATCGCATCTATTCTGATTTAAATAATGATCACTATTTTCTGTGCGATTTACACCTGAATATATCGCATCTATTCTGATTTAAATAATGATCACTATTTTCTGTGCGATTTACACCTGAATATATCGCATCTGTTCTGATTTAAATAATGATCACTATTTTCTGTGCGATTTACACCTGAATATATCGCATCTATTCTGATTTAAATAATGATCACTATTTTCTGTGCGATTTACACCTGAATATATCGCATCTATTCTGATTTAAATAATGATCACTATTTTCTGTGCGATTTACACCTGAATATATCGCATCTGTTCTGATTTAAATAATGATCACTATTTTCTGTGCGATTTACACCTGAATATATCGCATCTATTCTGATTTAAATAATGATCACTATTTTCTGTGCGATTTACACCTGAATATATCGCATCTATTCTGATTTAAATAACTCTTTTGTTTTATTTCCTTATTATTGCACTACTTTTATTTATTAAGTTCTCTCGTTAATTAAAGAAATGCTAAATTTATGATTTCTGATAAATCTTTGCTGCTTCTTGCTAGTTGACCAAGGGTTCCTAATGGTAAAGTGGAAGTCTACGGGCGCTATCATGGATTGTTTGACTGTTATGGATTATATGACATATATTTTCCTTTGGACTAATCTAACTAAAATATTGATCTCTGATTACGTTATACTACTACATATGTAGTATAACGTAATCAGAAATCAATATTTTAACCAATCTAATTAAAATATTGATCTCTGATTACGTTATGTAGTATATGTAGTATAACGTAATCAGAGATCAATATTTTAATTAGATTGCCTTTGGAAGTATACCTTATCTTGTATTCTTTTCTCGATTATCAATCACAACTTTTTATTTGTTATATGCTTGTATGTCTAATGGTACATTGGCTAATTCTGTAATATATGCATCAGTTGAAATACTTAATTCTGTACATCATTTTGTGTTCTTTGTTATCACATATCTTAAAGCATGCTTAAATGTCTGATCTCATTTTAGGTACAAAGATGCACATTGAGAGCACTTTAGAAAATAGTCTGTCAGAGAAAAATGACATTTCAAGGAAATGTTTTCACAATGAAGACATTGGTTTATTTCATGATAATGCATTGTCTGACATAAAGGCAGATCCATCTTTTGGATTCAGAACACCAGGTAGTAGAGTGTTATATAATGGGGCATTGGTTATTACGGATGGAGGCGGCGACGAAATATCTGATGATGGGTCAGTTATAGATATGCCAGAAGAAGAACTGACAAAATGGAAAACATCTAAGAACAAAATCAACAATAAAGTTAGTCAAATAGAAAGTAACAAACATCTTGGTGATATAATTACTAGTACACCATACGCTGAGAAAAAGGCCATAGGACTAGAGAAAACTGAAATTGGAATATATCCTTGTGAACCATTTAACCAAGCGTACGATCATTTAAAAACTCCGTCACAACCTTTATTAGCCCCTCTTTTTTCTCTTCCTCGTCGAGGGATGCTGGATCCACTTTTCCCTATTCAGGAAACGATTGATAAAAAAGATAGCAGCACTAAATCAGGCAAGAAGAAATCAAAAAGGAAGAAAAAGATTAAAGCAAAAGTCATAAAAAAAGAATCCATGCAATGGCCTGAACCAAAACCAGCCGAATCCGAAACGCACTGTGATTCCAGTACCGGTTCGTTCTCAATGCCATCATTTGAACTCGCAGAGGATATACAATTATTAAGCAATGAGAATTTAAGCGGGTCAGATATGAAATTTAACGCGGATTCAAACGACCAATTTTCAAGTTGCCTTAAACATGTCCGATTCAGGGAAGACGCTGAAGTATTCTATATAGATCCATACCAGAGTTCCGATGACCAATCAGCCGAGAATCGTGTCGACAGTAAAAATCACATTTCAGAACAGTTATTACAATCTCCAGACGAAAAGAGGAAAAGAAACGCTGATGATGACTTTAGTGATGATATGTCAAGCGATTCTTTTGCTGGGAGAAACTTTCGCAATGAAATGAATTTAAAAATGAATGACGATTTTATTATAGATTCATATGAAAGCTCCGACTCAGGTTAACTAATTATATAGCAAGGAAACAATAAAAGCACTTATTATTGTCTGGTTATTATGTTAAAGAAGTATAAAGAAATGAAAATTTTAAATAATTGAAATATTTTTTGTATATATACATGTATTAATACTTTTTACACGTTGTTCTAAAATAAATTTCAAAGTGATATCTGTCATTTGGCTAACAAAATATTATTAAAAAATTCTATCTTAATGTGATGCAAAGAAACAAATATGCATTTATTATCTTGTGATTATGTATTAAAAGAAAAAAGGAAGATTTTATTAAAAGAAAATATGTTTTTGTTTACATTTTTCTATGTTTTTTGTTTACATGTTTTATATTAAATGAAAGAAATTGAGTGTTTTATTTTTATTTAAACATTTTTGTATATTACATTTGTTTTTAATAAATTGTTGTTCCTAACTTTTAACAAAGCGTTATCTGTCCTTGATCAATGATAGATATTCAGAATTGTATTTTAAGGTTCTGCAAGCAAACCAGTATAGGTTTATTATTTTGTGTTTATGTTATATAAAAGAAATGAAGATTTTATTTGATTTAAATGTTGTTTTTTGTATATATTAATTGTTTTCAATATTGTTTATTGTAAATATTATTTGATTTCAGTAATGTTGTTTTTTTGTATATATTATTTGTGTTTAATAATGTTGTTTTTGTAAATATTATTTGTTTTCATTTTTTTTTTTTTGTAAATATTATTTGTTTTTAATGTTGTTTTTAGAACATATTATTGGTTTTCAATGATGTTTTTTAGATATTGTTATCTGCTTTCAATAATGTTGTTTTTGTATATATTATTATTTGTTTTCAATTTTTATTTTTTTTGTAATTATTATTTGTTTTCAATGTTGTTTTTTTGTAAATATTATTTATTTTCAATGTTGTTCTTAGTATATATTATTGGTTTTCAATATTATTTATTTTCAATAATGTTGTTTTTTGTTAATATCATTTGTTTTCAATGTTGTTTTTGTATATATATTTGTTTTCAATGTTGTTTTTTGTATATCTTAGTTGTTTTCAATGGGTTTTTTTTTTGTATATATTATTTGTTTTCAATAATGTTGTTTTATGTATATATTATTTGTTTTCAATGTTGATTTTTGTATATTTCATTTGTTTTCAATGTTGTTTTTTGTATATATAATTTGTTTTCAATTATGTTGTTTGTTGTATATATTATTTGTTTTTGTATACTGTGGATTCATTATTATTCGTTGGATACCAATTTTCGTGGATTTCGTGGGCACAGTCAAACCACGAAATTAAATATTCAACGAATGATAATTTTCTATAGGTTTGTATGCAGACTTCAGCAAAACCACGAAATTAAATATCCACGAATATGCAAGTCTTTCTTAATCCACGAAAATTGGTACCCACGAAAATAAATGAATCCACAGTATATCATTTGTTTTCAGTGTTGTTTTTTTGTACATATTCTTTGTTTTCAATATTGGTTTTTGTAAATATTATTTGTTTTCAATAATGTGTTATTTTTGTATATATTATTTGTTTTCAGTGTTGTTTTTTGTATATATCATTTGTTTTCAATGTTGTTTTTTGTATATATTATTTGTTTTCAATGTTGTTTTTTGTATAAATCATTTGTTTTCAATGTTTTTTATTGTATATATTATTTATTTTCAATGTTGATTTTTTTTGGCATAAATTATTTGTTTTCAATGTTGTTTTTTGTATATATATTTTTTTCAATGTTGTTTTGTATATATCATTTGTTTTTAATGTTGTTTTTGGTATACATTATTTGTTTTCAATGTTGGTTTTGTATTTATTATTTGTTTGCAAAAGAAATGAAGAATTTATTTAATTCAATTGTTTATTGTATATTTTATTTGTTTTTAATAAATAGTTGTTATAAACTTTTTCTAAAGTGTTATATGTCCTTGGACTAACGAAACAGCATTCAGAAAAGTTATTATTTCTTATGCAGCAAAAATACTGCAATCTGATTGGTTAATTACCCCGGTGTAAATAACACCCCACCCTGGTTCACCCCGGGATAAATAAAATTTTGTCAAAAATTTCAGAATTTTTATTTTTTTTTGCCAAGAAAAAAAAAATAAAAAAAAAAAAAAAAAAAAAATAATAATCAAAATAAAATGTTAAAAATTTCAAAAAAAAAAATATATTTAAAAAAAAAAAATTCCGGAAAACTCAAAGAACCCAAAATTTTTCTGATTTTTTCCAAAAATTAAGTAAAAAGTATTTTACAATGCGCAGCAACATAGACATTGAAAAAAACGTTACACTGTAAATTTTTCATTACCTTTTTTTCAATTTTACATCCTGGTTTCAAAATGAGTAAAGGAAATGTTCATAAGAAATAAATTCGTTATCTTGGTGTAATCTGGGGTGTACGGAATTTTACACCGTTGTTGAAAATTCATACACCCATTCGGCTGCGCCTCAGGGTGTATGAATTTTCAACAACGGTGTAAAATTCTGTACACCCCAGATTACACCAAGATAACTAATAGTATTTAACGCCTGTTGAAAAATATGCGAACTTGTCCGAGTTAAAAAAAAATCCATAGTTATGTGTATAACATTACAATACAAGATGCTAATAACGGCTGTCTTTTTGGGACATGTTTTCAAAGTATGTATGTGCTCTTAACTATTAACGGTTTTATTCATAACAGTAAAATTGACGAAAAAAATATATAACAAGACAGGAACCAACGACTGAATTGTAGGTTCCTGAAGTCAATCAAATATATTCACGCAATCAAACCGTATACAGAAAGCGAAATAAGCACAACGTTGGGAAGCTTCTTATATATTCTTGTAATGTACCACTATTCACAATTCCTCGTTTTATATATTGGATTAAAAGCAAAGGCAATTGTCTCAGAATTTTTCTGTTTATGAATCTTAATAAAACAGGTATAAAGAAAAAAAATTCTGAGACAAGTGCCTGTATTCAAAAGTTAGAAATACACTTAGTGTTTTTTATTATAATGTATTGCTAGAAAGTTATTTGATATGAATGTATTGATATAAGTGTAGCGACAAATTAAAAAAAGGTGCTTATTTTTTTCCTTTAATGGATCGGTATGATAACTGCAGCCTAAAACGATTTTTGAATTTTGCAAAGACCATATCTTAATCTGATTTCTTTTTTTGCTCGGTCGTAACCTTTTTCTGGTGTGCATATTTTTTTTATATATAAAATGGATGGAAAAAAGACATCTAAAACAGATTAGCCGAAACAGTGTTGTCAGGTCACAAACGCTCTCTCCTCTTTTTGTAAAAAAATAGTGTAAAAAGGTACATAATACGCCTATTTCCAGAATAAGAAATAAACTTCAAGAACTTTCAAAGCGGATTGAGTTTGTACCGGTCGACAAAACAGCCAACATTATGGTGGTGGTTTGCCGAAAATACTACACGGACGTTCTTAGGAATAAAAGAAGTATTTTTAAATAGGCAGAATCCAAGACATGTCTTATATACCAAATGGTATTGCTGCTTTCGAAGAAGGTGGTCGTATAATACAAGATGGAGCTGATGATATTGACATCAATCCGGAGACCGTGAATTCATGCTTAAAAATACCTCCAGCTCTTTGGCTAAAGCTGTATTTCAGTATTAAAACGATTCATCAAACGCCCTTATAACCTCCGTTAATTTTAAACGAAGACTAAAGAGATATTTGTCGTTTGATGATTATAATACCAATATTATGATAAGCAAAAGAGTAAAATAAAAACAAATCTGAACTCTGAGGAAAATTCAAAATGGAAAGTCCCTTATCAAATGGCAAAATAAAATTATAAATAAAGGCAACAGTAGTATACCGCTGTTCAAAACTCATAAATCCATGGACAAAAAACAAAATCGGGATAACAAACTAAAACCGAGGGAAACGCATTAAATATAAGAGGAGAACAACGACATAACACTAAAATGTAACACACATAGACAAAATCCCACGAGAATAACAAATATAACATATATATATAACATCAAAACCAAATACATGAATTTGGGATAGACAAGTACCGTGACACGTCTTATCGCAAAAACACATCAACCGAATGGACAACTGTCATATTCCTGACTTGATATAGGCATTTTCAAATGTAGAAAATGGTGGATTGAACCTGGTTTTATAGCGCTAAACCTCTCACTTGTATGACAGTTGCTTAAAGTTCCATGATATTTACAACGATGGGTGAACAAAACAGACATAATAGTTCAAATAGTCAAAATATGGGTAGAGCAGTCATCATTGTGTAGCAATCTCAAAACAAACAAATATTTAACTAAAAAGCACATAAAGAACAAAGTTTTGATACACGATGGTATTGGAAATATTTAGGGTATACATGCAAAGAAATGTAACACATTTGGTGAGCTTGTAAAAACCTACCTCAAAATTCTATTGACATTTCATTTCAATTTTGGAACAGTAATTGCTGTTTTTGATCGATATGTTATAAAGCCTTCAATAAAAGCTACGAAAAGTCTCCGTCGCACTTTTTCATTTAGAGCTCAAAAAGTGTATCACGTTATCGAAGAAAGAGCAATTCAAGATTGAAGAATGTTTATGTGTATTGCAGAAAAAAAATATAATCACTTAATATCAGATTACTTGATAAAGCGGTATTTTGAAGACTCACCTTTTAATAGAGGGAGACTGAGTGATTTTTTCTGTCGTGGCGGGTGTTTTCAATAAACTCATCATATATACCAGGACTAAATTTGTATATACGCCACACGCGCGTTTCGTCTACAAAAGACTCATCAGTGACGCTCGAGTCCAATACCACACACGTATTAAAACAGATTTTCATGTGACGGTGTGTGAAACTCTGTTGATTTATAAATACAGCACACAGGAAGAAGAAGACACTAAAATACTGTTACATTCGTCGTATACAGATGACAAACTGTTCTCAAATAGAACTAAAGGTCATATTATTGTACAATCTTCTGATACTGAAGTATTAGTGCTAAGTGTTCACTATTTTTTTTTAACTTGCAAATGCTGAAGCTTTGTGGTTCAAAACGGGATCCACATAAAAGTTAGAAGACGGAAGGCTTTTCGTACTAGTCCATGAAATATGTCGGTCGTTTTGACCTTCAAGTGAATATACTGTCAGCTACACATCCCCCCTCACACATGCCCTAACAGGTTGCGACACAAATTCAACATTTTTCGGTCTAGGTAAGAAGTCGATGTATAAGCTTTTGCAGAGAGATACAGAAAATTTTCAAACTTTTCCTATTTAGTAATGTTTTTCAACGAGTTATCAGGAATCCGCCGTTAATAGAGGTCTTTATAATGAATGTGAATTTGTCGCATCATTGTATGATCCCAGGGGAAAGTTTCGGAATCTTAATTATGATCTTAACAAGCTTAGGTTGAAAGCCTCCACAAAGAATGATAATCTTGTGATTATTCCCTAATGTGAAAACTCGAACGTATGTGCTTCTGTAAGGCACAATTCCCTAAAGCCTCAAAATAAATAGAGCTAGAATTTACGATCACCAGGTACCTCAGTCCTTATCTAACCCATTTAATTCAATTGCCCAGTGAAATTCTTGTCAACGAAAACCTTCTCTCTTGAATGGGTTTTAAATTTTTAATATCAATAGGATTTAGATCAATAAAATGAAATTCAAGTCTTGAAATAAGATTTTTCATATTTATTATCCAAGAGTTATTTTTTTTCAGTTGCTTTATATATTTTTAGGGCAAGTGAATTATTTGACTCGAGTATATGAAGCCAATATTTTATTGCTGAAAATTCTATTCTGGTATATAAAGGCAATCTATTCAGCTCGGCTAAACATGCAGCATTTGATGCTTTACAATGTATTCCTAGAATTTCTTTAATAAATGTATACTGCAAGTGTTCAAAGGGATCTGAATCTGTGTGTTGCCTGCCTATTCCCCATACTTCACTACCGTCAGTACCGTATAGAGCGGCAGTAGGCACAACTAGGGAGTCAAATAATTTTTCTAATAGCTTGCATTGGTTATTCGGTCCAATTTTATTTTTTTATTTTAAAAGTGCTTTTCTACCCGTTTTAACAAGCAATGAGCTGCACAGATTTAGATTTCCTGTGTGCTGCAGTGTCATGCCAAACCGGTAGCAGTATATCATGAACATCTTGTGAAAATGAACCATACTAGTTAGTGAAAAACTCAACCACTCACCTCTGACCTTGTTTTTTAGAAACAAAATCCACATTGCATACTCTTTTGGTTGATGTGTTTCCCTCGGTGTAACCCCGATTTTTTTTTCTCTCAATCCTAACTTTTATTTACGTCCGTTCTTTTTGTTTTTGGTTATAGGTAAATAGTTTTGGGTCCTATGCTGTATCAATTTGCGTTCATACTTCCGGAATAAACAAAACAAAAAGTTTTAAACTGTAACTTTCTTTTAAAACATGCTGACATTTTAGTCTTTTAAACTTTTAAACATGAAATATATAACTTTTGATGAAAGCAGATTATGACTTCAATGATAGAATATTTTAAAATGGGTCGATTTAGGAAGATTGTGTTTTTAATTACAATTATAGCATTTGTTGGAATTTTTCTTTTATTTCAAACTGGAAATAAACAAAACACACGTAAAACCAATGTAGAGTCTATGTTTGTTGAAGAAAATTTTGATGAAAACGACTTGACTGAAGAAGAAAAAAAGCACAGGAACATGTTGAAAACAGGAAAATTGAATATACCAGAACTTGGACTAAATTTTATAGAAAACATGGAACACAATAAAAAGGTGATTGAAACGAGGGATGTTGACTCTGCATCATCTGCCTTATTATATATAAGGCATTTGTTTCCTGTGAAAGGGGAGGATGTCACAAAACCTTTAGAATACTTTATGATATGTGTTGACAACAGATTTGAATATATCAGGGGGTCCCTGATTCCTTCTTCCATGCTCCCGCATCCCACTCCTTAAACTCCCAGACCAAAATTGATAAAAAAATAATTACCAAGAATTTGTCCAACAAATACATTTGACTTTTAAAATTGGGAGTACAATTTATAAAAGTTTAAATGCAAAGCAAAAGCACACATATTTGAATTTTAATCTTGAATACCCTTAAATTACTCTCTGGTCTTAACCATCAATTTATTTAAGTTCTACATGCCCTATCATCCCTTATGACCAGACCCACTTTAATTTGGTGTCTGCAAGTAAAATTTTCCTAATAAGAGGCATAATAAGCCATGAAAATTTTATATAATTTTACGAACAACTGTTTTTATGGGCTTGTACATTTTTTTTTTGAATCAGTTAAGATTTGGTGAAGTATGAGTACAGTGCACGTGGAGTCCCAGGTGTCCGTGCAGCCAGTGATACCGTGCATTAGCTGATTTCGTCATATCAACGCAGTAACACGAAAAAAATGGTTCTTGTTATTTATTTAGCTTTCTGATGGGATAAAAAAAAGATTAAAATTGATAAGTTCAAGAGTGTCTGTTAAATAATAACTGAAATCCCATGATTTTCAATATTTGGTCAATTTCCATTAAAAAAATTACTTCATTAGATAAAATTTGTTTTATTTAAGTCAAATTGATATCAGATTGAAATAATATTTGCTCTGCATCCTTGGCAGTGTGCTTAGTTCAAATTCAGCTATATTTAGTATTATAAAATCATTCCTTTAATCAAAATTAAATGTAGCTATTTTTGGAAGGCATGCACGAAATTGCCAGACATTGGTGAAACTCTCAGAACAGGGGTTTCCCTAATTTTGGACACATATTACACATAATTTTGAGGGTGAAACCATACAAACAAGATTTAATGAAATAAAAGTATGTTATGAATGTACATGTATTCACACAATATTATCCAATTATTGGTTTTACCAGTTGAATGAAGTGAAGGTGTGCAGATACATGTACACCAGACTGCACCATAACTAAATTTTTATAAATGTATATTTATAAAAACCTCAAAGATAGATATTGATGCTGACATACATTTTGTACATGTATATAAGTACATCAGTATGATAGACATTTTGTACATGTTATCATCATTTAATTCATTTTTCATTAAAAGGTCATGTACAAGTCAGTGCAAATTTCACATTCACAATTTATAATTTGTGAAGAGCTGCAACTCAGATTTTTATACATGATCATTGAATTTCATGTCTTTTTTTATGTTTCAGAAAGCTACCACAACACCTAAACCACCATTTAAACCAGAATTAATGTTGATGAAAAATCCTCCAATATTTCTCACAAAGAATATGTCAGATGGCATGGTAGAAGAGAATTTTTTTAAGTAAGAAATACATGTCTAATAATATTGGAATAAGATTTACTTCTACAATAAGAATATTGACTGTAAATTTGAAGCATTGACCAAGACTATAAGTTTATTAGCAGTTGCTTAATTCAAATTTGACTTCTTTGCAAACAAAATTTAGCCAATCCAAATGTTATTTTTAAAGAACACATCAAGTAAATCAGTCATGTTTTCAGTATTATTATAAAGAGCACATACTTTTCATGTTTAGTGACAGATTTTTCCAAAAAATGTTTTGAAGTTCAAAGACTTTAAAGGAATAGTTTTAAAAGATGTAGACTACATGTTATATGTTGTTTTTGTTACAGTTACTTAGAAACAAAAGATGTAATATGTAAAAATGATGAGAGGGTAGGGTTTCAACATGATGGTGGATGGAATGTTTGTATGTCTCCTCCATTTGGATTTCATGAACCATGTATTGTTTACTCATTTGGGTAATTATTATTTATACAATGTATCATGTTAACATCATAATGTATTTCTTATTCATCTTATTTAAACTTTTAATTTAGGTAATTTAAAACTTACAAACCTACTGATGATTTTAAGAGTTATTTCCCTTAACCTAGGTCTACCTCCTTAAGATAAATTTTAACGATTCAAGTGGCAAAATGTTTGTATTATAGGATTAAAGAGGCCCCTCATGGGGGGGGGGGGTCCTAGTAATCACATAATCACCATTTTTTTGCCAATATCAATCAATATAATCACATAATCATTAAATATTTGCTTATCTTTAGTAATCAAATAATCATAAACTAAAAATACAGTCCTAGGTAATCAAATAATCATGAAATATTTGGCTTAATAATCAAATAATCATTAAAAAAAACGGCCAAGTAATCACATAATCAAAAACCCCATGAGGGCCCTCATTAAATAACAATTGATGTGGTTTAAAAAGAAGACAAACATTTTCCACTGGGAGGGGGGGATACATGTTACTGCATGTATTAACCAAACAAATCACTATAATTATGATGTAGAAACTTAGTCTATTTGAGAAAATAAAAAATAACCACAAATGCAGTGGAAAATAGATGCCCAAAAATACAAGGAAAGCCAACACATTGATAAAGGTCAACAGAAATAAACAATGGAAATGAAATATCAAGTAACACAAATCCTACTAAAAAACAAAATTGAAGGCAGATACACTGATAATAAACAGTTCCCACTGCTCTGGTGGCATACACCATGGCATATTTTAACACTGTATCTTGAAAAGTCTTGACTGAATAGTCATTCAGTCAGGACTTTTCTTGGAATATTATTGAATGATTATTCTTTAAATATATCTACATTTGTAAAGAATACACATAAAATTCTGAAATAAACAATATCTACTATTATAAATGACAAATGTCTCCCTTTATGAGATTAAAAAATTGAAAAATCTTCCATATTAATTAAAGTTTAATATTATATATTTATAGAATAGGTAATGATTGGAGATTTGACAGAGTATCGGCCAGAATATATAATTGTACAGTGTATTCATTTGATCCTAGGTAAGACAACTACTGTAAATTCAGAAGTTTGTTTTTATTATTGCGAAAAATGCGACAGAGTTGTAAACGCAATAAATTGAACTCGCATTTTGAAACATTTCATATGAATTAAACAGAATTTTTTCTCAAAATCGAAAATTTTAAATTGCATTTAAGTCTAAAAAGACAAAATCGCAATAAATGCACACAATAATTTGTAAATTTACAGTACTTGATTTTTCCAGATTATTCTAGAATATAGACAAGTATATATATATATATAGCTTACTTGTTTCAAGTATACATTTTAAAATTCTGTAAAGTTCATAAACTATCTGTATCCAACCATGAATGTTTTGTATTAGTTTAAACATATTTTCATGATTTTTTTGGCTGAATTAAAGCAAAATGGATAAGACACGAGTAAAATATACTTATAAAGTCTTCTCCATAAGTTTTGAATTTGACTTGCATAATGATTAAAATTAAGAAATAAATTAATCATAGGGGCTTGAATACTGCTTTAACCACAGGTTGGCCCTAATGCTAAATATTTTATTACAAGCGACATACATCTACAGTAACATAGAAATCTTTGCATCCTTATTTTTCCATAGACCAACATTTTAGAGACACACCCTTTTGTCATATCTTTATTGATTGCCCATTTGGTACTTCCAAGATGAATGTTGAATGAACATTAGAAAAAAAGTTGCATTTTCTCTCTGATACTCAAGATCTTACTTTGTATAAAAGAGATTATAAAAATATATTGTATTACAGCTATTTTCCTAATGCATGTAGTTTAAAGGATTGGTTGGCTTCAGGGTTGGCAAAGTATTACCCAGTTTTAGGTTTGAAATAGATTACAGCTATTTTCCTTATGCATGTAGTTTAAAGGATTGGTTGGCTTGCTTGTTTTGGTTGTATGACTGTTTGCACAAGCATTGTAATTAAGTTGTACAATTGCAATCAATATTTAGGGTAGGCTTTGGCTTGTATAATACTTTTGGATGCTTGAGCCAACATTTATACAAAAAAGGCAAGCAAGCCAACTAAATCTTTAAACCACACACATTAGGAAAATAGCTGTATTGTTATTATGATAGAACAACTGGTTTTAGTTCTGACTTGTAAAATAACTTGATTACAAATATGTTTGCAGTATACCAATACCTACTGAGAAATTACATCCTAGAATTCACTTTGCACAAGTTGGTATTGCAGGGAGAAATGGTAAAGGATTAAAAACATTTTCAACTATACTGAGAGAACATGGACATTCTGACGTAAGTAACTAAACAATTTATAGATTATTTGTAAACTTTGAACTTTGTCTTTTTATCATCCAAACTTTCATATGTATGTTATTATACTTTTAAAAGTCCTTATAATCACATAATTTTGCTTACATGATAAAAACCAAAAAGATCTATTTACCATTGACATAGATTGATCAACGATAAAGACTTTAAATAGCAAAAATCATCCACAAGGCAAAATATCTAAAAACAAAGTCAATGTTGCTGAAACCGTTGATCAAATCTGTTTAGGAGTTACAGCCCTTGAATGAAATTGTTAACACATTTCACTTACTTACATTTATTTATATATGGTGAACCAACACCTGAAGTCAACCACATGAACTGCGAAATTTATACTTCACTGTTTGATTTCATATGTAATACATGTATTGTGCTTGATGGAGAAACATGTCGACCAGAATAAAAACTTACCTTGCTATAATAAAGACAACACCGATCAATTACCATGCAGTAATTCTGTAATTGATGGGTGTTGTTGTCTTTGTTATCATTTTATTTTTATTTAGAATAATTAACATATCTAACTTGAATACATTAAATGTTTGTTTTGTAGACCGTCATTGACTACCTGAAGTTTGACATTGAATACATGGAATGGGCTGTACTAGAAAATCTACTGAGGGAGAAGTCATTTAAGAATGTAAAACAGATTGGTTTTGAAATTCATACAAATGAATTTTATCAACATTTTAAGAAGCTCAAAGATGTAAAATTTAATTCAGGAAAAGATGATTTTCTTTATATGTACCATACAATAAGAAAGTTAGAAGATTATAATTTCAGACAATTTAATTATAGATTAAACCCTTTTGGAGAATATGGTTCTCCTATCACTAGGAAGAAAAGGTCTTGTTGTTATGAATTACATTTTTTGAACATGAATTTTGTGACACCAAATTACACAACAACTTTTGTATAATTAAGATGCAATGATTTCCACATTTTTCAGAGTTTGGACTGTTGTGTGTTTGGCTTCTTTTGCTCTATATCTTTTTACTGAAGGAATACTGAAAATTAAGGACACAACACACTTTTTGTTTTTAATGCAACTGGTTTTATTTCTGAGTTTTTTCACAGATTAAAATGCAGTGTCATGCAAATTAAAATACTCAGATACACCTTGATAAAACGTGGAAAGATTTGTCCCATCATAAGTTTGTTATCATTTGTCACTAGTGTCGAATATAATTTTGACATTGGAGTAAAGGTTGAAATTATTATGGATGCATAAAAAATTTATTTTGATATATTTTTCAAGAAAAGATTGTGTAGAAAATCTGTTTTACTATTTATATTTTAAGGTGTACATTTTAATAACGATATTGGTGTTAAATCTGAAAAATAATTGTTATCAGGTTACTATGCTACAATTGTAGATACTACATTTGAATTGAAACTCATTAAGTCAGAGGTACCTGACATAACTGTTTGACTAATCTAACCTCAAGAGTGAAATATTGCATTAACAGTTAATATCAGGTTTGTTCAGCCAGACTGGTATATTTAATGTTGAAATATTTAATGTTGAAAACATTGTTTTCTGTTTCAATGAATTGGCATTGCATTAATAGTGTTGAAAATATATTTTGAAATAACATGCTGAAGAAAGAAACAAGCCAAGATAGATTAATGTATTCTACTTTCTCTGCAAAGGTTAATGTTCAGTCTTAATCTTTTAAATTAGTTTTAATTCAAATGATTCTTTTGAATTATTGAATTAAACACTACAACTAACTAAAAGAAAATCTAGTCTTGTACTATTGATGGTCTGCTTAGTTTAACCAAAAAGGTGCTATTGTTATGAATAATTATATGATCAGTCTTTCAATTAGAGATTTTCATTACATAATGTAAACCAATTCATTTTTTAAAGCGATTTATTTTCAAGACTTTTACAACTAAAAAGATATTTTGAAACATTAATCATTGGAAATATGTTATACTTGGATCTTTTCTTATTTTAACTACATGAAATAAATTTGAAAATTGTAAAATTAGATCAGTGCAAAGGGGACTAGAAACAGCATAACCTGAAATAATATACAAAATTTATTGGTGAAAATAAGTTGGTTCACAGTATTATAAGTATATCATATGTGTTCAATGCTTAGTATTGTGTAAGAACATGTACAAATATTTTGTATACATTCAAAATGAGAATGTACATGTAATTATACATGGACAGATTTTAAATAATGATTTTTTTTAATTGAATATCAAAATGGTATTCATTTAATTAACTAATATAATGCATGCATATGTTAAATTTAAGACAATTCTTCTAATATTTTGAATGATTGTTTTATGGATATTTTATTTTATATTAAGTTTTAATGTATGGTTGTTTTACTAACTCATTTAGTACATATCAAGAATTTTTAAACAGGTTTTTATTATTATTATTTTAATATATAATGTACTTATTTTTATTCAGATTTTTACAAACTAACTCAGATAAAAGAATGTTGGATTTTGATTTGTTAACTTGTAGAATGTTATCTTCATGAAAATGTTAAATGAGATATGTGCCTTATCAGTAATATTAAGAACATGTATTTCTCATTTTGTCTTCATTCTGTTCTAACAATTTTGTAATTGTCAGTATTTTTAATTGTTAATATTTTATATTTGTCAGTATTTGATTGTTAATATTTCATCTATTACTAAGCTGTAGCTGATATGAGATACCCTCATCAGTAACAGGTTGAGTTACAGATTTCTTTATAGTCAAATTGCTAATATTTGGAAAGGCTATGAAATGGGATTTAAGAAAACTATTTTTTTTCTTCAAAATCTTGGATTTGGACAATGCAAACTTTAGACAACACATTTCTATTTGGCAGTTATTGTTGTTCTATTCTAAATTATATTATGCATATGCTATATTTTATCTTATAAATTTTTTCCCCAATCCCCCTGTGTTGCGTAGGGGGGGAAAACAGACATATCAGACGATATTGGCAATGTGAGAGATAATGTGTGCCCACAGCATGCATGGTTTTATGATTTGCTGCCTCATTAATGTTTGTATACATAATTTACATAAACTAAACCCTAATTCTTCAATGAAAGAAATAAGGTGCAAAACATTTTTTCTTTGTGAAAGTATATGAATGAAATTAGAGGGCAGAAGGCAATAACAATCTCTTTATGCCACATTTGAATCAATTGTAAATAAAATGTCTACATTTCAAGAAGCTGTAGGACAGTATTGGACTTTAAAATGTGGTTTATTTATTTAGCAAATATTGAATACAAGTAAAATGAGTATGAATGTCTATATTAGCAATATAATGTATTATGATTAGAATGTCAATTATTTTTCATGCAAGCTTAATTAGTGTTTGGCCTATTATTCCTGCTTGAATTTGAAATGTCTCTGCATTTACTGCATATTTTTACTTTGTATAATCCTATCTTAATTTAATTTTTTTTTATTACTTTTTTAGCATAATAAAAAACACAGGGCTGCTAACATTCCAAGATTAATGATTAAAGACGGGTATTATTTTGCAGTTTTTTTTTTTCAATTTTCAGATTATTTTTATCTTAATTTTGATGGTGACTGAGCTTAATGAATTTTATTTTTTTATGTTTTTTGTCTTGTCTGGCTGCTATGAAAGTCTGAGACAAGGATGCTAATCTAATGACATTGGTAAACTACTTGTATTAACCTTTGTACTTCAGGAGGAAGAAAATCAGGATATTTCATATCCTCATAAAGGAGGTCTAAAGATTAAACTTTATTTCTTCAATTTACATTTTTTTGCTGTCTTATTTGAAAACTTAATTTTAAGAGTTTGCTACATTGTACTGGATAGATAATTATATTAAGGAATAATGTTTCTGCTATAATGGTAGTGACAATTTTGGTACACTCTTAACTTATTATATTCCTTAGCAACTGGATTGTTCTTACAGTGGAATAAAAATAGCTTTCATAATTGGAATACATTTAAACTTCCTGGATCCTGAAGAATTTTGTTGGACAGCCATAATTAAGAATAACAATTAATTTTTGTTTATTAAATTATTACATAAATGTCTTTTATAAGATGTTTTGAAATTTTTGAGCGATTTTTTCTATGCACAAAATATAAACATACAGGTACCTTTTAATGATATGAGATTTTTTAATAAAGTTTTTTTTAAATAAAATATCATAAATTAAAACTCGCTAGCAATATCCTTAAACTGTACTAAAATACACAATGCATAATTGTTTAAAATGTTGCATTTTGACACATGAACCAATCCTAATTTTTTTTTTAGAAACTATCTTTAAATCAAATAAAAGTTTAAAAGCATAACTTGAGGGTAGCATATATTACACCATTATAACTTTTAGAACGTTATCTTCGAATTACTAAAAATTGATCTCAATGAGTTTTTATAAAATTTATTTGATTAATAAATTAAAAATAGTATTTTTCAAGAATTTTTTTCTTTTTTTATAAAGCATAATAGAATAAGAACATAAAATTAGATTATGACAAATTTTGTAATTCCTAACAAAAAATCATAATGTCAATTTTCAAACAAATGATTTGTTGTTTGATGATATTTAGTAGTAAGTTTTGAGATAAATAAAACAGGGTGTATATCTTTTAATGATTACAATTTAGAACCTTGCATTTATTATTTTTCTCTTACACTTATGTATATTATGATAGACTAAATCACCAAAATCTATATTTTTTTCTGTAATAACTACCCAAAAAAAAGTTGAATATGAAATTTATAACTCATATACACTGTTGTAAAACATTAAAGAAATATGAAATTTTATAAAACAAATTCTACAAAATGAGAAAATGAAATTAAATAAATTGTTTTGATTTGTATTATTTGGTATGCAAGTGTTTATGAATGCATTTACCTTGTGAGAAATAACATATCGTATAATTATACATGTAAATGGATTGTTATCTTTTAAGAAATACAGAATTTAAATAGCAAAACAAGTGTTTTCTTTTTATATTGCATTTAATTTTACAAAGAATTATTGCAAAGTGAAAAACATCATTCCCCAGATCAGTACCTGTTCATTTAGGCATTTATATTTTTGTAACGTGAATCGACCCATTATATAATTACAATATATACTGTTCTCTCTGAAGTTTATTCAAAAGGAACTTTAAAGTTCTTCTTGAAAAACCAATCATTCTTTGATTGTTTTGGCTGTGCAAAAAAGATAAACTCCAAGTTGTGGAGCACTGTACTAATTGATGAGTAATGACACACAAAAACTGCATGTGATATTGTATTTGCTCAATAGGATCAAAATAGTTTCGACTGTTATAATACATAATAACATATAGTCTGTTGTTTGGTGGGTTACTAAATTGTATG